>NC_084824.1:40233489-40573739 GCF_958449725.1 Rosa rugosa | reverse complement strand
GTTATTATTTGGGCAATTACTCTTTTCGGGAATGCAATATATCATGTAAGATTTATATTTTGTTTAAAGAGTACTTGAGTTTTGGTGTAACATTTGAGTTATGTGGGACTTTTTAAATGTTTTCGGTCTATGGATCTGGTGTCACAGTAGTGACAGAGGCAAATATATCGGGATACCAAGCCTTTGGCCAGGTGATTGGTTATGATTCAGTTAGAGCTCTAGTTTGTCTGCCATTATATATCATGGGGGTAACAAGGGTGTTACTTATGACTCATGAGTACGTTCACGTATTTTTTTTTTTTACCTCTTATTAAAAAGAGAATCAAAGGATTTCACTCCTACCCCCATGGTGACTCGAACCTAGGACCTAGATCCTAGGTAGTGGGTGCTCTTACCACTGACCTAACACCACTTCGTTAACTCATGAGTACACGTTTGTAAAAGAGAGTTTCGGATGTGTATTCTTTCTTTTATTGTCCAAGAGGGACATGAGTTTTGTATTTAAAATGCATGAGTATTCACTGGAGTTGAAATTGTGATTCATTGGCTTTAGCGTGAGTTGTTTGATTTTTTTTTTTTTTTTTTTTTTTGAATTGTTTGGCATTTACATAATCTTCTGAACTAAATTTTATGCAGGAGTTGCTATGATTTGATTTGTGTGATTTTAAGTGATCTCCTAAACTAATTTTCTATGCAGGGATTGCTGATTTTTACCTTGTGTGATTGTAAGTTCGATTGTGTATTATGGAGTTAAATGTTGTTGCTTTAATTTACTCATAAGTTGAGGAAATTATAAGCATGTGTGTTTTGAGACATTCAGTTGAGTTTTACTTATACGAGCTTAAAAATCTTACCGGGTTTGTTGTTGCAACCTGGTGCACTATTCTATGGTGTATGAGTTATTCCTGCATGTCAAGGCAATCAGAGTTGAGATCGTGGATTGTTGGTGCAGCACTGTTAGGTTCAGAACCTATTTTGTGTACCTACATTTACTTTGATGCTTTCAAGTTTATGTAAACACTTAGTAATGTAATATGTGACTCTAGAGAACGAGTCAGTATTTACAATGTGGCTTGCTTTGTTTGTTGCTTAGATTAAATGAACAAAGTTTGTATGCATTTTGGGCGATTTGTTGGTTTATCGCATTTCGGATTTGAATTTTCTTTATTCAAAATTCGGGGCGTGACAGTCGTGTTCCTTAGTAACTCCGACACAGATCCAACCACCGTGCATCGGGGAGCATGATATCCCGGAACCCATTTCACCCTCACGACTAGCAGCTCTTCAGATCTGCTCAGTACCTGCAATTTCAACCAATCATCCTTGACCCGCCCTCATCGTGGTCGAGCCCGACTTGAAACATCCTTCCCAGCAATCAAAAGTCGGAAGGCCATATCGCCCCAACACCGGAGGCCGGTTTTCTTTCAAGATTCTTCTTGAGAAAATCGGAGATCTTGGTCGATCGATTCAATCTGCCAGAGAGATTGTTTTGGTTGGGAGATCGCTGAAAAAAGATGGCATTGGAGGCCTGAAAGGCCATGAAACGTGGAGAGAAGGACTCCCCTTAGAGAGGAGGTTGGCATTAGTCGCCTGTCATGCCACAGATTTTTAACACAATTAAAAATCAATATATAATCCCATAATTATACATGCGTGATGGTTCAGCCGTCAATACAAATACCTGGAAAACTTTTTCCTTTTTAAACCAAGTACATACTGATGCCCTGAACCCATAATGTCAATATATACTCGCTCCGCAGAGTCATATATTACACAAGTTTACAAATTAAATTGCCACAACAAAATAATAAGTAAATGCTCCTCAGAGCTTACTACAAGCGGAAATCTTAATAACGGTAAAGTCACAAAATTGGCTTCCTACCGTAAAGCTGCAACTATCAGAACCAGCTTCAGCCACGGTTACCCTGACCTGCAGGATAAACCCCTACACCATGGAATAGTACACCGGGTTGTCACACAACAAACCTAGTAAGCTTATGAAAGCTTGTATGAGTAACTCAAAACAAAACTCCATACAACTCACACCAAAACGAGGAAAACCTTTCAACTCGAGAAAAAGGAACACATACCATGCTTCCCAAAACAATATTCTTTTCCCAAAAGAAAACAACAAAAGTCACCCCGTGACAAAATCATAATAATTGAAACTCTGACAATTAAATATGCTTTTCCCCAAAGAACACAATAAAAGTCACCCCGTAACAAATCATATTAATTGAAACTCTGACAATTAAATATGCTTTTTCCCAAAGAACACAACAAAAGTCACCCTGTGACAAATCATATTAATTGAAACTCTGACAATTAAATATGACCATAAGTCCCACTTGGACATTTAAAAGAAAGAATCCCCTAAACTCCCTTTTATAACACGTACTCATGAGCATCAAGTAGCTCCCTGCTACTCCCCATGATGTACAATGACAATAGACTAGAGCTCTAACTGATCGTATTCACTCACCCGGCCAGAGGCGTGAAGTCCCCATATATATGCCTGAGGTCACTCCCAGCAACCCCGAATCCTCAAACTTCCCCGGTCGTCAGATCAAAACATTTAAAAGCGGTCACTCAGGACCCAAAATGTTAAATCAAATCAAAAGGAGATGACACCCCATGACCTCCGAATCTCCAGACCCCCGGTCATCAGATTCAAAATATTAAGCAAGTCACACTGAACCCAAAATGTTAAATCAAATCAAAAACAGAAATCACTACCTGTGACTCTCAGATCTTCAGACCCCCCCGGTCGTTAGATCAAAACATTCAAATCTCATTAAAGCAACTCACACCAAATCTTGACACTTTTCAAACAATAGAAATTCCCAATTCCTAAAACAATGTTTCCCGAAAAGTCAAGCCTCAAAGCAATAGAATGAAACTCATCAATCCATATTAATTGTTTAAATCACCCATCAACCCATAAGAATATACATATTTCACACACACACACACACACACGTAGTCATTCACTCAGGAATGCCACTAATACCAACTACAGTTTGCAGTTAACTAAATTACTCTCAAAACAATAAAGGTAACTCCGTTCGTAAATGAACATTGTGAGATTACTCACCTCTGAATCTTGCTGCGTCTTCTACAGAACAGAGTAGCACAACCACAAAATATCGAGTTGAAGCCTAGATGTCTACATGTTCGATCTCAAAGAGTGAAGGACGTGTTGTACACTTTTTCTCCTCCTCGAGGTTGTTTTTGTCCCACAAGGGTTTTAATTTATTACTCAAGCAAAGTTTTTAACGAGGCAACGTTTGAAGCGTCATCACCAAGTTTGAGCGGCACAAGGGGGAGTGTTGAAGAATGTTGAATATTAGTGTGCCTTGTCAAACTAGGATTAGTTCTATAGTTGTAATAGGAGAGATTTCCTACTCCGAATTAGAATATGAATCATTGTGCTCTAAGGAATTGTACCTTTGTAATCCCTATATATAGGGCTCCTATTATCAATGAATAGATACACAATTCTCTCATCCATCTCTCTCAATTCTCATATCCTAAAACAAATTCTCCATTGAAACTGACAATAGGGTTGAAGGCAATTCTTTAACATTGCAGTTGCCCATATTTAGCAATTTCCACCATCATTTTTTTAATTTACTATTGTGAGATGACATGGATAAGATATATGGCTCTTCACTGGGTAGAGGAAATAAAATCGATGCATTTTACTACTGCAGATGCTCCTTAATTCTAGTAGCTAAGCTATAGTAATGTTCAATTCTAGTAGCTAAGGTTAGTTCTATATCCCAATATATAGCTAACATCTTAATAAGTGTTTGTACCATTTTACCAACAATTTCATATCTTGGTTAGTTCTGTCATATATATTGCATCCTTGAATCCCAACTACCTTAGGGCACGAGTATTGCTAATTAGGGAACATAATGTACTCCACAATTCCTCTAAGATCTATTTAAGGCTCTAGAATTCCCAGGTTAGAAACTGAAATTGGAAGTTGGCCAATTGATCAATGTGCGCACATTTACTTTTCTGGACTAAACTTCACTCTTTCTGTTATTCCCTCAACAATCAAATAGACTTCAATATAAACTTATAAAGTGCACAGTTCAGGAGACAATGATGTAGTCCATTTTTGAAGGAACATGGGATAGAGATGTAGATATTCAGTGGGACAAAGTCCATTTTGGGATCTTTTTGGGCATCAGTATCTTCAAAGTTTAGGGATTATTCTTTTCATGAGTTCTTATGATTAAAATGCTCTACTGTTTTAGCCTTTATCAATTTGTTTGTGCTTTAGGTACCTCATGTTCATTCTTCACAGTAAGCAGCAACAGTTTTTTTTTTTTTTTTTTTTAGCTGAAGCAAATAAGAGGCATGCCCCTTACTTGAATTTAATAAAAGAGTAAGAAGAAAAGAAGGAACATAGGAGGGGGACCAAACCAAACCTCCCTACAAAAGCAACAAAAAGAAATAAGCTATCGTAACCGAAATTGGGGAAAACCCAATTGGTCACTCTGACAATGCGATAAAAGAAAAGATGGTGTAGCATCCCACCACACCATATTAGGAGCAGTCGTACCATAATTCGCCAAAGCATCAGCTACCTTATTACCTTCACGAAAAATATGTGATACACGAAAAGTCATTTGAGAAATCTTGTACAAGCAATTGAGCCAGCTAATACGAAGTTGCCAGGGGACCAACAAAGGAGATTTAATAAAATCCAGAATAAGAGAAGAGTCCACTTCTAGCCATATGTGCTTCCAATCACGAACCCATGCCAGCTCAATTGCCTTAATCACAGCCATCACCTCTGCCGCAATGGAACTAGGAATCTCAAGATTAGAAGCAAAAGCTCCAAGCAAACGTCCCATATGATTCCTAAACACAGCCCCATAACCTCCAACCCCCTCATCATGTTTCCAAGCTCCATCAGAATTAATCTTAACCCAACCAATCAATGGGGGATGCCAATTCACCTCTATCACTCTAGGGGCACGACGCAATCTGCAATGGGCCCCAAAGGCTTTCAAAATGCGTAGATCTTGGATGGAATTGTGCATGGTACCTGCTGCCAAACGACTAGCTGCTTGAATATGACAAGAGACAAGCCTACAAATAGTACCTGTTTGGACCCAAAATGAACATTTTGGCCTGACAAGGCATGTGTTGGAGAAATTGAGCCAATGTCAGTGGCTCAAGCTATATATTGTCGACAAGCTCGAAATATATATTTAGAGGCTAAATAAAGCCTACTATGGAAGCATAGAAGCATGAAAAGTTAACTTTAGCACATTTTCCTACTTCGGCTAGGAGAAACCGAGCTAAACAGAAGGAGCGGCCGCCTGACCAAATAAACTCTAAATGATCTGAAACTCTGCAGATCCATTCTAGACAGCCCAAGGATCATTTCTTATGAAGAGTCCCAGAGCTAGTTTTGAGTTGAAGGCCTTCAAACAATCCGTCCAATTCTCTGCAGAAGCAAAACTGGAAAACTGGACCTGTAAGAGGTCCAGCAGCATTTCCGGCCCAACCACATGGAAGAAAGCTCTGAAATTTGGTCAGCATGATCTAGATTCATAGGGGAACATTTTTTATGAAGACATCATGGCCAGAATCCGAATTTCTGATGGAGATATACATGGAGGAATAAAGGAGCCGAAAGTGCTTTCTTATCTCCCAAATTCATCATTCCTATTAGTGCTCCATGCCACCTCCCTTATCTCCCAAATTCATCATTCCTATTAGTGCTCCACCTACACCTCCACCTCCCTTATCTCCAATTAGTGCTCCACTTTCATTTGTTTAATGCCAAAGTAGTTGGCATGGTAGCCTATAAATAGAGGTTACATTGAAACACAATACACACATTCACATACAACAACAACATCTCTAAGATGATCTAAGTTCTCTCTAGAGCAAACCTCTCTAAGAGCAACTCCTCTCCTTCTCTTTCTCTTAGCGGTGATCACACTCCTAGTCCTAGTCTTCTCAGAAGCCGACTTTCAGTGCCACCAAACCCTCTGTCAACGTGCTTCGGTCCTAGTCTCCTCGGGAGCCGACGGTAGTGCCGCGACCACAACGGTTACAGAACCAGCCAAGCAAGGGTAACGCCCTAGCAACCCAGCCAAGCTAAAGTCACGCTTTAGCAAGATCTCAACATTTCCCGGTGATTTCGCTCTGCTCAATCTGCAATATTGAGTATCGATTGTGTTAACAAGAAGAAACTTCAGCAAAGTCCTCACCACGAGGCAGAAAGAATCCCCATGACGAGGTTGGTGCTCTCCTCGTCTATAATCGCTTGAAAAGAAGTCAGGTCAAGGGACACCCCCGACGACCGCACCCGAACGGTGCTGGCACGCCCGCGCAAGAAAAGAGACTGTTGACCAGCTGCAGCAAAATTGGAGCCAAACAGTACCAACTGAAAACACCTTCCCCTCATGTCTCATTTTGTTTCTAGCATTCCATACAAACCACAATATTGAAGTGAAACAAATCAACCATAAGTCTTTGAGCTGTCCACTTCGTCCTACAGCCATACCCACTTGTAAACCCTCCAAAATTGAGGGAGGAACTCCACCCAACTCAAAGAGAGAAGTAAAATGACTCCATATTGCAGCTGTAAAAGAGCAATTAAGAAAAATGTGATCAAGAGATTCAGAATCGATACCACAAAGATCACAACGAGAGACCAAAGCTACTCCCCTTCGTTGTAAAAAATCATCAGAAATCACTCTACCTCTTAAAACCTTCCAAGCTAGCAGAGACATTCGAGGCAAGATAAATTTAGACCATAATGATTTGCCCCATGCTACTGAAGGAGAAGGCTGCCGCAAAAATATGTAAGCATGCTTTGCAGTTAACTCACCAGAAGAGGAAGCAGTCCAAATAAGTTTGTCTTCTGCTGAAGGATCTGCGGCAATTGGAACTTGACTAATCCAATCACACAAGGATGGAAAATAGAAGTGTAGAAGCTGAGGCAAATCCCATGAACCATTACTAATAAAACTCGAAACCATGTCTGGAAGATCGTCCTGTAATGCAACACGGACACCGAAGAAATCACTAATGGGTCTGCCCAAGAAATTATCCCTCCAAAAAGAAATCTTATCCCCTGAACCAATTAACCATCGAGCATTATCTTGAACAACAACCCAAAATTGCCGAATCCCAGGCCAGATAGAAGAAGAAGCATAAGAACGACGCTGAATAAACCGGTTCCAAATGAATGAACAACCTTCAGATTGAGAAGAAAAAACCTCCCAGCAGCGCTTTAATAATAAGGAATGATTCAAGAGCACAAGTTGCTTAAGCCCTAAACCACCCTCATCAACTGGAGTACAGCATGACCGCCATGCCACTAGAGGAATCCCCCGCCGATCAATAGAACCTGACCAAAGAAAGTTACGACACCACACCTCAACTCGTCTAAGTAAAGACACAGGCCATTCATACACTTGAAAAGTGTAAACAAACATGCTGTAAATGACAGATTTAATAAGTTGGAGTCTCCCGGCCATTGACAAAAAAGAACCCATCCAACTATCCAACAGTTTATAACTATATTCTTATTAATGCAACAGGTACAATTAATCTAGGCCAACTTTATACAATAAGGTACAAGTTCATGACTTTTTCTTTTTGAAGGAAACATCAAAATATTGAGTTGTGAGTGTTAGGTAGTGAATATACGTTTGTCTCTATCTGCAGTTTTCTGCATCCATTAGATGGAGTACGCTAAAGAGTCAATTCATACATCTACGAGATTGAAATTTATAAATATCCAATTCAACTTGTAGGTACCTCTCAGGTGTCTTGCTTCTGAAACCATCATTCTGTAATTCTGTACATCAATGGCAACAATGGAGTGCGTTAGACTATCTTAACAGTGGGGTTTTCTGTCTCTACTCTCTGGTGATTCCCACCAACTTGTATATCCAATTGTATTACCTCACAAGGTAGGACAATTGGGAGGTAATTCTCTCAGTTACATGTATATATATCAAGACTCGGACTGCTTCACAAAAATAAATACACCATTTAGCTTATGCATATTCTGAACTGATTCCAAACTTTGATTGTTTTTTTTTTCCTTCAACAGGTCTTAAACAATCAAGAAGGAAGGCTTATTGTCTTGACTCTTGAATGAATTATGGTAATCCTAGGAACTGAAATCTAGGTTTTCTACTAATATAAATGATGATTGATAATTATCTGATTGAAGAAACTAAGTAAACCATTCATATTACAAATCTAGTCCATGAGAAGTTACTACTTACAAGTTATAAAGGAGTGGGTTGATTAGTTAAGGGACTCGTACTGTGTACTACAGATCTGGAAGTCAGTAGAAAAAAAACAGTGGGTTGATTAGTTAAGGGACTATACTTGGGTACTGTATACATAGAAAAAAGAAGTGATCAGCCTTTCAAATGACTTGATATTTTAAAGAACTATACTTTTGTTCTGTGTATTACAGATCTGAGGACTTCCAGTGTTGGGTTTGTGAAAATATAAGGACAGAATGTGATTTATGGAAAACGGGGATTGCAGGCTATGGATCAATCCATACTGGGCAGCAGAAACCAAAATTGACAAACAGAACACAAATTTTGGTTACGCAGTGAAAACCTCAACCTCTGAGATTAAAAACACTGCGGGGCTCTTACTCTTGAGAACCCAAAATAAAGATCATCATATTGAAAAGGATATGTTCTTTTACAAACTTTTAATAGCACTAGCTCGGCTATAAGATTCACACAAAATCTAATACAAAGTTTGTCTTCCTTCTTGAACTCCTTCACTTGAACAATCTTCAAATCTCGCTCTTCTTCTTTCACAGTCTCTCTACTGATCTCAAGAGAGTTTTTATGCATATGAAGACACAATCAATAACACTTATTCATGGACCAAGTGTTTGACTCTTTGTGAAGACACACTATCAAACTAACATGCAAGACTCTATCAAAATTCTTGCCTCTATGGATGTGTCTACAGACCGTGTATATTTTCTGCTCATATAATAGACCTGCGGCAACTACTCAAAAATGATGCAAAGATTCTACCCTAATTCCCAATTAATTTGGAAAGAAACTTCCCATATATGAACTCCAACAAATCTTAAGGGAAATCAATTAGGAATAGACAAGTCCTAAAAACCCTAGGGCATCAACACCACGATTTTAATACTCAGAAAAATCGTTTAAAGACATAAATACATAAAACCTAAAACCTACTTTCCAAAATCGGACTCCACATAAAACTGACAGCTGACTCGGGGATTGCAACACCCCATGCATATGCAGATGCATTTACCTGTGACTCTCCGAGATCAGTAAAGGGCTTTGTCATAGTTTTGTATGGGAATGCCAATACGACATGTACAAGAATTGTACCTACAGTTTGTATATGATTTATGATTATTTTCTAAGTAAACACAACCCAATACTCTAAATGTGTTAACATTTGGTTTTGCTATATCAGCTCAAGTGCAGTTAAATCTTCTCTGGTTTAGCTTCTCTAGTTTAGTTCAATGCTTGGTGATGTTAAATCTGAAACAGTATGGTTTGAGAGTAGCCATATGAGGTATAGATTTCATTTAATCATACAGTTGGTATCTGGTTTAATAAGGAATGGAAGTTTATAATAATGAGACTAATGTGTTCAACACATATTACGATATTGTATCATCTGATGGAAGAGAAAATGTGTGATTTGCATTCAAAGAGTAAGGTATGTACAAAATCGTTCACGATATTCTTACCATGGAATTATACAGTTTCTTCTAATTATGATAATACGTTTGAAGACGATTGAGTTGTCTACTATCATACATGTCTCTATAATTTTATGAATATAAAAAATATAAGAGCTATGTTTTTGTTTGGTCTATCTGCCATACAATTACTCATTCCACAGGGCTATATACACCATAATTTTTTTCTCAGCATTTTTTCTGCTTATTTGGCTGCCAATAGAACATGGGAGGACATACTACTCACGATTTGTTTTTCACGTTAGAGCAGAGTTGCCAAGGTACACGCACAGTACAGCTATGTTCAGTTTTCCCTGCTATGGCATTACCATTAGGTGTATTGGCTCAGTGCTTCCTTATACATGGTATTCTTCAGCTCATTAAAGCATACTACCTGACTGAAACCTGACTGAAAGTAGATGATTAATCAGCAGTTTGATAGTTTATCGTCTGAAATCAACAATCTATCAAATTCATTTAGGATCTGATGTAATCTACATAATACTTCATCGTAGCCTTTATAGGAAACTGCTACATTTGTAATATTGCTGATATATGCTATTGATCAATCCAATTCTAGTAGACCCTACTATTTATGCTGATTTTAAGTTCTTCTCCACATTCGAACTCTGCTCAGCATTTCATTTTATGCAATTAGTTTATTTTTTCCAAATCTCCTCTAATATTTCTTGCTCCTGTTGAGGCATCCAAGTTCTAAGTATCTTTTGTAAGCCTTTATGTTTTGGGTTTAGGCATCTGAGTTTCATTTAGAGAGCTCTTTTCTGGTACTGTGGAAATTGATCAACTTGTCAACTCTAGGCTCAGGAAAACTAAAAGATACTCCAATACCCTTTTGAAGTCAGATAAACTAGGTCACTGTAAAGAGTCTAAATAGAGGAGTTAGATTTAAGATACATAAGTTATTGCATCTGTACTAAAGTGAAGGCCGCGGGTATTGCATAAACTAGAAAGTTAATCAAACAAATAGAGTAACTGAGAAAAATAAAAAAGTTTGTCAAATTCATTGAAACACCACATATAATTGAAGGTAGAGGACTAAACAGCCGTCAGAGAATTCACCATAAAATTTAAGTTTTTATTGAAATTGACAAAAGAATGGAAGGGCATTCTTACAATTAGGGTTTCCCATCTCTAGCAATTCCCACCATCTTCTTGTACTATTCTAATTAAAGAGGAGCTATTTGGCTCTTCAGTAGGTAGAGGATACAAAAGTCATTTCTACTACTTAAGATGCTTCTCAGTTATAGTATCCCATACTGCCATACAGTAATGACAGATTGTTAAGGTTAGTTAAAGTCCCAAGGGTGTGCTTTGTGCAAAACTCAGGGGGAAAGCGTGGATCATTTTTTGTACATTGTGAAGTGGCAATTTGTTTATGGAAAAAGTTGTTTATGGAGGCAGAAGTGAATTGGTCAATGCTGATTAGATGACTGATTTGTTTAGCCTTTCGGAAAGGGTAACAAGGCTAAAACTATTTGGGGATATGGGGTGTCAGCTGCAATTTGGGTGGTATGGATGGAAAGAAACAAAGAACGGCTTGGAGTTGGAAGAACTATGAGAAAGAGTCAAGTTCTGGGCATCTGGTTGAGCCTCTATATCTGGGATTATAGCGATTACTCTCTTTCATCTATCTAGATTGGCAAGCTGTTGAAGTTTAGGAATCTCTGCCTAGTATGTTAAGAGTGTCAGTTGAGCATCTTGTTATGTTGCTCAAACTCTCTCTCTTTCTTATGCAGACTTCTTATCCCCTTGGTCAATAAAAAGCTGTTTCTTTTCGAAAACAAAAATATAAAACAAAAAAGAGTGTCTGTACGTACCAGATTTAAGTATCTTAGATTTACCATCATTTCCATATCTTGGGGGTTCTATGATATATTATCGCATATTAGAGGCTAGCCACCTTAAAGGCGTGACTATTGAGAATTTCATTAATTGGGTTGTATACTCCAAATGGCATGAATGTTTAGCAGTTTTGACCTCTAACATGCGTGGATAGATTATCAAGTTTTTGGATGCTTTGATGAATACTCCAAGAACGGTGAATTTCTGAAGTCATATAGCTGAAATTTCCTGACAGAAACTAGGAAGTTGAATAACACCACATGGTAATCATTCAACACCCGTTTAAAATGACTAGGAATAACATTAAAGATACGTGTACTTCATGTGAAGTTCTCGATGTGTTTGGTTAGTGTATGATTTATGATGAGTTTCTAAGTACACAAAACCCAATACTATAAGTGGTCTAATAGTCGGTTTCGCTGTCTCAGCTTAAGTTGAATTTAAGATTTCCGATTTAGTTCAAGGCTTCTTCATGTTAAATCTGAAAGTTTATAAAGAGTAATTGTATCAAGGTATGTGATTTAAATTTTAACATTACAATTGGTATACGGTTTCACAAAGTCTAAAAGTATAGGGGGATCGGCTTGGCTTGCCATTACTACTATCACCTGAGATCTTAAAACTATAGATAGTAGCCTTGCTAGCGTTTTAGAAAACTATGTTATTACAGTGTTGTACATTTTACTACAAAAATTATTATGAGATTCTATGCATAACCAAACGATTTCAACTTAGGAATTCAAGATCATTTCTGGTGCTTTGACCTGTGACTTTTTTCAAGATCATTTCTTCTTATGTACTTGCTGAAGATGGAAAATGTAATTGTTCATAGGTGTATATTGATGAAATCTCAACTATCATAATAAGAGGAAATTTTTCCTGGCTTTTACAGCTTGTGGTGTGAAGTTATCATCCTTTAGTGTGTTTTCCCCTTTCTCTCTGTATTCAGTTTTTCACTATTACTGTATGTGGGTTTGCAGTTTCCCAATTCCACTGCTGTGATGGAATAGGAAATCTATGTGCATGCTTGTATCTCTAAAAATTTGCAGCCGTCTCAGACACCACCAGTAGTTTTATTTTTATTTATTTATTTATTTTTATTTTTTCATGTTCTCTTTTAAGTCATAAGCTACATGAAGCAATGAAAGATATACACAAAGCTTAAATACAATAATCATCTAATACAATTTATCGTATGCAAGTACCCTTTCAGTCTTAGCTTTTTTTTTTTTCTCCTTCTATTCTTATGCATTCAAATTACTATGTCCCTGATTAAAATAACTGTGCAGAAATGATATCCAGTATCTCCATTTTCTTAGGTGTCCAGATATCTTTCATTGCCCAACTTGTATAGAGTAGCACACATCGACTTCTTTTTATCGATCTGACTGCAGCAAATATACAACTCATGTCCCTGAGTTAGAATGAATTTTTTATATGTAACTCTTTCCTGTTGAAAAATTATCACTTATCTATGTAGAGACGCTTCAGTTGTTGTACATCTCCGAAAACTTAGACCTATGTCTGTTATTGTTTACTTGAATGCATTTTGTTGTCTTCAGAAAAGCTACAATGATGCTAAACAAGAATTGAAGTTTGATATGAAACTTACATTATGGTGCCAGTTACAGATATATTCTAGTAATTTGGTTATCTCGAGGCTTGAGAGTTACAACTTAAGAGCGGAAACATAGTCATTGAGAAGGCTAAGCAGCAAGCAATTCTAGTGTGACTCATAAATCAGGTAAAGCAGACATACGTACATCTCGATTTTCATTCCCATAGGTATAATGTATTTTTACTTGTGAATTCTGTTTAAGTAAAATAGATTCGAGAGAGATTGACGAGAGAATTGTATCTTATTATTGAGAATATGAGCCCTATATATAGGGATTACAAAGTAGATATTCCAATGTTACAAGGAATACTAATCCGACTAGGATTAGGAAATCTAGAACCTTCTCTCCTATTACTACTCCTAGTTTGATAAGGCACACTAAGTTGATTTTCCTTCAACACTCCCCCTTGTGCCGCTCAAACTTGGTGGTGACGCTTCATCCGTTGCCTCGTTAAAAACCTTGCCAGGTAACAAAAACCCTGTGGGACAAAAATAATCCTGGTCAAAGGACAAAAAGAGCACAACACGTCCTTCACTCTTCGAGATTGAACATGTAGACATCATAACTCCCCCTGACGTCGATATCTCCCCCTGATTGCTACAATCATGGGAGTTCGGATAACTTTCTCAATCCGATGCTCTTCACATGTTTCTCGAAGGTGGATTTAGGTAATGACTTAGTAAATAAGTCCGCTACATTATCCTCTGATCGGATTTGATTCACTTCAATCTTTAGAAGTGATTGTTGTTGCTGATTATAAAAGAACTTAGGCGATATATGCTTGGTGTTGTCGCCCTTGATGAAACTTAACTTCATTTGTTCAATACAAGCTGCATTATCCTCATAAATGCATGTAGGTTCATCTGTGGTAGACTTCAAACCACAACTTCCTTGAATATGTCTAATTATAGACCTTAGCCATATACATTCACGCACGGCTTCATGTAGAGCAATAATCTCTGCATGATTTGAGGAAGTAGCAACAAGGGTCTGCTTTGTAGACCTCCAAGATATCGCAGTGCTTCCCATGGTAAAGACATAACCTGTTTGGGAGCGACCTTTGTGAGGGTCAGAGAGGTACCCTGCATCAGCAAAACCCATCAAAACATTATTGTCGTTTTGATGGAGTGGAGTAGGGTGAGGCCGGCCACCATGGACGGCGGCGGCTACTTCTTGAACGGTGGCTCTTTGCCTCTTGGGGTCCGATCCCAAATTTCCGTTTTTCTCTCTGTAGGGATAGAATATGCCCATATCAATCGTACCTCCTAGGTATCGAAAGATTGTCTTTACACCAATCCAATGGCAGCGTGTTGGCGCAGAGCTATGTCTAGCTAACAAGCTAACAAGTTCACTGCAAAGGAGATGTCTGGTCTTGTGCATTGAGCTAAGTACAATAATGCGCCTATTGCACTTAAATAGGGCACTTCGGCCTCTAATGATTCTTCGTCCTCATCCTTTGGACGAAACGGATCATTTCCTGGCTCAAGACTACGACCAATCATAGGAGTACTCACAGGCTTTGCTTTATCTTCATGAAAGCACTTTAGAATTTTCTGAGTATATGCAGACTGATGGATCAAAATCCCATCACTACGGTGCTCGAGTTCTAAACCGAGACAAAACCGTGTTTTCCCAAGATCTTTCATCTCAAATTCGGATTTCAAATATTTAGCAGTTTCCTTCAACTCATCTAGAGTTCCAATTAGGTTCATGTCATCGACATAAACTGCTAAGATTGCAAATCCGGAACTTGTTCTTTTAATGAACACGCATGGGCATATTTCATTATTAATATATCCCTTCCTAATCAAGTAGTGACTTAGACGGTTATAGCACATCCGTCCGGATTGTTTTAATCCATATAGTGAGCGTTTTAATCTTATTGAAAACGCGCTCCGTGGTTTAGAGCCACTTGATTTGGGTAATTGAAGTCCATCTGGAACCTTCATATATATCTCTGAGTCTAGATCCCCATAGAGATATGTTGTAACCACATCTATAAGCTGCATGTCAAGTTTTTCGGAAACTACAAAACTGACAAGGTAGCGGAACGTTATAACGTCCATTACGGGAGAATATGTCTCCTCGTAGTCGATTCCAGGGCGTTGTGAGAAACCTTGCGCCACGAGGCGGGATTTATATCTAACCACCTCATTTTTCTCATTATGCTTTCTAACAAAGACCCATTTATGGCCAACAGGTTTTACATCTGGGGGTGTCTGCGTTATAGGCCCAAATACCTGTCTCTTTGCTAGTGAATCCAATTCAGCCTGGATCGCATCTTTCCATTTAGGCCAATCCACTCTTCGTTGACATTCTTCAACAGAGCGAGGTTCGATATCATCATATTCTATAATTCCTTTTGCAACATGATATGCAAATGCATCATCAATAGCCATAGAATTTCTATCCATTATCTCATGTACACTAGTGTAATTCATGGAGATCTCTCTATTCACTGGAGTTGGTTCTGACATTGGAGCGTCCCCCAATGATGTCTCTTGGACATAACCATAATTCGGAATATTCTCATGAGATGGATTATTTACATCGATGATTAATGGATTATTTTGTGCCAAACTCGCTTTCTTTCTTGGGCGAGAATCCATCGAACCTATAGGCCTCCCGCGCTTCCTGGCAGGAGCCATGGGCCTAGCCAAAACGTCACCATCACTGTGAGAGGGGACGTTGGCGCCATGCTCATGTACTCTTGAGTTGGCGTCATGTCCTCTAATTTTAGGGACATCAATCCTTGCAGGCACGTTTGCAGCAGGTATGTGTGATCTCGTCACTTTAGCAATATCAGAAAACGCATCAGGCATCGATTCTGCTACGTTCTGAAGATCGAGAATTCTCCGCACTTCAATTTCGGACTGTACGGTTCGAGGATCAAGATGAGACAGAGTGAGGACAGACCACAACAATTCCTGTCGTTCCTGTTGAACATTTATGTTCTTATCTCCCCCTAACGACGGGAAGACTGTCTCATCAAAGTGGCAATCCGCAAATCTAGCAGTAAAGAGATCGCCTGTCAAGGATTCTATGTAGCGGATAATCGTTGGAGAATCATATCCAACATAAACGCCTAATCGTCATTGAGGACCCATTTTGGTGCGCTGTGGAGGCGCAATAGGCACATAGACTGCACATCCAAATATGCGTAAGTGTGAGACATCAGGCTCATACCTAGTGACCATCTGGGACGCAGAAAAGGGTTGAGTGGCAGTGGGCCTCAGACGAATAAGCACAGTTGCATGCAATATTGCATAGCCCCAAGCAGAAATACGGAGATTGGTGCGCATTACCAATGCCCTAGCGACCATTTGTAGTCGTTTAATGGCGGCTTCTGCGAGACCATTTTTGGTGTGAACATGAGGGACTGGATGTTCAACTTCAATCCCAATGGACATGCAATAATCATCAAAAGTTTTTGATGTAAACTCCCCAGCGTTGTCTAATCTGATAGACTTAATAGGATGATCAGGGTGGTGAGCCCTTAACTTAATTATTTGTGCTAGGAGTTTAGCAAATGCAGCGTTCCTTGTGGACAATAGCATGACATGTGACTAGCGTGTCGATGCATCAACCAACACCATAAAATATATAAATGGTCCGCATGGTGGTTGAATAGGTCCACAAATATCACCTTGGATTCTCTGTAAGAATGGTATATTTTCTTTTGTGTCCTTTGCATAAGATGGTCTCGATCCTAATTTTGCTAAAGAGCAGGCTTTGCAGAACAAATGATGGGCTTTAGAAACAACCAATGAGGATTTTGGTTGAGCCACGAAGTCACAATTGACTTTAGAAGCAAAATTTGGAGTAGAAAGAGCATTGGTGGCGTCAATGCCACCTTGAGGCCGCAGGGGGACGGCGGCGCCGGCCAAGGATGGCCGATTCTGGGGGTGAACGGCGCCGTGAGGCGCAGGTGCTCTTTCGGTGTCCAAAATCTGATTTTTACTTCTTTTTGTTTTGAAAAATGGATGTCTGTGTGAAGTTTTTAATATACAGATCATCATATCACGACCTGGGTGTCCCAAACGGTCATGCCAAAGCCTATATATGTCAGAATCCCATAAATCATCTCTCATAACATGATTGGATTCAATTATTCGAATAGTGGTTGCATACAACCCACTAGATCGACACATAAGTTTCTCTAATACTCGTTTATGTCCGTAGTCATTAGAGGTGATGGAAAGGAACTCTTGTCCATTCTCACAACGTGTTTCCACATGAAACCCATTGGCTCTTATATCTTTGAAGCTCAATAGGGTTCTTCCTGCCCTAGGAGCGTAGAGAGCTTCAGTGACATTAATGATTGTGCCATGTGGCAACAAGAATTGAGCTAGTTCTTGACCATGAATCAATTTAGATGACCCTGTCATTGTAGTCACTGAAGATTGAGTATGCGTCATCTCAAGAAATAACTGCCTATTTCGAAGTATGGTGTGCGTAGTAGCACCATCCACGAGGCATTCTAGCTCTCCGGGAAACATACTTGAATGAATAAAGTTCGAATCAAAAACGACACTTTATTTCAATGAAAGCCAATGATTACGTCAAAGTTTCTAAATTTAATCCAAAAAGGATAATCAAGCTTTAGACAAGTAGTAGTTACTCAATCCGTTTGGTAATTCCAATTTGGTTGTGACCAGGTAAGGTAAGGCGAGATTTTGGTGGAGCGTTGCTCACTTTTAAAACCGTTCTCTCAGTTCAAACTTTTCCTAGACATCACAATTACTCTTGAGTACGCCTAGTGAGAAAGAGTGATAACCACTGTCTTTGTTGATAGTTTCCAAATTTTTGGATATGGATTGAAACCAATGACGCTTATATGGTCAGATTTTTATGCTTACGAACGCTCTTAGTTAGTAACAATCGATGCTCACGGACGCTCTTAGTCCGAAGATCACGAACGCTCTTAGTTCATATGTAGCGTGAATCCCCACGATTCCGCTTTTAGCAAATCGAACCCACGTTCTATGAAAGGTGGGATGAAGAAGAAGGGATTTTGTAAGTCCCCGATGAAAAATAAATTTAAATTTCAAAAACGGGAACAACTTACTGTTTGAACCTATATTTGGCAAGGCCCACGTAGCAGATAGGTGGGCCCGGCCCGCAAGGCCTAATGAAGGACCGCGGCTAATAAAGACCGCGGCCAATTAGCCGCGGCACATTAAAGATTTACAAAGTTGATTCTCAATTAGCCGCGGCACATTAAATGTTTATTGTTAAATTTATGACCGAAGATAACATGTGCAGAGAGCCATTATTAGATCAGAAGAGACCAAATGAATCACAAGGCATAATGAATAACCGCGGCTAATTAGCCGTGACACATCAAAGAGATTGATTGTCAGGAGAGACGTTACCAAAGTTTGGGGGCAATTAACTTGAATGAGCATCAGGAGGTGTTATTGTCAATCATCAGTCACAAGACCTGATTGATTGCTCATGAAAGAATCAATCATTGATAACGTCAAAAATATCACAAACATGAATACTGTTCTATTTGTAATCAATGCGGTCTTAGTTGTAAAGACTGGGATTGTTTCTTTTCCTTCATTCAGTAGTTTAGCTTCACTATAAAAAGGACCATAGGATTCAATGTTAGAGGTCCTCGACCAAACGCTCTACGCGATTACACAAATTTTATCTCAATACATTTCTACAATTCAGCAATTCTTATCAATCTCTACGTGTTTATCTTATCGCTTTCTTTACCGGTATTTATCTTCCTGCACTTTATTTGCTGCACCTTTACATTCCTGCACTTTCTTTACCTGCACTTTCGTTTATGCTATTTATTTGTTGTTATTTACTTTACATCATTTACTTTATACAAAATCACAAAAAGAATTATCATCACTTCACTTTCACCTCAATCACCGAGTTACACAGCACGAAGATTGCGGCTAGTTAAGGCCGATCCGTGCTAAAGTCCTTGCATTCAAGGCAGAGAGAACCCCGCGGCCGAGATCGATCCTTCCTCGGCCCACAATCAACTGATCAGAAGTTAGATCGGCGCAAGATCTACAATCTATAACAAAACCTCGCTTGGCCTACCGGGCGCTAGTTGGCACGCCCGCTCACACGTCACCACTCCAGAAGGACACGTGTAAGCCAAAGAAGCCCTCGGCCTGGGGACACACGGCCGAGACGATTTTTGAGCGAACACTTACATGTGAGAACTTACTCATGAATTTCGGAACTTTGAAATTCTCAATACACGCGCGTGTTGATGCAGGCGTGTAGGATTGCAGGTGTACTATCGATCCTGGGTCGGGGATTGCAAATGCTGCTTCAATCCTAAGCTAGGATTGAAGTGGCTGTTCGATCCTAATCTGGGATTGTAACTTGTTTACAATCCTGGTCGTGGCTAATGGCTCGGTGGTGCTAGGCTTGTGCACTAATGGGATGAGGCCGAAAGTGTGACCGGTTGGCTGGCCGAGAAGGCTGTAGATGCAGCTGGGACGCGAACGCTGCAGGGGCAGCAGAGAACACGGGCAGCAGGGGCTGCGGTGATGCTGCAGGAGCAGCGATGTAGAGCTGCAGGCGCGCAGGCTGGCAGCAGGGAGCGCAGGGGGGCGTAGCGCGGGGCGCGCGAGGGGCAAGCTGCAGGGATGGTTTGGCTAGCTCGGGCTAGGGGCTGCGGGCTAGTGATTGCGGCAGATTTTGTTGAGAAGTTTTTTCGGTTTTTGGTTTTTGTTTTGTGGTTAGAACTCGTGCTGATAACGTGTTTAAGTAAAATAGATTCGAGAGAGATTGATGAGAGAATTGTATCTTATTATTGAGAATATGAGCCCTATATATAGGGATTACAAAGTACATATTCCAATGTTATAAGGAATACTAATCCGACTAGGATTAGGAAATCTAGAACCTTATCTCCTATTACTACTCCTAGTTTGATAAGGCACACTAAGTTGATTTTCCTTCAACAAATTCATCTATATTGCACTTATCTTGACCCAAAAAAAAACTATTTTGCGCTTCAGCATATAGTAGTCTCTTTCAATTTTTATGTTGTCATTAGATGCTTAAGCAGGGTTATCAACATATATATAAGCTCTAGGTATTTTCTAGCAGATATCTAGTCTTCATTCGGACTCCATTAGCTTTCACAATCTTATCTTGAGAACTCTCTTCCAGTGGACAATCAGAAGTATCAATGAGCTGTGAGTTCCCCGCTCTTTATGCAGTTATCTAGCTTCTGAAATTGAAGTAATGTACCTTCATATATAATCACTGTAGTCAACGTCACAAACAAACCTTGCACTCTTTTGGTATGATTTCCTTTAGCGAGTTACAGCTTTGGCGAATGGCGAGTACTAGGCCTCAATTTGTTTAAATTAATGGTTTTCTTGTGGCCTTGGAAATCTGTCGAATGCATGAAATATGTGAAAAGAGAGAACACAGTAAGTGAATTACAAATCATATGTTACGAACCAAAACATTGGAATGGCATCCGCATTCAAAATTATAATTAATGGAAATTAATTGAAGGGTAAGTGTTGATGGCTTGATGCTGGCATGATGAACACATCACAAGTGTAATCAAAAGGGTCGCTAGCTAGAAGGAAGTCGTTACTTTACAACTTGCATGCCCAGCACTTTCTTTTTGCTTTTTTACTGGCTGTAACTCCATACAACAGTATAGTGTTTGTGGCTTTTTTGATGCCTATAATACAATGTAAGGAATTTTGATCGTTTTCTCTCTTTGTATCTATGGAATCATTTTGTGCTGAACATATCTATGGCTTGTGTTTAGCATGCCATCTGTGGTACTCAAATCCATAAGTGATGTTTACCAGTTTCCTTTGATGTTTGGGTGCATTCTGGAGAAGTTTCCTTACCTATATATATTCCTTCGCTTTTATTGCAGTTAATTGAGGAGTTGATGAGCTCGGATTAAGTTAGTTAATACTATGTTGACAATTGTTAGTATATAAGCAAGTAAGGATCGTTTAATCCGGGGATTGAAGGTGCTCCTGTCATTTAAACGTCAAAGAAAGAAATATTAATTACAAGTATATAATATATACGAAAAATACAATTAAAAGGGGTTTTTAATTATTTTTATTTTTAACCTAATTAAACTAATTATATTGATCAATCAAACCATGAATCAAGGATAAGATGGACGGCAAAGATGTATGATGTAGTCAACAACCATTAACACGAAAACAGAATATCAAATAACAAATCATGAATCAAAACATGCACTTGGAAGAAATCAATCAAGAACAGAGATAAACGCATACAAAGTTCTTTTTACTTTCCTTAGTTAAATTAACTAGATGAACGCACCATAGTTAACCCTATTAAACATGCAATGCTAATGAGTGATCAATCCATTTACAAAACACATTGAACGCAATAAACACTTAGAGAGTTTGATTGATTTAAGAAAACACACAAGTTAGAATGCTAATCAAGCATGCAATTCTCTTTATTGATTTACCTAAGGAACTATAGGTCTTCTACTTAACAACTAAGACCTAGAACGCTAGCAATCTTAATTTGGATTCAATCATGCAATTCGAAACCTAAGTTGACCATCAAAATAATCGAAAACATGAAAGGTGGGATTGAAGAACAAAATCAACAAGCATCCAAGAACATATAATGAAATCACAATTTATTATCTAAAAATCCTAAAACGTTTTCATGCTTCAAGGTTTTCGAAAACTAAACATCACCACACACTCTTCATTCTAACAAAGATTCGAAACATCCATTCAAAACAAAAACATAGAACACTATATAATCTATTTTTAACGTTACGAAACATGGAAACCGAAAATACAAGAGTAAAGGTCATGGTTACACTTTTAAAGATTCTTCAAGAACGCAAGAAGGTCTTCAAAGGTGGAGAAGGATGATGAGGCTCACGGCAAGGATGATATGGAGAGCTTGGAACTTGCTTCACTGCTTCAAATCTTGAACAATGGAGAGGGGCCGAAACTTTGAGAATAAAGGGGAGGAATTTCGAAAGTGATTCTGGGTTTTGATGATGATTTTCGCGTTCTCTACTCCCCTCCTTATATAATGCATGGCTAGGCCTAATGTTTAGAATCTTCTGTGATTCTTCTGCATAATTCGACCAATCAAATTATTGGATGAGAAGTAGAAATCCAATATTCCTCTTGATTGCTGAAATCTCCAATATACCTAGACCCTATTTCGGCCAACTTGCATGTAGAATGCAATCAAAAACCTAAATTGATAATTATTCTCTTTTATTCTCATTTCTTGATTGCACACGAAGTAGATTGTCTCCCAAACTCTCCCAAATTGACTCATTGCCGAAATCTTCTTGAATCTTCTTTACTTTGCATGGCAAATGGAACTATTTTTGGAATTAAACTCCTTTGAGACGTCAAGAATAGTCTAGAAGGTCACATGGAAGTCACATGCTTCGATTTTTGGGCCAGGTTTCTTTAATTGGACAATTTCAAAGCCCATCTTTGTATATGACGTCATTCTTAATTCTCTAGAACATTCTTGAACAATCTTGAGTCATCTGAAGCCACAACGTCTCCTAGCCTTCCCAGGTATCCTAGTATCATTAGAACTCCTAATGCCAACAGGTTTTCTAGTCCAATTAGGACTCTTCATTTCCAAGATGTTCTGGAACCTTCTTGAGTTCTCCTAGTGCAACAGGGACTCCTAGTCATGTTAGGTTTCATTTTCCTGGCAGGAATGGGTTTCCTTGTCTAACTAGGATTCTGTCATTTCTCATTTCTAATCATCATTTCCACGAGTTCATTTCTAGTTGACTCAGGATTCCTACTTCAACTGGGATTCCTTCTCCTAATCGGATTAGGAAATAAGCTTCATTTCTCCATTTCTTGTTCATTTATGCGCCTCATTTCTTCCTTGCCTTCATTTCTTTCATTTCCATCTCTTGATAGCTCATTTCCTGCGTTTGAAGCTCAAATGTACCTAATTACAGCAAAGTAAGTTAGAAATGATAATGTTAAGGCAATAACTAAGTAAAATGTAGAGAGAATGACATTAAAAACGTAGCAAATATTCCTCCTATCAGGAGTCCTGGTGTGGTTTTGGTCACTGCTACCAGTTTGTATGATGAATTAAAAGCTGCCAATCCCTACCAATGTGTCCTCAGTCCACATCATAAGTCGAATCCCTGCCAATCACTTGTAGGAGCGACTCTTAGAAGCGTGGGACTTGAGCAACTGTGTTTGTATTTAACCATAATAGTTACTTTATGGTATCTACGGGAATGCCCATGAGACCATGACCGGTTGTTTTTCACCATTGTGGCCACTGATGGTAGCGAGGGAGATGGACTGCTAGTGTAGTACAAGTGAAGCTTGATGTGTGGTAAACTTTTAGGATTACACTCCACAGTACCTGCAAAATGAAGACAACGCTAGTGGTGAATGTGTCATTATCCATTATGTGAGAAACTTGCTCGCTCTCAAGAATCTATGTGTTTGTTATATATTTAGCAAAGTTGCATTAGGTTGTGATACGGCTGTAATTCTCACTTGTTGCGAAATGATTCAATGTTGCAAACTTGCAACTTCTTCAGAAGATTACTGGAACTTTCTACACTTCATCAAAAAAAAAACGCACAATTGTATTTGTATAATGATTACTTTCAATGAGCTTTTTCGTTTCAAATGCTTGCAATGCATCATATCTATTAGATCCATAATTCATCTTGAAACACATTTTATTAACCAATGCAATTGGAATCGTACAAGAGAGCATCCATAATGAAATCTGAAGCAAATTATGAATGAAAAACAGTATTTGTACCAATTTAATTGACTACAATATTGGATGATCATTTTATATTACAGATAATAAGATAACATCACATTGGTTATGCATATATATATATATATATATATATATATATATATATATATATATATATATATATATATATATATGTAATTTAAGTGAATACACTATGGTTTAGGATTAAATCGATTCGTGTTATCGATCATAGACTCTAACTTCTCTAAGTAAAACTTTTACTTCCACAACTCTATCAACACAACAACTTAACAACAGTGTAGTCATCTTTCTCATGAACAAAGACTATTGAGGACTGAGGAGTGAGGTTGAAGGTTCATGTTGATGCATGTGTTTTTACCTACTAAAATAGGTAAAAGAAGTAGAATAATAACAACTCGTGTCACCAGAAGTTTCACAGCTTTTTACCTATAGTATATTAATGAATTTAATGTCACAATAAACTAATGCAATAGTTACTTTCACCACTAGCCACTATTAAAATGGTAAGATTAATTAAGCACATATATATGATATCTCCAGTAGTCACCCTAGGAATTGCCCCTGTGCATGAAGGTTAAAGGGATTCGATTTCCCACGTCCAACATTCAACCGCACACGTCGCTGGAAACCCTAGTCAGCCAGCACGTGCGGCCTACATTACCCCTTTATTATTATATGCAACAATGCAACATACACATATCATTACAATTCTATAATTACCACCCCACAATAAAGTAACTAAAGCAAAGAAGAAGAGAAAGCAACGAGTACCATGATCATTGTTTGCAGCTTCATCCACGAGTCCTTGTTCACATCTTACTTCAACTTATTCGGCAAATGTGTATCCCATTATTAGTGTACCCTTCCGCTTAATTTCCGTCATATTTGTAAGTTTAAATTATTAATTTATTAGAGACACTAAATAGATTATTTTTACTGATTTTAATTAAGTTAACTTCAATTATATACCTTTTCAAAAAAAAAAAACTTCAATTATATATATTATAATATTTGAGCTAAATGATACACCGATAAATATCTAGAAGCGTTATATACTCTTCTTATCTTCTTACATCATTAATCTTACTAAAACAAACAGTGGATTTGGTCTCTAAGATACTGAGATTCCGCTTAATGATTAAACAAACAGTGGTTTGGCTAATTAAGTCAGTCAAAGAAAACAAAAGGCTAGAGGGGAGGAGGGTGTGTGTGTGGCCGACAATAACTTGTTTGTAGGCCAAACAAAGATTGGGACAGAACTGAGGAAAGAAAAGATTAAGAGAAAGGGTGCCCTAGCCTTACACAAGTTAATTTTTAAAGGGGGATAAAAGAAAAGGAGGTATTGTGTGGGTGCTCTTTTGCATTGCAGCATTTGACTAATACTTTCTTGCATTTTGAAACGTAGCCTTTTCAGGTAATGTCATGTGCTTCTTATTATAAGATGAGAGCTGGAGAGGTGTGGTGGGTGACCTAGCTTTGTTTAATTCGAAGGCAAAGTTTTGGGAGACGTGCATACAGAACAAAGGGTTTGGTTAGGCACCCCCCTTCTTTCCGTTTTTCTTTGATTAATCTAAGAATGGATTGTAGTTTCTTATACATTACACGACCTTAATCATATTCATATCTGAGTTGTGACTGCTAATTCTATCAGCTCGTCAGTGAGATTCCTTTGCTTTTATTCAAAGGATCTGCCTTCTTAATTTGGCTCAACTCCTTAGTACTGAAGATAAGAATTCTCTACAGCTGAACTAAAGCATATACAAGATCAAGTATAATTAAGAGATAGGGTGTATTAGTAATTTTAATTGTACTTGTCTAGTTGTCTCTCTTAGCTAGAACTGTTTTTGGTTTTGTTTTCTAATTCGACATCCAATAAAAGTAAATTATCTATTATATATCTATCAGGGTTTCTGGTTTTACTTAAATTAAAGGCAATTATTTTGCCACATTTGGTTGCTAACTTCTTGTTGAGGGACTATAAATTATGCAATACACCCTCTATAATTTCCTAGCTCATAACTAGGAAATTATGATTTTTTTTTTTTGAGAATAATAACTAGGAAATTATGATTTAGGTTCTCATATGTGAGAATTGCAATTTTTTTTTTGTTAGTGTCATAGCATTGATAAAACCCATTGTCGTTTGAAATTGAAGCATATAATCATATATATATATATATATAGAAAATTCTACAATATATTAATATATGACATATATATAATTATGGTCAGGTTTGCTCACCATAATGGTTTTCAATACTTAATTACTCAAATGAGAACTTATTTTAATTTATTGAGAACCTTATTTATTTTAATGAGAACTTTTTTATAATTACATACTTTACTCTAAAGATGACCTTTTTTTTTTTTTTTTTTTTTAAATGAAGATGACCTTATTTACCTTGATGAAGATTTTTTTTTTATATAGTTATTCGTTATCACATCAGTCCTTAAAGTGGTAAATATTACATAAAATATGATATCTATGAGAAATATTAACGTATCCTAACTTTACTCTTCATATATAATCGATTTTTATCACATCAATCAATCTTATCAATCAGTTTCAAACATTTTATAGTCGATGATATATGAGACCAAAAGACAGCTAATTATATATGTATGAGGTGGAATCCCTCACTAGCTAATTAGAACCCTAAGACAAGCATGCGTAGCTATCACTTGGGCATAAAAAATTGTTACAATTTGTACCCAAAAAAAAAAAATCGAAAATTGTTACAATAGTTAATTGCTATCTTAATCCCAACCAAACTTTCTTCCTTGATTGATTTTCGTTTTTTCAATTCTCATATTACTAGCTAGACAGCCAGACAACTATCTCAATCAAAGCGTTTGACTCCAACTTTCAGTGTCATTATCGTGGTCTGCTAGGCGTAGGTAACTGAATATTGTACAGATTGTACTATGGTCTATGGTGATACCCACTTAATTTCCTTCACATATAATACAACTATATATATATTTTCTTCTACGATGCAGAATGAATGTATACGGACACATAAACCCAGAACATTCAAGTTGCAAACTTGCAATATTAGGTGAAGCCGCAAAGACAAATTCGGCAACACAAGGACTTCTATGTCATGGCGATATCCAAACACATATATGCAACCAATTCCCACATGTGATGTGAAATTAGTGACCGGAGCTAACAAATATTTGCGCATGCCGGAGCATCTTGCTAGAGTGTCAATCCTTATTTATAAACTAGAGGCAGCGCTTATTTTCGAAAACCTAATGGTTAAAGAATTAAGTTTAATCCTCAAAAATTAGGCGCATTACAAAAATTAAAACACGTACATTATCTAAAACATATCGTTCCATATCAGGCGAATCAATTTGGTCATAATTAGGAGAATATTACATATATGTATAGTCAAAACAATGGTCAAAGATGAAGGCAGCTAGCGGTAGCTAGGTGGCTTGAAGATCTGTAATGGGCGCCGAAAGGTACAGAGGAAAGGACTACGTAGTGCAATGCCATCATCTTAAGATGGATATGAGAGACAAGAAAAGACACCATTCTTTATATTTGGACCTCTCATTCGATCACTTCCATATCTCTAGCGCGCGCTCTAGTCATCTAATCTATAGTTTCTGGTCTCTACTGAAAAGCTAGCTCGTACATAAAACATGCAATATTGCAACATGGGTTTGGTTCTTGTCCTACATATATATTCTATATTATTAGCTTGCTAAAGTTTGTTATCGATCTAAGTTTTGGCTTTTCCACTTTTGGTCAAGCTAGTATGAGTACTAAAGGATGGAGCGCTTTTTATATATAAAGAGAAGTTTAGACAGTGTTAAGCCTCTAGCTTTTCATTGCCAGTGCTTTTATCCATAATTAGTGGTATAGATTTCTTTGTATATACAACAATATTTACCACCTTCTAATCAAACATTCTTTAAGAGCATCTTTAGAAATATTAGCTATATCTTAGTTAAATTTTAACTAAAATAACTAAAAAGTACGTTTTCATATATAGTATATTTTGCACTCAATACTAAAGGAACCACAATTGATAGTTCTATATATAAGTGATTCACTGTTATTATGATACGTTTACTACATGAAATGGAATAGAAATGTAATGACAATAGTCTTCTCCCACCATGCAACTGTTCCTTACAAATTTTTGACGAAAAAAATTCTCTAATAATGATAAAATTAGAGAAGTGAAATCTCTATATTTCATTTTTTAGTAACTTCAATATTGTCTTTATTAACTTAAATTTCATATTTTTATAAAAATTTTAACCAAAAAAAGAAAAGAAAAAGAGTGTGAGTTATATATTAAAGAGAGTGGATCTCACTCCCCAAAAACTATATTACTGTAATTCACTTTTTCATGGAAATTCACTTCAATTTTGATGTTGTGGAACAGAGAAGTCTTATATTGAAAGCATTTCATTTTTTAGCTATCGCCATTAGTATACGTCAAGATCTATTAACATGAATAAATACGTAAATTATAACTACATGAAAATAAATTTATACCGAGTACATCATTGAGCTGTCCAAAGTTCGTTCATTTTAAGTAGGACATTTTAGGGACAATATATTGTGCACATTGATGCTATAAGGGCATGCAAGTATTGAAACACGTTGCATATAAACATTCTAACAGAAATCATTTTGTGCATGAAATTTTTCACATGGATAATTTGATACCAACAAGATCAAGAAAGAATTACAAAAGGATTTTCTTTTCCATTATACTCATATAAAATCATGTCAGCAAAGAAAAAGATAAAGCTAAAAGAGCCAAAAATAAAAGGGTAAAAGACAAAAGAAACAAAAAAAGTAAAGCAAAAGAAGTTGAGTTAGTACAGTGTCAGCTAACTGGCTCTAGCTAGCTGTGCTCTTATCTGTGGATTTTGATTACTGATTGTCAGTCTCCACCTCATTCCTATTCAAACTAAAGTTGTTGACTCCCATGTGAGTTCAACATTGTCATTGACTCGAAGTCTTGTCTTCTATATCCTCCATGCACCTTCATGTGATGATTCTCATGGAGCTTTTTATTCCATGCCAAAAATTGGAGTCTGAAAGAGATTAAGACTTGGCCCTATCCATGTTCCATAACCAGAAGAACCTTGATCATAACCCATGTTACTACTTAAACCAAGAGGTGTGGAGAAGGGGATTGAATTATTAGTACCACTGCTAGTACTTTGTTGTTGTTGTTGTTGTTGCTGCTGCTGCTGCTGCTGGCCATGGACGTTGTATCCCCCACTGTAGAATAACCCATTGTTGGTTTCCGAGGTTGTAGTAGCAGCACTAGATGTCGCAGAGAAATCCATGTTGCTGTGAAAATAGGTTGGTGCGATCCCAACACTGTTAGGGTTCCTGACATTGTTTAGGGAAGGGTTGCTGTTTGGGACATGGTACCCAAAGATATTGGACCAGTACTCTGAGGACGGGTCTTGTTTGATGGGAATTGCAAAGCTCAATGTGGAGGAATTACTAGGCTGATGAGATGACGACGCAAAGGTTACGGAGGATGCAGAGGAGAGGTCTCTATCATCAAGGTTCTTGCTATCAGCAGAGAGGGACTGATCGGATGAGTTCTTGGATTTTCCAGACATTCCTCCGATCGGGAGGTTGCTGTTGGCAATGCTCTTCACATCGTAGCGGCTCATATCGAAGTTAGTGACCGCATTTAAGCCTCGGAACTTGATGGCTGCAATGTCATAGGCCTCGGCAGCTTCTTCTTGCGTACCTAATGTTCGACACAAATTAGTGAAAGTCCCTATTAACTAACAGTCAAAAACTAAAAACATTACCCTGATTATAACATCAAGGTAAAAGTGAAGGTAATACTCACTGAAAGTGCCTAGGTAGAGATCTTTGTTGCCAGCAACCCTTCCTATTCTTGCCTGCCATCTACCATGTTGATGGTGCCTGAAATAAATTTCGGATATTAATATATCAATAGCAAAATTAAAACGGTGAGTGAAACTTAGATTCCAATTTGTTTACCATCAACCACATAGTAATTACGAACCTTGTCACCCCTCTGTAAATCGAGGCTCCTCTAGAAAATCCACTACTTTTCCTATACCATAAAAAGTGAAATACATTAAGAATAACACTCAAAAAGAAATAGTACTTCAGATTAAGTAACGGATAAATGTTTATTTAATTACCTTCTAAGGGAAGCAACAAATTCCTGCCTAGACATGTTCTTCATCCCCGCCAATTCCTTCTCATAGTTGGTAACCTTAGAAAATAACTTTCAAACATCAAACAAAACCAAAATGGAAGAATATTTGAAATAAATCAAAACACAGATAAACAGAAATAATTACCGGAAAATTTGTGGTGGTTGTCGGACCCCAGTACTTGAGAGCTGCTAGATCGTAGGCTCTTGCTGCTTTGTCTTCTTTATCGTAACCACCTTTAGTACATAAATTCATAAAAGTTGAATAAACAATTAAATTTGAGCAATAAGAAATTAAGAATCTAAGTAAGATCTGAACATTATTATGCATTCATGCAAAGAATATTTCTGATACAGTAACCTAAAAAATCCAATGCTGGATCTTAACTTGATGAGACCCATGTACTTCTATGACAGTGAATCTAATAACCTAAGTTACATACAGTCAAATTAAATGATGATCTTAAAGGCAAGCAGTAAAACAAACTCACCCAAATAAACTGATGGAGTTGATGTCGATGATTATAGCAGCAATCATTTACGTCCATGTACATAAAAGGAAAGGAAACAAGCCCACATCAGAATCTTAACCACTCATGAAAATTGAAAACAAGGGCGCACAATAGCAACACTATGTACTTCAAATCTAATGTGCACACTAGGATTCAAATGCCACCAGATCTAACTATCCAAAGCCCTTAAATGGCGACCTGCAACATTGTTTCTCTCGGGATTTACATTGAAAATTTATATTCTTTTCTTCTCTCCTTCGTTTATTCCGGTCAAAGAAGCTAGACCCAGAAATAGATCCAGTGGACCCGTTGGTCCTAAGCATTGTGCACTGTGGCGCACGTTAGAGTAATGGAAGGCCAGAGAAAACCTAGCCTAGAAAATTATTACCTTGTCTTCCTTTCCTGCTTTGTCCTTCTCTTCTGCAACTGTTATCCCACAGATGAGCTTCATATCTTCCTGTCCACCTATGCCTAAAATTCAAACACGCAAATATAGAATAAAAAAACACAGTACTTCTTGATAATAGGAACAAATAAATAAGTTTTTTAAGCTCTCCACCTTGTAACGCCACGGTAAATCGAGGTGCGCTGACCGAAGGTGTCCACAGTTTTCTTGATGGTGGCGGTTTCGGTGGTCCCCACGGGGTGGTTGTGGATTTGGGGTTTGGTTTGCTGCAGAGTAGTGGTGGCGGTGGCGGTAGGGGCGGTGGAGAAACCACGGAGGAAGCTAGCGGCTATGGTTTTGAGTTCGGAGTCGTAAATCTCATTTTCGGACACAGCGAGATGATCGTTAGTAGATGAGAACGGAGTGAGCGACGTCGGGGTTACTGATGCGGTAGTGATGACGTCGGCTGTGGCGGTTGCGACGCCAGCGGTGGTGGTGGTGGTGCAGCCACCACCGAGAAAGTCCTCGAGCTTCGGGCCGACTCCGCTGAAGATGGAGAGATCGGTCTCAGTTGCACCTGCATGTGCGTCTTGATGATGATCCGACGCCGCAGAGTTAACGCCGGTGTCTGTAAACAACAGAAAAATCGATGTGAGTAAATCAGAAATATAGGATAGTTATATCTAAGAGAGAGATAAAGAAATGAGGTAGCGAGGACCGACCTGGAGAGGAGGTGAAGGCCTCGAAGAGAGAGAGGTGGGAGTTATGAGGGGGAGAGGAGAAGTGGTTGGAAAGAGAGAAACCGAGCCAGTTCTGAGGATGATGATGATGATGATGAGGAGGGGAATTAGAATCCATGTTTGTTTGGTGGTTTTGAAAGAGATGTGCTTTGTCTTTGGAAATAGAGCGTCAGGATATTGGAAAACAGAGAAGAACAATAACAAGTGAATATCGTGAGAAACTGTGTCAAAGTTAAGGAGGGGTTTGAGACTTGAGAGAGACACACACAGATATTGAGGTAGTAGCAGGCTTAGATAGCAGTACTAAGTAGAAGAGCGAGAGGAAGATGAATGAGAGAGAGAGAGAGAGACTCAGTCATAACTCATAAGGGTTGCACGAGGATCGAGATTCTCTTTTTTCTTTTTTCTTTTTTGTTTAATTTGGTGAGTAAATGAGAAATAAATATAGGAATAAATGGAGGGAGCAAAGAAAGCAAAGTGGAAGCTTTTGATGGGATGACTGTGGCGGTGTTTGATCTCTTTCCCTCTCTCTCTCTCACCTCTTTGGCCGAGTCTTGACCGAAGAAAGCATTACTTTATTGTTTTGTTTTTGAGAGAGACGAGGGGTGATAGTATTACTGTGTGTGTATGAATGTGGGGAAGCAAGAGGGTTAGAGAGGGGACACCGTGACCCATAACAATTAGGACTTGAGGGATTTGTAAATCAAATCCTTTCATTTTGGTCCCTACGTTTGCCACCTGTCATCTCCTTCTGCCCCCTCCCCCCCCCTCTAGGGCTCTATGTAAACTGTAAAGTGTGGTAGGCTTCGAGGGTAATGCCAATCTTGTCCCAACCTGCCTCTCGGGCGGGCGCCCTCTAATTTTACCGCCCCTAACTTAAACTTTGTTCACATCTAACCTCATTCTGATCTTTCTTCACCATCCTTCTAAATCCGCCGGTCTCTATACCACCGTCGCCTCATATATACAATCAAAGATCATATTCGGTTATACATTCATCTACAGCAAGGGAGATATTTGATGACATTTTCCGGAACTACTGTAAGATAGATTATTGATGAAATGTTTTACCGAACTTATTAATGGTATAATTTTTCTATACGAAATCCATATTGAGTAATAGTGTACGACGCAAATACATAATTCTTAATTTTTTAACAGGCGCCTTATGGCCTCTCCTCTTGGTTCCTTGGTTGCGTTGATTGTCTGATCCAATGCTTGATTTTGCAGTGATGAAATTTAGGATCACGGTCAGGTTGTATTCGAGTCTAAATTCTTATCGCCAACCAACTTATTCGATCTAGTTTCTTAGATGGCTTTGTGACTAGATATGAGATTTAGGTTATAGTTGGTTTTGAATATGCGATCGGAGATTTTGGTTCTTGTTCGTGAGACATGATTAGCTAATATAATTAGATTATGATAATTTTATCTATTTGGTCGACATTTGTTTTTTGATTACTTTGATGGAAGAATGTAACTCGAACTGATAGAGACCAAGTGCTAAAATTTGAGTTCCGGGCTCGTCAACTGCCGATTAACAAATTTCCAGAGTTGTTCGACTTCATGGCCCACATAAAGCAAAAGCAAACAAAAATATTAACCGTAGTAGTATCAAAACATAAAAAATTTAGGGGGTGAAATTTGCACCCCCAAAATTGCAAACCACACCCCCTTTCATTTTTTTAATAATATTTCATATCCCTCCTTTTACACTTCCTAAAACGCCCTCAGTCAGATTTTTTTTTTCTTTTTGGTCTTTTCTTCTCTCTCTCTTCCCGATCTTCACCAAGGTCCTCTCTCTCTCTCTCTCTCTCTCTCTCTCTCTGTCTCTCGAACAGCAATCACCGCCGTGCCTCACCTCCACCACCATCGCACTCACGGGTCTCCGACGACTCGAACCTAGCTTCCACGTCGACCGGCGAGGCAGGCAAGCCGCTCACGCGCCGACACCGGTAATACCAAGATCTGATTTGGGCACCCAAATCCGGGGTACACAGAGCTCTCTCTCTTTCCCTCCCTCCTTCAGCGTCTTCTCCGACGCAATATGGTCACACCTACAACTCCTCTCTTCTTGATTAATCACACATACAAGTCACATAGTTCAATTTCTCTAAACCGAGATGAAGAGACGAGAGAGAGAATTTCTCTCTGCTTGGTTGACTAGACGGCCCAGACCCATTCTTCAATCCGGCTTCGAACCACCATCTCAGAAATCCAGGCGAATTTCACTGCGAATTACCTCATAAAATCATGTGGATTCTCTCCGGAAGCTGCGGTTTTAGTCTCCAAGAAGTTCAAACTGTCATCCCAAGAGAGAGCAGACTCTGTTCTGGTGTTTTTGAGAACCCATGGAGGACTGTCCAAAGCCCAGATCTCAAAGCTTCTCAGGTCACACCCAGCATATCTTGCAGCGGCCTGTCCCGAAAAGACCCTTCTGCCCAAGATTGAGTTTTACAGATCCGTTGGAGTTTCAAAGGAGAACGTCGCCAGAACTGTGTCTTCAAATCCACTGCTTTTGTCAGTTAGCTTGGAGAATCGGACCTGAGTCCAGTCTCTTTCTCAGTTCGCTGGCACATAATGTCGCCAGATCATAGATTCTGGTGGTTTGACGATAGATTCGACCACGGTCGTGAAGTGATTTTGGTCTATCCTGTCCTTGCAACCACCGATGGCGATCAATCGAAGACAATGGATAATGGAGGAGGCTATTCCACCGAGTTGGAGCAGTACTTTAGGGGAATTTCACCGAGGCATGAACGCTGTCTTGGCCTTGTTAATTGGACTGGAGTACGCAACAGGGACGGAAAATCTCACCACACTACTTGTTGCCTTAGTCTCCTACTTTGCATTAATATATGCTGCCAAGAAACTCAAGGCTGATCCCAATCTCAGAGATTTTGGTGCATTCATCAACAAGATGAGTATCTTGTTTGGAATTCTTGCCTTGATTTTTGAACTGCTCATCATTGTTCTAGCTTATGGATCAGTCCCGCTCTTCTTATGGAGCATCCTTGCAGTGAGCGTTGCAGTTGCGGTTGCGGTTCTTCTTCGCCTAGCCTTTGTAGAATTGAAGGAGAACCTGATGTTGATCTGTAATACCCCGAAAAATCCAAATTAAATTCCTTGGATTTTTTAGAAATGATTTCACGATAGTGGGAGCGAGTACGAGGCTCGGAGAAGTTGTGGAATTAGTTCGAACGATTAATTTTCGAAAACGAACGTTATTTAGGGGCTCGCGAAAGTTGACTTTTTATACGTTCAAAATTTGGGAAAACTTCCTTCATGAAAGTTGTAGAGCTTGTCGATACGATCTTGTGCATATGTGGAACGCAATATTCGGAGTTCGTATGAATACGTTATGAATATTTGAAAATTGAGATTTTTCTATAAATAGTCAAAAAATCCAAATTCTGTCATTAAGGACAGAAAAATTGGTTTTTTTTGCGGAACAGCCCCCGGTTCTCTCTCTCTCTCGTTCGAAAACCCTTCCCAGGCCGGCCGACCCGCTGACCCGACCCGGCCCCATCTCTCTCCTCCGGCGTTCTCCGGCCACGACCCGGCACTCACTATGATCGCCGCAAGCCGCCCAGCTGCCTGGTGCCCTCCGCTTGCCCCGCCGTCGTCGCCAAAGCTGGATCGAAGGAGCCCAGCCGTGCGAAACCGACCCGACCGGAGAACCAGTTTTCCGGCGTCTCCTCGGCCGATCCTTCCTATTTTCGTGATCTCCTCCTCCCCCTGATCATCCTCATATCCTCCTTGCACGACGATTTTGAGTGTAGAGTGAAGGATCACGAATTGAAAATTCGACGTCCCTGATTCAATCTGGAAATCTGATCAGACGGCCCAGATTAATCCAACTTCCAAGCATGATCTAGGACGATCTAGGCCGAACCAGACTTAGCTCCAGGTATGAAAGTTGATCACCCTTTTATTTTGAAGAAGTTTGTAGTTGACGACTTTTGCATCGGAGGTGGTTGACCCGGCGTTGACTGCCGCCGTTGACCACCGGTTGACCAGTAGCTTGTGGCGGCGCGTGGTGGCGCGTCCAGCCATATTTTGGTGTTTTGTTTTCAGTTTATTCATCTACGCATCGATACGGTCGTTTGGATATATTATAAGGTCATTTTGGAGAAAATTGATGCATGCTAGGGTTTCGGTTTTTATGCATTACTTTCGGTTTACGATCTGCGAAGATCTGACCGTCGGTTTTGCTTCAAATTTTAATATGTTGATCGTATGACTGTCCCGATGACTTTGTGTGGTCACGGGCGAAGATCCGACCGTTGGATCTTCGTATAATTGAGAAATGGTGATTCGGAAAGCGATTCGTGAGAATCCGACCGTCAGATTTTCGTATAATTTTGTGGAGATGTTTGTAAGGACGATTCAGGAAGATCGGACCGTTGGATCTTCGTGATAATTTTGGAGGATGATCCTGAGGGCGATCCGTGAGGATCCGACCGTTGGATCATCGTATAATTTCGATCCGACCGTTGGATCATCATTAAATTAGAATCTGACCGTTGGATTGTCGTTTGAGTATGTTTTTGAGTTGTTGGCTAAGTTAAGATCATGTTTGATTAGGTGATTGACGGTCTCCCTTGGGTGAGCGGTTTCGGTGTGTATTGTGTTGAATTGAAGACGCAGCGGGAATATCGAGGTGAGTAAACCTCACGTGGTTCATATTACGAACCGAATAAATTTAATTACTTTATTTTGTCGTAATTGTGTGAAAATATTTATGAAATAAATATTTGTTTTAAATCATATGGGCTTGATCAACTACGGTCCATAGGTAAGTAAAATGTATTTAAACTATAAAAATGAATTTCACGATTTTATTGTGTGGACTATAGTTGGTATTAGTGATTATCCCTGAGCGGATAATTACGTATATATATATTTATGTGGAATACATATATGGATGGTGTGGCATTGTGGTATGTGGATTATTGAATTGAATATTTACATATGTCGGAAACATATATGTATTGGTAGAATTGTTGTGATGCAAACAATATTTGTGAGTGAGTTCATATATTGTTTTTGGGTATGACTTTTCGGGAAACAATATGTCGTGGGAAATGGTATTTCTATTGTTTTGAAAAGTGTTTGAGGATTTGGGGAGTTGCAGGTTGTGATTTCTCCTTTTGGGTTGGGAAACATTTTCAGGTCCGGTATGACCATTTTAAATGTTTTAATCTGACGACCGGTGGTCTGAGGATTTGAGAGTCACAGGTTGTGATTTCTCCGTTTGATTTGTTTTAACATTTTGGGTCCAGTGCGACTCGCTTAAATGTTTTGATCTAAGGGTCAGGTTGGCCTAAAGATCCGGGGTTTGCAGGTTGCATCCTCAAGCAATATATCGTAATTACGCCTTTGGCCCGGTTAGTGATTTCGATCAGTTAGAGCTCTAGTCTGTCTGCCAACGTGTCCAGGTTGGACCGGATTTTCATAATGATTTGTTAGGTTAACATTTCCTATGATTTTGTCACGATGTGACTTGTAAGAGTCCTTTTGGTAAAAGGTGTTGAGTTTTGGATGGATTTATTAGTGTGAGTTGATGATGTTTTTAATTAATTTCCTTGTTAATTCTTTTGTTTAAATTTCTATTCTTTTTCTCTTTTCTTCTTTTTCGGTTATATTGTTTATTATCTCTATTTATTTCCTTGATCATTTCTATGGTTCGATTTCCCGTTTATTTCTCGTTTTCATTTTATTGTTTGTTTTTAATGTAATCTCCTGAACTAAATTATATGCAGGGATTACTATGACTTCTGATTTTATGCGTGTTGGTTATTTCCTGAATTAATTTTCTATGCATGATTAATGTTCTTATTAGTTTAATTGGGAAGTGCAGTGATGGATGAGACTTGTAGAAAGTTGAGAAATATTATTCCGTATTGTGGGGATAAAGACATCTTGTTAAGAGTAGAGATGAGTGATTCATTTGATTTCTTTGTGTGTGATTTCAAATGATTTGGAGTTAATGATTTTGGTGATCGATTATCGAGATTGTGGTTTTCTTTGTGGATGTTGAAATTGTTGGTTGTTACTTGAGTTAAAAGTACTGTGTTATAATAAATCAACCATTCTTTCTTTTACTCATACTGGCTGTCAAAAGCTTACCGGGTTTTGTGTTGTTGCAATCCAGGTACACTATTCAAACGGTGTAGCGGATAATCCTACAGGACTGGAGAATTCAGGAAGGTGATCGAACCGTGTAGAGTAGCTGCTTTGTAATACTCTGATTTTCAGTTGTGAGGTTTGTTATGCTCATTAGAGCTTTACAATTTACTTTGTACGAGTGAGTTGTAATAATTAACTCGAGGTCTGCGAGTTTTGAATTTGAGCGTGAGTGGTGAGGTTGTTTCTGAGAAAAAAAAAATTCAGAACGTTTATTTGTTTAAGTTGTTTAATTCATGTTTCGGATTTGAATTTGTTATTCAAAATTCGGGGCGTGACATGATCAATGGCCACTTGCTGGGCTACTAGGCAAGGTTATATGGCAGAAGCACAAATGCAGAACTAGAGCTGACTAAGACTGACACAGACCATGAAGCCCAGGACCAGAACCAGACCCAGATGAAAGAGCTATGTTTAATTTGTATGAAGATGATTTGTAATAACTGCTACTTCTAATTTGTAATAACTCAGGATGAACAATGTAATATGCTTTTCAAGTTTTCTTTTTTATTGAGTTTAAAAAAAAAAAAAACAAAGCTTGGAGAATCGGACTTGGTGAAGATCGGGAAGAGAGAGAGAAGAAAAGACCAAAAAAAAAAAAAAAATCTGACTGAGGGCGTTTTAGGAAGTGTAAAAGGAGGGATAAGAAATATTATTAAAAAAATGAAAGGGGGGTGTGGTTTGCAATTTTAGGGGTGCAAATTTCACCCCCCAAAATTTCTGTTGTAATATTGAGTTTTGTTTGACTTAGTGATATTACTAGTATACATATATAGTCAGAATACATGCAAGTACTTCATGCATAAGAATATCAAATACAAGATATACTATCATATAGTATAAAAGTACCTAATGCACATAAATTGGTAGACTGCATGGGAGTTGCTATTTATTTTGTGTCTAGATGTGTAGAGAACCTTTCTAACTCAGGTAAATAGATATTAATGAGGAAAACCTGGATGCAACGGGATACTAGTGAGCACTCACTAGTGTTGTGAGTTTCCAGTAATAAGAGAGATGAAGAAGGTCCAAATAAGAAACACGAAGATGAAAGTTAAAATGAAGTTGCGAGACATTATTCCTGAGCACGAACTGTTAGTCACGAAGTTACCCACAACCTCAGGATTGAAAGCACATTGAAGATTTGCTTCAATTTGTCTTCTTTCTTTTTTTTTTCCCTTAAACTTATTCGGTTTTTTACGTGAGGATCGAGCCCACAGGGCCTAGACAAGTAATAACTGAACTGTAATGATGTAGCTGCAGCAGACTATATAGGACGACTCCCTATATTTATTGGCAATCTACGTACGAGTACTCGTACATTGTCTGATGAAATAAGCAAGATGATCAACGAGAGTGGTGAACGCCTTCAGAAAATGCGAGTGGGATTAGAATGTGAGAGAGAGGACGGTGGGTGTGGTGGCTTGTTGAGGATAGATTTGGTAATGGCAGCCACATGCGTGCATGCCGTACGAGCGACACGTGCCGACTATGAATATTGCTGGTTTGGAAATATCTTGCACACGTGTCAGCTGGATCGTGTTGATTCTCAGCCGGGAATGCCATATTATATAACGTTGCATGCATGACGTCTACTGAAATGAAATATGCAGCTTCTTTCTGATTGACAACTCGACTCGATCAAGCAATAATAACGAAAGGGCTTGTCATTTGTCATATATATGCAAGTTTATAAATATATACAGAATTGTCAAATATGTGGTACTCAGGGACGCCACGCCAATCATGACTCCCATACTTGCTGACTGCACATTCATGATCTGCATGCTCTGCAGCATGTACATTTTCTTTCTTTTCCGGCTAGCTAAAAATCTAAGATTTATATAAAAACTGCATTTTTATGCTGCAATTGGGTTTTAAATCCATTATTTGAAAGAAAAATTGGCTTTTTAAAGTAAAGAAAGTTATTGGAAATTTAAGGATTAAAATATCTGTAAAATTTTCTCAATGCGAATCTGGATGATGAGTAATCTCGTCAAGGCAAATCTAGGTGAGTGAGGCAAATCTGGGTGAGGAGAAATCCCCTCGAGGCAAATCTAGGTGAGGAGAAATCTCCTCGAGGCGAATCTGGATGAGGAGTAATCCCCTCGAGGGAAGTTCGGGTGAGGAAAAATCATGATGGAGCAATTTTAGCAAAAGAAAACATACCCTGATGGAGTTATGTTTCAAAAAGTTACCCACTCATTTCATCTTTCTCAATTGAGAAGTTTTAAATACACACCCCTAATTACTTAATACACACTCCATACTTAATACACCACCCATTTAATTTCTCATTCTAATAATTTACTAAATACACAACCCAAAGTATCTAAAATACCCTTAATCTCAAAAATCATGAAATATCCTACTTTTTGACTATATTAAGGTTACTATTTAATATGATTAATATATTCTAGTATATTGACATTTATTACTTGCGTTAGTTATTGAGAAATCCATAAATATTTATTATTGTTCCCTTTAAATAGATGCATATAAATAGACTTTGTGTTATTTGAGCTCTCATCCACCAAGACATGTTAATCAAGTATAAAATTATGAGTTGAACGTTCAACCAAAACTATACCAGTAGTTTCGCCATAGTGGCGGAACTAAATAGTTGTCATTAGAGGGGCCAAACAAATTAACAATTACAAATTTTTTTCACCTGTGATGTTTTATATTAGAAAATAAATTGATTAATCATAACTCTTAGAACAAAAAAGGAAATTAACTAAAAAATGGGAGTAAAGCGATATGTTTTAAAAATATTTAATGCCATTAATTTTGAAATTCTAAATATTATGGTCTCTAACCTCATCTAATTACAATTTATTTAAGGAAAAGTTAAATTAGATAGTTTCTAACTTTATTCTTGTATTAAATTGGGAGGCCATGTATAGAAATTTGTTGTGTTTATCTAACTATTTATACATAAATAGAATAATATAAGGAAAATATGACTATTTTCTTCTTCTTCTAATGCATAGATGTCTGTTTTGGTCATTTAACCTACCTACAAAATCTAATTTGAAATATAAAATAATAGGGATGTGTATTAAGTGATTAGGGGTGTGTATTTAAAATTTCTCTTCTCAATTATATGGATTATGTCATTCAAGATGAAGACCACGAAGCTAGAACAGGCGGTGATGGTGCTCAAAAGAAGATTGTTTATGAGAGGAGGACTGGATGTGCAACTGATGATCAAAGTACCTCCATCTGATGTTCCTTCAATTGCCTTAAGTTTTAACTCTATGTCAGTCATGGTGCTCAAGAGAAGATTGTTTATGAGAGGAGGACTAGAGGTGCAATTGATGGTCAAAATACCCCCATATATGATGTTCCTTTAGTTGCCTTAAGTTTTAACTCTATCATTTTAGACACATAGCACAGTGGGACCTCAAATGAATCTCATGAAGGCAACAATCAATTTAACTATGACGCTTATAGATATAATCAATGTGGAGAATTACATGATCAATCATCTAGTTGGATTCATCCTCATTATTTTCTTATAGGGGAAATAGTCGGCAACTCCAAAAATATCTATGACTATCATGTTCATTACTATAATTCGTACTATATGAGTTATATGTCTTGATCTGATTATTGTATTTTCGTAGACCAGTGAGTGACTTTTAAGTTCAACCACTTAGAGTATCTTTTTGACTGTAGATAAAGTTGACATTCATATATAATTATATGTAAATCAAATAAATTGACTCTTAAAAAAAAAAAAAAATCTTTCATAATATCTTCAATATTTTTGATATATATATTTTTAAAATTTCGATAGATATATAAAAATCGATATTTTAATCCTTGGTTGAGATCTTGTTGGTGGTGTTGGTGTCATGTGATCTCTCTTGATCAGATGACGTGCTCGTTGAAGTAATATCCGATCTATTGGCCAAAAAATGATATAATTGTTTCATTTATCTCAGTTGACTTAATTAATGGCATCTTAGAGTTGCTTCATTTACAATTTAGGTTCATCTTAGAGTTCCTTCATTTACAATTTAGGTTCATAACCGATGGAAGTTCAATCAGCTTGAAGAGACATGTACATGCACCAATGATAAAGAAATACGTAGGTTGAATGGTTGATAATGTTTTTGCCTCTGCCACTGGTTTCTTGTTCTTATCAAGTCGTAATGCTACTTAGTACTTGCAATTAACTTCACAGGTAGAAGGGTGTTACTACTAATTGGTTATTTTTAAAGAAAATTATACAAACAGTATCCGAATTAAGGCCGACTCCTAACTTCAGTACCCGACTATGCAAAACTATCACTTTAGTACCCCAAGTTTGAAACCCGACCCAACAATCATACACGTCGTTATTAATGGTGTTAAGTCTTGTGCCACTTAGCACATTTTGAGGGATATTTTGGTCACTCCATGTCTTAATCCAGATTTTTTTACATTTTTAATTCATTGCAACTTGGTTTCTCTATCCTTGATTTCTCCCCATTTTGTTCTCTTCATCTTTCAGAAACACCGAGAATCCAGAATACGGGAAAACCGACGCTCCCTCAGAATCGCCATGGTTCCACCCTGATTCTGACGACCCCTCCAGCAATCCCCGCTTGGCCCGTCGAATCCCGATGTAGAGGCCGCTATTTTCGGCTCGCAGGAACACAATCGAGTTGCTGGTGACGAGCTTCTTCAGGTTCACGAACGTGCTCCACCCGGTCGTCTGCACCGGCGGGTCGGCGGAGTAGTCGAGTCTTGGGAAAATGGTTTCGGCGCAGTACCTAGGGAAGAAGAAGTCGCAGCCATTGTTGGCGTCGGGCTGTGTTAGAGTTTTAGCGAAAGAAGAAGACTTTTCCAGATTGTCAAATCTATCAAAGTCCACAGAGCCTTGGTCCTGAGCAAAAAACTCGTTGCTCTCGGAAGGGACGAGTCGGATTCTTGCGAAGTCCTCGTCGGTTTCCGGGTCGGCCATGTATTCCCTCACTGTTCACCTCTCTCTCTCTCTCCATGTGCTACATGTTTTACGAATTTCAGAGAGAAATTGATAAAGTTTGTGAAGGATTTGGTTGTGTATTGTGTTTGTGAACTGCGATTCCATGGATTGTTGGGATTTCTTGGGTTACAGTTTGGGTTAGTAGTGGTGGCCGGAGGAGGCGGACGAAGTGGAGGAGTTGGTTGTTGGGTGGAGTTGTTGAATTTGGGTTTGATTGAGAGAGAGTGTAAATTTGAGTTGAAATGACCCAATTACCCTTCAGGTTTTGCCACGTGGTTGGGCTCTTAACACCGTTATGGACGGCGTGTACGATTGTTGGGTCGGACTTCAAACTTGGGGTACCAAAGTAATAATTTTGCATAATCTGGCCTTAATTCGGGTACTGTTTGTATAATTTTCTCTTATTTTTATTACTTTTGCTTTTGCCAGAAATTAAAGGTCGCGCATACAGCTATTCCCTCCGAACAGCAACTGCCACCTCTTCCTCCGGAGGCTGCGGCCACATGCCCTCAGCACCAAGTGTTTAAAATATATTTATATACAGCATCAGCATGCATCAAAGGCATGCACATATATATTATAGTGAGGGAAGGACAAGACCAAGTTGACCAACCAACCAGGTAGCCAATCCAAACCGCAGGACAAAGCAAAATCCACATGCAATTTAGACAAACAAAAATATTAGGTGGCCGGCCGGTTTCACTAGTTGGGTAGACAAAGGCAGAGAAGAAGCCCTCAAAACCAGGATAAGAAGAGTTAAAACTGGTGCTTTTACACTAAGCAACCAAACCCTAAAAGTGCCTCTACCGTCAACAATATAAAACAAAGCAAAGAGGAAAAAGGGAGAAACTCTTCGGTCAGGTTCTGGGAGTATATATGAGTTTATTGGACCATCTAATCAAGTACGTATCACCATGTGTATTAATTTAAAAAACATTAGTGTTATACTGTTATTTTTGATAAAAAGACAGGGATATTTTGAATATAAAGTTTTAATTCACATGCAATTTTAATTGTTAAGTTTCACAAGTTATGAACCAATAGGGATAGTGGAGCGGTAGAAGGGCCTAGTTAGGAAACCCCTCCCTCTCCAATTTAGCTTTCGAAACCCCATGAGGCCTTGGTGGCCAGCCGGCGGTGAGGCCTTGTGTCTGTTCACGTTCCTGCCCTGTAGCGATGTAGTGGATTAGTCCAGCTATGCTGGGATACCCTGTATGAGTGTGTGTGTTCCCTAATCTAACAAAGACTAACACCCCAATCAAAAAAAAAAAAAAAAAGTTTTACAAGTTATGTTATGTCATCGGATGAGATTAAAAGAAACTCTTTAATCATGCTGTCAAATAACTAAACTACTTGATTCAACTATCCAATCAAATATTATCACGTGTCATGCGTATAATCTCATAAAATAGAGTTAAATCAGACGTATTTCACGATTGCTACCGTCAAAATTATGGTGATAAAATACAATGAAAGTGAATTAAGGAAGGAACCCTAAACCCCACGCAACGAAACTGGAAAACAAATGAGAAAAAAAGCAGATTGGCAGAGAGTTCGGCGAGCAGTGTGAACTTTTCATTTGTCTTTCTGATGCAGCTGGCCAAATTTTGTCGACGGTCAAACTAATGCTTAAAGTAAGAAAGGAAAATGGTGAGTTGGGTTTGCGGTCAGAGAAGCGAATCATTCCTCAAGTTCTCACCCTTCCATTTCTTTATTATGACTCCATGATCACATCTCACATGACATCTATCCATTTTTCTTCTTTTTGTTTCTTATTAGCAGATTTATATACTTTTTCTTGTGGATGCGATTATTGTCATTGTGATGAATTTTTATTATTATTTTCATTCTGTGTTTATATTGAGAAATGAGAAAGGAGGGTATTGGATTTGATTTAAAATTGTTGAAACACGTCTTTACGTGTGGACACGTGAGGCCTGGCCTCTCTAGGATTGTCATCATATTCAACTACTTGATAAATATATAGCTTTTATGCTCACATAAGGCGCGATTAATTAGTGGATAAACAAATTGAGCATGACCCAATTATGCCAACCTTAAGTTTCACTTGAGCTTCATCATTTTGTACAATGAGCTGATTGATCATATAATAAGAGTGAGCTGATTATTTTGTATGTTATATAGGGTATATTATTTTTCTATAAGGATTTCAAAATACATAATATTAGAAAATAGAAATTGTTGGTACAAAGTTTTGTTTCAACAATTTGAACCGTTTATGTTTTATATTTCAATCAAAATAAATCAAATTAAAAATCATTACAAGCGAGAACATTTTCCTGTATTGTATTTTGTTAATTTCATCTCATTCCAAAAGTCAAGAAATACTAACAGAAAAGCTAAGAATCATGACAAGTGGTTTAGTGGATGCAATGGGTACCTCCACACGAACGTTCGAGATGTGAAATCCCGGCCTATGTCTTGTGTTCGAACCCTGGGTTTGTTTAGTGTTATTTACTGACTTATAAACTTGACCAGAGAAAGAGCTGCAATGTCTTGTTGGCCGTCCGGGCCTCCAGGAAATTAATCTTTGAACCCAGAAAGCCTTTAAAAAATCGCGAACAATTATTCTGGAAAAGAATGTAAAAAAAAAAAAAAAAAAGGAAGAAAAGCTATGACGTATCATATATTAAGATATTGAATTTCATGTATCAATTAATGATTTATTAATTACAAAGCGCTTGTAAGAAAACCGTTGTTAGCTGAGCCTATAGACGTTTCCATGTGTCAAATATAGCCACTAAGAGGGTGATAAAATGAGGAATGATCAATTTTTCTCAAACAAATGTGATGCATTTTCTTCATAGTCTGAAAAATTCATCTCTTTATTACTAATACGATTCGTTAGGATTTCAGTTATCCTTATTCTTTGACGATCATGAATCTTTTAATGAACATGTTGGCCTAAAATTGTGGAAAGCTTTGAGAAATATGAAACTGAAGGAGATTTAATGGCTCTCGTGAGACAAAAAAAGAAACATAACATTGGTTTTCTTTCCGTGTTGGAGACAATACGAATCAATTGATTATGTTTTTGGGCTCAGAATAAAAGTTTACCAAGACTTGCCTTTTTTTTTTTTTTTTTTTTTTTAAATAAAGGGTTGGTGCCGCTACCCTTAAACCTTGATTAATGAAACTGCTGAATACAAGGGGGGACATTAAGCCTAAACCCCTTATTATAATAATCATCTAGAGTATGTCCCGAAATATATGGTATCAGGAATCTCTACAAAAGTTATGTATTCTAATAAGCACCAACTAGCAAATAGTGCTCTACTGGCTACTCTATTTGCTTTGACATAGCAGTGACATAACGAAAAGATAACTCGATATGTAACTGGATTACAACGAAGCATAATTACCATAAGCACAACTTTCCTACTATGTTGCCGCCGGAAGATTGATCCGACGATACTTAGCCTCACCCTACCACTAGGCGGCAATGTTCTAAAAAACGGTCTAGGCGCTAGGCGGCAAGGAACCGCTCCGATTTTGGCCTAGGCGTTTCCCTTAGGCGCTGGGCTACTAGGCAGGCTAGGCGGGGACTAGGCGGGCTAGGCGGTGGTGCTAGCGGGGACTAGGCGGGCTAGGCGGGGACTAGGCGGTTCTAGGCGGGGACTAGGCGGTTCTAGGCGGGGCCTAGGCGGTCGTAAACCCTAATTTATTCTATATTTTGACTATTTTTATATTTATAATTAATTTTTAGACTTTAAATATTGTTATTTATATTATTATATGTCATAAAAATAATTTAAAATTAAAAAAAAAAACCACCTAGTCCCCAAAAGGCGCTAGTCCCTGGGTCACCGCCCGACTAGCGCCTAGCGTTTTTTAGAACCGTGCTAGGCGGTAGCGACCATTTAACGAAGCAAGGAACTCGCCGCCTACCTAGAGCAGACAAGGTATTTTGAGCACACACACAGGCATATAGACCGATTAACCCTACAATACAAGTATAGGAACTTATTGCTCGCAAAAAGCGCAACAAAATTAAACAACTTAAATAAATAAAAACGGTAAATAAAACAACAGCCAAGACAGGGCCCAAACATTGAGCCCAACCCAGGCACAAGCCCAGATAGCAAAAGGATTATAGACAGCCTGCAAGGCCCAGCCCAATTCATGTCTAGCCACCATTGACTTCCTATCGCACCACCACCCACGTCACCACGCCACCTCCAATACTCCACCAACCCGGGTCGCCCAAGATGGTTGCTCCACTGCCCATGCTCTCTCAACCCGGTCACTCCAGCGCACCACGACCCTTGTTCCACCAACCTTGACATCCACCTAATCCAGATCGATCACAGGACCAAACCAGAACGGAGCAACCACTAGGCAACCTCCTCCGATTGCGCTGGACCCGACAACCTCAGACTGACCCCGCGACGCCACCGGCCTCCAACCCAGCCAGCAAGAATCGGACCACCACCCAATAATGATGCCGATTGCTCCTACCACCTGCTTCCGATCCAATCGATCTAGAGCGACACCGCCCTGATCCATGGCACCATCCTTACCCATCAACAACGCCTGTCCGACGACAGCGTCCATCGACACGCCGTCGGACAGAGGGAAGATTTTTTTTTCAAAACCCTAGCGCAGAGACCAGAGAGAAAAGCAATTAGTATTGGAAAGGCGTCTATATTCGACTAGCTCTTTTCTTGACAAACGAAGTGTCTGTTCGCTTTTCTTATTATTCCCATTGACTTCTAAGAAGACAGTTATACTCAATAACATGGAAGTGCCAAATGTTATACATGCTTTGGCATATAGTCTTATATGTTGCGGCTTACCAGTTTTTTGATATTATAGACCGGAACATGTAGATTTATGAGTTTTCATCAATTAATTTAAAATATTCACTAAGAACAGAAGTATATGTATATAAATTTAAGGATTAAATACTTGTTACTCCTCGTACTTTTCCCTGAAAAACAGTTTGGTCCCTCGCCTTTTAAATTAAACTGAATAGTCCTTATTCTCTCAAATTCTCATATAACAAGTCCAAAATGATCCGAAATGACTATTATGCCCCTCATTTCCTATTTTTATTATTATTTTAATTTTTTTCTCTATTTTTTTAATTTTTCTCCCTTTTTTTTTTTATATTTTCTCTCTCCCCTGACCTCTCGCTCCCTCTCTCTTCTTCCCTCTGCAACCACCGGAGAACACCTGCAACTTGATGGCCACCTCCCCCTGATTCAACCCCTCCATCCCTAGCTCCAACGCCTTCATGGCCTCGCCGCGCAACTTGTCGCCGGTCTCTCTGACCCAGCCGAGCTCCTCCTCGACGACTTCGATGCCGGAGAGATCGAGCGACATAAGAGACAGTAATTCATGGATTAAGCTAATATAGAGACTAACTCAAGAAAACCGAGAAATTCTTGTGATGCTACAATTCTGCATTTACTTACACTATTCATGATAAGAACAAAAATCAGAGTCACTACCAGAAATCATGATTATTCTCATACAATTCTAACTGGGTGTCAAAAGTTTCATAATGCACATACCCAGAAGCCCTTATCTAGAACTGAACAAGATCACAACAAGAAGCAGCCTTCTTTTCACAACTTGGTTCAGAAAAACCAGAAATTGGCAACAATCACTAGGAAAGATTACATAGTCATCAAGCAATAAAGCTAACTAATTTCAGAGCCTTATGATTACATCAAAATGGGGCATCCCCAATTCCACAATTTAACAATTACCTTAATTAGATGGAATCGAATTGAAAACAGGAAAATGGAGACGATGCCATTACCTGGATGATAGCTGTGGATACAGCGAATGCAGCTGGGCGGCCTTGGCGAGATCGATCTTCTCGGGGTCGGCGGCGAGGTCGTGGAGCTTCTTGGAGAGGCGGAGGGCGCGGAGGGTGTGGTGGAGGAGCTCGGAGGTGGCGTGGAGGTTGGAGAGCTGGAGAGTGAAGGCGGTGATGGAGCGGAGGGGGTCGGAGAGCTCAGATCGGGTGTGGACGGAGGATCGGACGGTGGATAGGGCGTGGTCGGCGTGCTGGAGGGAGGAGAGCTGGGAGAGGAGGTCGGAGTGGTGGGAGAGGACCTCGGAGCGGAGCTGGGACTCGAGGAGGCGGATGGCGTTCTGGAGCTTCTCGGCGGTGAAGGCGGGGGAGCCCGAGGAGAGGGCGGCGCTGGTGTTCTCCGGTGGTTGCAGAGGAAGAGAAGAAGAAGAGAGGTCGAGGGAGAGAGAGAGAGACCGTGCGGCCAGGAGAGAGGGAGAGAGGGAGGGAGAGAGAAAATATAAAAAAAGGGGAGAAAAATTAAAAAAATAGAGAAAAAAATAAAAATAATAATAAAAATAGGAAATGAGGGGCATAATAGTCATTTCGGATCATTTTGGACTTGTTATATGAGAATTTGAGAGAATAAGGACTATTCAGTTTAATTTAAAAGGCGAGGGACCAAACTGTTTTTCAGAGAAAAGTACGAGGAGTAACAAGTATTTAATCCTAAATTTAAATTATTATCTATTTGCAATATATTATTGATAAATTAAGCTGTTAGAGTTTTAATCAAAACATAGTTGATACATTCTCTTAAGCTTAATTAAATCATTTATTAGCGATATATTACTAGTCGAATTGGTAAAAAAGAGATTATAATATCATGACTTCAGTATGAGAATAAAAACATTTGCGATACATACATAAATAGTTGACTGTCTGACCATTTTCACTTCATTACTCACTTCTGATAATGTTTTAGGACATAAATCATTTGCTATAATATTATATATATTTTTGAATCGAAGGAGGTCAGCCATTTATTGAAAATGAAAGAGTACAACGATACGATGCCAAAAGACAACAAGAAATGAAAAAAAAACAGCTCGGAAAGAAAAATACATATGAAATGTAAAAACTTAATAACGCAAGGAGCAGCAACGTCGAGACGCAGCGCTGATTTTACACTACGGATTGCAGCCGTGTAGTGAATTGAGTAGTCGGTGGTTTGACTACCCATCGAACTCCAACACACAAATTGACAAAAATCAACTTGGCATCGGAATGAAGGCACTCTCCCACCTAAAGATCGAAGCCGGCCAAGGGTGTCAGAACATGGCCATGTTGGCAGACGATCTTTCACGAACAAATACCAGAGAAGTGGGTCTTGGATCCAATACCAATAAGGCACAGGAGCCCCCATCCATTCTAGCAAATCATAATCAGGCCAAAACCAAACTCCACCCGGATCCCAGATCCGACTCCATCTGCCAAGCGCACCCGGATCCCAGATCCGGATCCTGATGCCAACGAGCTCGACAGCAGCACCGGCGGATGCGTCTTGAGGACCTGCAATGGAGGATGCCAAATTGCAATAGCCATCGCTGACGAGATCGACGCCGACGACCACGACTAATGCCCCAGCAACACCATCAAAGCCACGACTTCGCTTAGCCCATGCCGGCGACAAACCAGAAAAACGCAGAACCCCGATTCCAATTCTCCAGCCTCTCAGAACTAAGGTCCCTCCATCACTGCATCGCGACTCACCACCGCGATCCAACGATCTCATCCAATCCAAAAGAACCGTTTGCCCATCAAACTTCTTCTCTGGGAGCTCCAAGACACAACCAGCAAAAGAGACGCAAAAGAAAGACAGCAGGACTAGGCCTGCAATTTTGTCCATAAAAATGGAGGTGTGAGAGCCGCCACCACCAGATGCGGCAGAGCTCAAAACCCTAGCAGAGCTAGGTCGAGTCGAGACGAGATACAACATTTATAATATTATATATTTGAATTTACTAGACTCTAATAATGACATTTCCAAATCAGCAAAATGCAATCCAATATATGAGAATGAAAAAGGGTTGTGCTATTCACACACCTATTTTCTCTATTCACACACCCCCTCTATTTTTCTATTACTTTAATTTAATTTTCTTTTACAAATTACCTTAACTACCCTCCCTTGCAATTATGTTTTTTTTTTTTTTTTTTTTTTTTTTTTTTTTTTTTTTCTATTTGACAAGTCAATCATGAATCAACCATCATTATACAATAAATCAATTTTTTTTGCTACTAAGATATTCCAAGTAACACTAATTTTGCAGCAGTAAATATGGTTTTGCTCTCCACATTGTTAGGTAAAAAGGTACTGGACCTAATTCAACATTGTGAAGAGAATGCCAATACAATAACTAGTTGGTTATTTAGAGTAGTAGTTATAGTTACTGAACTGAAATGTATAGATGGTAAAAAGTTGGTACGTATATCAAAATGAAATGCATAAACCATGGTTGGGGCTGCAAAACCAGAGAGTAAAAAGTTGCATATGAACTTACAGTAGCAAAGAGCAAGCTATCATTATCTCGACACATTTAATTCCTTTCAACTAGAACCAATGATAAAATTGTCAGCACAAATACTTCAATAATGTATATTGGAGCATGAATTACCCAAATAATTTGGTAGAAAATAACAAAAACCAATGTACCAGTCCACAACATTGCTTCATAAAAATAAAAGCTAATAAACAAGAGTAACTAGAAGCATCAAAACCAATCAACCCTCAATAAAAAACACAAACCCTTGCTGAAACCCACCCCCACCCCCACCCCCATAAACGACCACTCCTTATCTCTGAAACCCCCCTCAACTCATATTTGTATAATTTTCCTATGACAAAATCTTTTGTATTCTAGCATAATATAGTAGAACAAATCATGTCTATAATCATAAGGCTATCATAATTAGGCTGTTGTAAAGTTATATAGTTGCTCAATGGATTCATATACACCAAATATTTTTAGTTAGAATCTTACCAGGAATGATGGATTCAAAGGGACTCGAATGATCACTGAACTCATATTTTTCTCACATGTCTCCATTGCCAATCAAGTGTAAAATTTTCTCCAAAGATGGGTCTAAAATTGCTTGTTCTGCTTTCACTGAACTTCAGAGCATCACATTAGAGAGATAGAATGACTATGCTAGAGAAGTTTTGATGGACAAAGAAAAAAGGAATTGAAAAGAGTTTTGAAGTCCTCTGTGCCTGCGGGAAAATAAGGGTTTAGGATTTGGGAATGATTGAATTGCCAAATAAAAAAAGAAAAAAGAAAAAAGAAAAAAGAAAAAAGAAAAAAGAAAAAAGAAAAAAGAAAAAAGAAAAAAGAAAAAAGAAAAAAGAAAAAAGAAAAAAGAAAAAAGAAAAAAGAAAAAAACTTAATTCCAAGAGAGGGTAATTTGTAAAAAAAAAATTGATTTAAAGTAATAGAAAAATAGAGGGGGTGTGTGAATAGAGAAAAATGGTGTGTGAATAGTACCACCCATGAAAAATGCGTAATATAGCTTATCTTAAACGTAATACTTTGAATAGGCAAGAATCCTAAAAGTAATTATTAATACTCTGAAGGGCATCTTCTCCATAAGGATGGGTTGGACCTATTTATGGTTCCTTAAAGGCTTGTGGTATTCGAGTTCTCAAATAGCCTAAGTAAGAAAAGATGATCCTTCTCAATCTCATTCACTTGAAAGACAAGCAATCCAACTAGGGTTCTGATAGCTCAAAGACCATCATACCCTAACTTTTATTATCCTATGTACGGAGACACTATCAACCATCTTTGTAATGAATCCTAACCTAGCTCAAGCCTACTACTCTGAGTTATTATTGACTTGATCGTCGGAGGGTCTTAATCTAGTACCACACCGGGGTCGGATTCTGTTTTGCAGGTCATAAGCATTGTATACAGAGGATAGAATTTTGATACCTTAAGAGGCCCATACTGATAAGTATCACCTAAATGAAGACTCACAAAGGGGTATATGGCCTGGATACAGTCATAATGAAGCATCCAACGGACTACCACGAAAAGGGAATGGAACCCTAAGCGAATCTAATTACATATTAATACCTCGAAGGGCATCCCCTACATAAGAATGGGTTGGACCTATATATGATTCATTAAAGGCTTGTGGTATTTGAGTTAACCTCAAATAGCCTGAGCAAGGAAAGAGAATCCTTCTCGATCTCCTTTATCTGAAATACAAGCAATCCAATCAGGGTTTGAATTGCTCAAAGACCATCTTACTAGGACTTGTATTCTCCTATATAAGAAGGCACAATCAAACAGCTATGGTCATGAACACTTCTCCTCAACTCTAGCCTACTTGATATAGTTTATTAGTGACTTGATCGTTGTAGGGTCTTTGTGTGGTACCACACCGAGCACGAATCTTGTTTTGCAACTACTTACAACCGCGTATTGAAGACCAGCCGCATATCAGAGAAGGGTCTTCAGCCCTCAAGCTTGGTGCTTGTTAGTTAACTCCAACATACCAAATACAGAGATAATTGACTCCCACATAACAGACTTTGTAGAAAAAACATCAATATAACATAAATGATTCCTCAACACTTCTGATTTTTTAACAGCTACGATGTTTATTATCACAGTAATAGTTAGCATTGCTCAGACTTGCATAACAACAAACTGTAGATCTTTGTGAATCTTGTAGACCGAAAAAATAGCTCTTTTAGTCCTCAGCCATTTGCAACCTAATGGAAATGGTAACGGTTAGGCACACTATAGCAATTACTTAGTGTAGGGCATAGGAGTTGTACGGTAGTAGAATCATCAAGGCTGAATCTGAAATATTGTCCCCTTTGTCTGAGTTAGCGAAGACTAGGCCCAGCAAACTTTAAAGGACTGAAAATCCTAGGAACTATGCTGTTGTGTTTCTTGCAGCAGCTCATTACTCATTCATGGCAATGAACTGATTGTGTGTTACTTTCAATACAGGGCTTAGCAAGATGTGCGTGGCGTGGGAGCTAGAAAAGCATGAGTTTTGGAAGAAGAGATTTTGGCAGTGATTGGTATATTGGTTGAAGGATTCTATATAAGGGATATGAGTTGAGAATGGTAGGGAAATAAGTATGGATTCGGGAGAGAAGAAGCATGGCAGAGAAGATATTCACACGATCGAGCATGATAAGTTTGAATCTACATATAGGTAGAGAAGTTTTTGGATTTAGGAATGGTTTCTGGAATTGGAATGGGAGAATTGCTTGGTTGTTTAATGGTTAGCCTGTGTTTTGCTCTCTCTTTCTGTTTAATGTTTAGCCTGTGTCTTGCTCTCTCTTTCACAGCAACTATAACTCTTAATTTATAGAGTGGTGATTGTCACACTTCGAATTTTGAATAAATAAATTCAGAATCCTAAACGTGAAAACTCACTTAGCCTGTTCATATGCTAAGAAATTTTTTTCATATAAACCAAGCATTTAAACACACCAATCTCAAATCTTGTATCAAACAAACATACGAGTTACTTATTACAACACCAAATTTAAATAAAGTGTTGCACTCACAAAAAAACACACTGAACAAAGTTCTGTAATTAAAAATCGAAGCTCTACACTCCTCGACCTTGTCCCTGATTCTCCTAACCTGCAGGATTGTCTGCTACACCGTTTGAATAGTGTACCGGTTTTGCAAACACAAAACCCAGTAAGCTTTTTGCAAAGCTTGTATGAGTAAATTTAAATAAAATCACACTACTACAAGAATAATAATTCTTCAACTCATGGATAAATCATCATTTATACAAACTTATCATTTTAATATCAAACTCAATCTCACGTAACAACCAAAGTAGACATCCCAAACTTTCCCAAAATATTGTACTCATGATGCAGTAACACAATTACCACCATGACGGTACACTTATAATAGACTACGTACTCATGATGCAGTAATCACAGTTACCACCATGACGGTACGCTTACAACAGTCTAAAGCTCTAATGAATCGTTGCTTGTCACCTTGGCCGAGGTTCAAGCATCCGATATAATACGCTTCAGTTATTACTATAACCGTCGAACTTTAGACCTTTCGGCCTTCAGATCAAGACATTTAAATACACCCACACGACTCACCAATTCCCCAATATAAACTCCAAATCAACCTTTCAATAATATAACTCATTCCATATATTTCAGAAATAAGTAAATGTTCAATTCAATGATACGAACAAAATCACTAATAGTCTACCTTTCACAATGTCACACTATCCAGAAATATATTCCACGTAAATATATATACACACACACACACACACACACACACGTAGTCATTCATGTAGGAATCACCACTAATACCAACTATAGTTCACATGCACTAAAATCCGAGAAATTCATTTTTGTAATAAAAACCTTGTTTTTACTTACCCATGGACCGTAGACGATCAAGCCCATATTATTTAAAACAAATATTTATTTTCATAAAACGATTTCACAATTTATCAAATAAATGTAAAATAACAAAATTTGGTTCGTAAATGAACCATGTGAGTTTTAGTCACCTCTAATCCAGCTGCGTCTTCGTAACAGCTCAAAATAACGATTCACAAATCGTCCGCCAAATCAAATCCGGCAGTCACCTAATCAATTTTGATCCCAACTTAGCACACAATACACAAAATGCAAATATACGATGATCTGACGGTCGGATCCTCACGGATCGCCCTTTCGAATCGTCATTTTACAATTATACGAAGATCCAATGGTTGGATCTTCATCCGTCACCACAAAAAATCATCGGAACAGTCCTACGATCATATTATCAGAATTACAAGTCGATCGGATGGTCTAATCCTCACGGATCGAAAACCGAAACAATCGAAATCGAAAAATTCATAACTTAATCATATGATCTCCAAAAATTATGTATTGTATATCAATATGTTCATATCGATGTGTAGATCGAAAAGAGGAATAGAAACTGTCCCTGAGGTGGCCGGAAGTGGCCGGAAACAGCCGCCACAGACGGCGGTGCAACCACCATGAATGGTGGTGAGACCTATCTACACTTCTTCGTCTCATCAAGCCCAACAATATTCATAACTAGCACAAGGTCAGAAAATGAACGGAAGTGGTCGAAATTTACCATAAATTGTTGCGGGTGGCCGAAAATTTTCCAGTTTCCGACGAGCTCGGTTTTCTCCGTCCATGCTTGAATTCAACCCCGATCCTTCCAAGAACATGACCAGGTATAAGGCGAGTTCAAAGAGCCAAGAAACTCGAGCAATGGTGGTCGGAGGAGAGAGAAAATGTCGTTGACTAGAAACGGAGCTTGGATCGGGTTTTCCTTGTACCGTCATGTAGCCGCTGTGAGAGGGGGAAAGGTGACTACATGGAGGTGCGCGAAGTCGAGGCGAACCTAACCCAAGAAATTTCACGTCCAACGGTGGCCGGAGGAGGGAGAAATCGACCGACAAAGGGATCAGGCGATTTCCGGTCGAGAGAGAGAGAGGCTCGGTTTCCCCAAAATTGGAAGCTTTATACTAAAAAGGGAAGGTTTTTCAAATGCGATAACTTCTTCATATGAACTCCGATTTTCACGTTCCTTATATTTCCAAACTCTTATCGACGTGTTCTACGACTTTCATGAAGGACGTTTTCCCAAATTCCGTATGTAAAAAAAGTCGATTTCTAATAATCGAGCGTTTCGAGCTTTTTGTTATTTCGAATAATTTTGAATCTTTGATAATTTCGAACGAGCAAGTCTTCGAGACTAAAATTTGTGCAAATGAAATTTTATTAATTCCACAAAAAATACATGAAATTAAAATGAAAATTGTGGTTATTACAGTGGTGGCTTAGGTTTACAGCTGTTGCTGTTTCTATGTTCCCATGAATCCTGCTGCTATAATCTCAGGAATCCTGCTGCTGTGATCCCAGGAGGATTCAGGCTGTTATGATCCCAAAACTCTCACTATGTTGTTGTGATTCTAAGATTTGTTGCTGGAAAAAGGGAAGTCAAAGGTAGGGAATTGGTTTTGCGTGAAAGAATGTGATATAGTACTTGATATGTCTAGTTTTAAGAAAAATAATTGAATGTTGGGTAAAGAGGGAGTGCTGTTGTAATTGAATGTTTTTGGGTTTTCTCTTCTTCACATGCCTATAGTCAAAATAGGGCTGTAAGGCTTGAATTTTGGTCCCCACGTCCAAAACTACCAACAAGCCTAAAACTAATAATGGGCCTCACACATTTCTGTTACCTTCCACACTACACCCTTTCTTGCAAGCTCCAAATGCATGAATGTGGCTGAGATCCACATATATGGCATGGTAATTTGGATATAATTTGCTTATTGGACTTGAAATATGAATTGGGTCTGCTAGCTGGATTTTTGGGTGTCAACATTAGCCCCTTTGATTATGTAGGTCGTGCAAGCATGTTACGGGCTACATAATCAAATCAGAAGACTCATTGCCTAATATATATATTTTGAAAGATATGTTGGCTTGCAAATCCTGCTGATACGAGCTATGACTTGTTAAGCTTGAAAAACAAATGCTAGTCATCATTGGACTCCTAGAAGGAAATAGTCCAACCTCCAATCACCTTTCTTTTAGGAAAGCGTTTTTGGCCAGTGAAAGCCATTTTACTTTTCTCATCTTTAGACGTCTTCCTCCTTAAAAGTCATTTTTGTTAACTTAATGAGCAAACCTCGTTTCACAAAATGCATAAACACAACAAATGATCAATACAATATGAACTAGAATACAACAAGAGGAGATGCATCACCTGCTTCATGCACAACAGCCATTCCTTCAAAACAGTAGCTGCAACACAGTTATTCAACACAAATAATCCGAGCTCCAAAACTTCAAGCAACCACACGCAAGAAATCTTCTATTCAACTGTGTGTTTAACTCCTCTCTATGGGGCAAGACTGAATGTTTTTCACATAGTGAATAGGGACTTCAAGCACCTATATATACAAGCTAGATAGGTCTTCCCATAAAAGAATCCTTGATTCTAGCCAATGTGTTATTTCTGAAAAGATGCTATAATTTATCATATCAACTAATTAGATATTTATCTTTATCAAAATGGATTCCTAACCATATGAGTGACATACCAAAGCTCATTAGGTGTCTAGGTAGATAATTCATATATTTCCTATTTATTGTAATAAGCTTAATCAATTTGTTATTTATTTAATGTAGATAATATTAGGTCCAAATAATATTTTACAATCTCCCAGCATTTTTGAAGGACTGTATCACGTTCGCGAAAGGATGTCAAGATTTCCAGGCACACGGTCCAGTGCAGCACATCCCCAATATTCTCATGCAACCTATTATTAAGCCTTGGCCTACACGAGGCTGGGCATTGGACTTGATTGGGATGATTCACCCTCATTCCTCCCTCCAACACAAGTTCATCATTGTGGCCACTTATTTCTTCACCAAATGGGTCGAACCTGAGCCTTTGAAAGAGGCTTCAGGTGCCACCATTCGCCAATTCATTTTTCAGCACATCATCTGAAGGTTTGGTATCCCTGAAGTGCTTGTTTCAGACAGGGGGGCAGCGTTTATGGGTGGTGACGTAGAGCAGCTCGTCAACGACTTGGGCATACAGTTTGTCCACAGCACACCTTATTATGCTCAATCCAACGGTCAAGCGGAGGCCAGTAACAAGATTATTATCACCATTCTAAAGAAGATGCTTGTTGAAAACCCTCGCCAGTGGCACAACACGTTGTATGAGACACTATGGGCTTATCACACCTCCAAGAGGAATCCCATTGCTACAACACCTTATGCACTAATGTTTGGTCATGACGCAGTCTTACCCTTAGAACTCAACGTTCAATCCTTGCGCGTTCAAGATCAGCATCACTTGATAGGTGAAGATTATGGGTGGTTCCTGAAGAAATATTACCCTAGTGTTTTGGAATTCGAGGATCCACCGGATCAACCTTCTTCCCAGACAGAGGGACAACCATAGTCTTCATCGGCTCCCATCATCCATTCACATTCAGGCCTTTCCTGTGGCCCTAGTCTCATGTGTTTGCTTCACCTACGAACACTAGGGGGGCAACATTCTATACATCCAGGCCTTCGTGGAGGCCTTATAACAATTTCAATCACTTACTTTTTTCCATTATTCTTTAACAATATGTGTTAAGAATATATGTAATGGCCTATACAAGAGGCCTTATTTTATAACAATTTTTGCAAAAATACTCAGAAACTTTCATTCATAAAGTGGCTTTGCGGCCAGAAGCAGTACAAATCGAAACAATTACATTTGTGGTTTACAAGGCCAAAAGTGGCTTACAAATCATAAGAGTTGCAGATCTGCTTAGAATTTCTGGATCTTGTGGCGACAAGGGGGGCTGTGCTATGATCATGCATGCTCTCCCTCTCTTCACCCATATCCCTCATCTGATCTGAGTCGCAGCTGCTATCGTCTGTATCGGAGGAAGAGGGAAGGAAATAATCCATTCCCAACCCTTCTAGTGGATTACCCTCCGGGATGGAGATGGTCTTCAGAGAGAGTGCGACTCACAACCACATCTACCTCCAGGGGAAAAACAGAAGTCTGACAGTCAGACCCCGGAGGTAGGCTGCGGAAGAGAACGACCGGCCTCGAGTGGCCTTCCGCCCTTTTCCCTCCTGCTCCACGCAAGAAATCTGAGGAGAGGGATCCCTCAGAATCTGGTTCCGCCGCGTTAGGAGCGCCGCGTGTTCTTCAGTCTAACTGAAACTTGGGAATCCCATCCGGATTTCCAGAGACCAAAGACATGCGGATGGACCTGAGATTAGGCCATAAGACCTACTCAGGCATTGAGATTAAGCCATAAAACCTAAGGATTTGGGGTTGAGGCTGAGATCGTGAGGAGAGGATTTCAGAAACAGAAGGAAGAGAAGTAGGATTTGTGAAACTATTACTGGGAAAGCCATATTTGCTTGAGTTTTTATTCTTCAAAGTACAGGTATTTATAGGACCAACCTCAGTGGCCTCAACTGTGGGATGGGCAGTTGGAGTATTTTCAACGCCATCAATAAGAGTATCGATGGAATTGAATGCTAGGATCTCGGAAATGAAGATAATTGAAAAAGCGTGGGAAGCGGGGCAGTTTTCAAGGAGGTAACCGCTTTGTTTCGAGATTATCTTTTCAAACAGTTTCAATAGCAATAAAGGCAAATTAAACGCTAAACTGCCTGAAAATTTGAACATATATTTGGGCCAAGCAAAAGTGGGCTAAATATTTAAAATAATATTGTTCATACAATTAATGGGCCTAAAATCAGAGGCCTAAAAGTCTCCGGCCTGCATGAGTTAAGCGGAGGAAGAGTTTGTCCAGTCGAAAACTAGCATCCGCGGCAGCTTGTGCAGCCTGTTTGTCACGCCCCTGATTTTTAACACAATTAAAAATCGATATATAACCCCATAATTATACATGCGTGAACGTTCAGCCATCAATACCAAATACTTGGAAAACTTTTTCCCTTTATACAATATACATGTTGATGCCCGGAACCCACTATGTCAATATTGACCCGCCCACGGAGTCATATATTACATAAGCTTACGAATTAAATTGTCAACAACAAGATAAAACGTAAAAGCTCCTCAGAGTTTACTACAAAGCGGAAGTCATAACAATGGCAAAGCAAATCAAATTGCTTCCTACCAGTTCTGCTGCCAACAAGATACCTCAGCTTCAGCCACGATTTCCTTGACCTGCAAGATTAACCCCTACACCGTTTGAATAGTGCACCAGGTTGTCACACAACAAACCCGGTAAGCTTTTGCAAGCCCTTATGAGTAACTCAAAACAACTCACACCAAATTACGGGATAAAAGCCCGCACAACTCACGCCAACACGAGGAAAACCTTTCGACTCGAGAATAAGGAAAACATACCATGCTTCCCAAAACAATACTCTTTTCCAAAAAGGAAATCACAAAAGTCACACCGTGACAAAATCATATAAATCGTTAACCTAACAATTCAAATATGATTAATCGATCCAACCTGGATAAAACACATAAGCACATCAATCATACCTATCGTTAACCTAACAATAGCATATGATTCACAAGTCCTCCCAGGACATTTAAAAGAAAGAATCCCCGAAACTCTCTTTTAAAAACACGTACTCATGAGCATCAGATAGCTCCCCGCTACCCTCCATGATGTACCAACAACAATTCAGTCCAACCTAGACACACAACACATCAACACAGATTCACCACGAAGCCACTAATACATGCATGAATACATATGTGTGTGTGTATATATATATATATCACATAATATATATATGTACACACATATTCATTCACTCAGAAATGCCACCAATACATGAATACATATGTATATATATATATCTCATAATAAATATATGTACACACATAATCATTCACTCAGAAATGCCACTAATACCATCTATAGTCACAGTTAATCCCATAACTCCAAGACAATATGGTAACTAGGCTCATAACACAGATAAATCATTGGTCACCATCTGCAACCTATCACCATCTGTGACTCTTGGTTTTCAGACCCCGTCTGGTCTTAGAACCAACCGTTGGTCACCATCTGCGACCCATGTTTTTCAGACCCCATCTGGTCTCAAGTCAACGTTAAGTAAGTCACACCTGACCTAAAAACGTTACGACCATCTAGTTCTGGCTTTCCCCATCCCTGCTCACCATCTGTGACCCTTGGTACAAGGACCAATACATTTAAAATGAGTCACGCTTGACTCCAAAATGTAACATCTAACTCAATACTTTTCAAACAATAGAAAACATCTTTTTCCACAATATTGTTTCTATGAAAAGTCCCATTCAACAATAATATGAACCCATCATGCATATTATTCATCACACATCATCCACAAGAATATATATATTTCACGTAAATATATATATACGTAGTCATTCGCTCAGGAATGCCTACTAATACCAACTATAGTTTGCAGTTAAATAATTAACGCCATAACAATAATGGTAATTCCGTTAATAATGAACCTTGTGAGATTACTCACCTCGAAACTCCCGCTGCGTCTTCAATACAGAACAAAGCAGCCAATCACAATAGCCGTCCAAAGAATACTTTGTCAAGTACCTAAGGAAACACAACCCTGATTCAGTTAACGAATCACAAGGAATAACATTCGAAACCCTAAATCGAACCAAAATTCCCAAGGTGACGCCAATCAAGGCGAAACCACATCCGAGACCTCCCAAAGTCTCCGGAACACTTCCACGATCGATGTGTCCAAGCCACAAGTCAATCCGATGCTTAATCCTCAAGGATTTGAATAAATTCACCGATATGAAACGGTGAAAATCATAACAAATCCATATGAACTCCAAAATCTGCATATTATATATCAAAACGCTCGTATCGACGAGTAGAAGATATATAGTACCAGAAATAGTTCCTTACATGGCCGGAACACCGCAGAAACGCCTCCACAGGCGGTGGCGCACTGCCGCCGGCCAAAACTCAATATTTCACAAAACTCCCAACATCAAAAAGCTTCATCTAAGCATGCTTGTGGATTTTCATAACTAGCTCGAAGTCAGAAAACAAGCATAAAGGATCGAAAACTACCTCACAAGCTTTGGATTTTTGATCAAACTGAGTTAAACCGATTTCCACGTAAATTGATCGAAACAAAGACTATAGATCGATCAAGGAGGCTGTTCTGAGCTCACAACAAGAAACTTGAAGCCGTGCAATCGCCGGAGCTGTGTTTTCCGGTCGGGTCGAAACACCTCAAACTGCACCGCCTTGCTGCGCCGTACATGGTGGTTATCGCCGCTAGAGAACACCACAGGGAGGAGCACACGGAGGAGGCGAACAGATCTGGGTTCGTCTGGTGGTCTGCCGTCGCCGGAGCTCGCTGGAAAATCCGGGTCGGATCGCCCGGGTCCGGGTCGGGTCAGTCGAAAAACTCAGACAGTGAAGGTGAGGTCGAGAGAGAAGAGAGAGAGAAAATGAAAGTTTCCGGAAGAGGAAACTAAATGAAAATAGTAAGTTTCTCTTTCGGGAAACTTCTATTTATACCAAAACGAAAACTTCTTCCGCTGGTCATAACTTTCTCATACGAACTCCGATTTCCGCGTTCCACATGTCCACGAACTCTTATCGACGCGCTCTACAATTTTTGTGAAGGAAGTTTTCGGAGAATCTCAACGTATCAAAAGTCAACCTTTGCAACCCCCCTAAAGTCATCCTTTTCAAATAAAAATTCGTCCGAAACACTTCCGCTCCGTCCACGAGCCACGAAACCTTCCAACAACCACTAATTAAATTCCGAAAAATCGTCGGAAAATAAATACGAATTTCCGGGGCAACACACTGTTGGGCTGCTACACGAGCTTGGGCCAGTTCTTGGGTCAGCGTCTCGAAAGCGGCAAGGGGCTGCTCCAGCTGAGGCTCCTTATGGGCAAGCCTAGCCGTTACTCCAGTTAAGCGGGCTTGAAGATCCTGAATCTGGGATCTCAGATGGTTTCTCTCGAGAGTCCGATCCCTGATGAGATTAGCTTGGTCACCCAAGAAATCGCGCGCATTGTCCGTTTATTGAGTAAGGGTCTGGTAGTGCATCTCGGTCTGCCTGGCTTGTGCGTTCGCGACCGCCCTCTCATTGAGCCCTTGTGGGAGATCCTGCAGCAGCTGGTCAACCTCTTGAAATTGGTCTTCAGTGATAGCACCCTCGCGGAGAAGCACCCTCAGATACTCCAAAACTCTCGCGGGAGCACCAGGAATCAGAATATCAGGGCCCAGGAGACGACGAAGGCCTTCTCTGGCATCATCTACGACCCTAGGTGGGGTCACTTCGAGCATACGAGTTAAACGCTCTAAAGTAGAAGGAAGAACTTGTTCAGCGACAGGGGCCTCAGGAGGTTCCGCGACAGGTATTGCTTCTGGCACTGGTTCAGGAAGTTCTCCTAATTCCCCGGCTTCAATGACTTGGGGGGCATGGGGAGCAGGTTCCTGACCAACCACATTGAGAACAGGTTCAGCAGGATCCTCGTCCGCTATTTCTCCGGCTACCGCTTCCACGTTTGGACTCTAGAAAGAGACATCTTCAGAATAACCAAGCCAAGGGTAAAGATAAAACATTTTTTTTTGTTAAGAAAGGTAGGTACCTCTTCAACAGGTAGCTCGCGGAAATTTGCTGTTGGCGCTGGGGCAATCTCACCGGAGGTTGGACCCGAATCAGGCACTGTCGATTCCAGAAAAAGAATTGGTTGCTCGCGGGAGGTATGAAGGAGTGACATCCTTTCTTCAACCTCAGGCGAGCTGTCATCTATGACTTGTGCTGGGACTACAACCAACTGCATATTGTTTGCAGCATTGATCGCAGAGGGAGGGTCACCATTGGTTTCTTGGACTTGTGTGCCAAACACACCTTCGCCAGCAGTAGAGTATCCTTCCCCAACTTGCCTCGAAAACCTACGGCGAACCTGAAGCGGAGAAACGTTATAAAGCCAGACATAGCAAAACAAAGTATCAATGCTCACTTTAGAGGAGTACTACTAGTCGATCAGCGACTGGTTCATCTTCTGCCCATGGATCAGTCTGGAAGTCAGCGCAACTGCATTTGCGTGCTAGAGCAGCAGCAATCTGTCAAGGTTTAAACAAAGTCAAATTAGACTTTGAAAAGGCTGCTAAAATATACGTTCTAAGAAGAGAATCCTTATAGTTTGAGGGTCATCATCATTAGAGGAAGAGTCCTCTACTTCAGGCTTGGTCAATATTGCTTTCTGTTTAGCGGCCGGACTAGTGGCCGGAGAAACACCCACGGCACGATTGCTTGAAGGCGGTGCGCGTCCCTGTTATAAACTTCGCGTTAGGGGAAAGAGTCGGAGGTGAAAATGATCAAGGAAACAAAGAACATGCTAAGGCAATTACCTCTGGAGGGTGCTCGCGAATTACAATTCCAGCCTGAACCAAGCGCGGGGCTCGCGCGGGTCGCGGAGCAGGTTCGGGTGGTGGAGGTCTTGCTTCATCTTCAGGAAAGCGAGCAAGTTCTTCAGTATCAGCGTCATAAGGATATCTCAATTCTTCGAAGATGGCCGCAAAGAGTTCGTCATCCCTTTGCCTCCAGCAGTTAACAGAGACTTCCTTCCACCATTGATCATAATCTTCAGCGGTCCCATCCACGGGGACGATATTATCAGCCCAGTCAGGGAGATCGACCAGCACAAGCTTGCTTTGTGCTGGCGGAGGTCCATTTAAGGGGCCAATTCTGCGCCAAGAGGTATTTAATTCCAGGCATCATAGAGGGGAAATGGCACCAATTGGATAAGACCAAACTGGCGAGCAAAATGGTTGGGAGCATAGAGCTCATAACTAAGTTCGTCAGTAGCGAGTCTAATGTCTGAACAAGAGATCGCGCGGCGAAAAGCCAAACGCGTGCGATCACTATAATTAGGAGCCCCAGGAAGGAACCCATTTTCAAGAGGAGCGGGGAATCTCCTATTAATTATTAGACCGCAGTAGGGAATCTCATGCAGGAGGTACAAATATGAGAAACACTCAGAATAGGGTGGGGATGTGTACCTCGCCTTGCGACAAAACCATTGACCAAGAAGGGCATTAGCCGGTGGTAGCAGTGAAATGTCGTCGCGGCGGAAGAATGGAAAGTAAGTTTGAATCCAAAAATCAAGGATCCAAAAATGGCCAGAAATGCTAGTCTCAAAAGGATGCATCGTGGCCTGGTACAGAGTACGGTAGAGGGCACCCAACACTGGTTGTCCTAACCCCACGCGGCGGCCGTTGTAGAGGGCCGTTGCCAGAAGAGTCCAGGCGCCAGTGGGCTTACAGGAGGAAGTACAAAATATGAACTTGCAGAGCCAATACTCCAGAAAAGCAATGCCACCAGTCGCATTGTGCTCTTTGCGATAATAATCCAGCCACCGCGGATAGGAGCCGCTATGAGCACTACGACCAGTTTGGGCCATAGTTGATGTGAAGGTGTCAGAGTCGAATTGGCCATGCAGGTAGGGCTCGCCATCAATGGGCAATCCAGTAATGGTGAGGATATCCAACAATGTTATACTCATTTGTCCAAATCGAAAATCAAAAGTATTGGTAGCGGTATGCCAAAAGCAAAGGAAGGCAGCGAGTGGTGAACGATTCCCACCGCGAGGAAGGCGAAAGCATAAATCGATAGTGTGGGTAATACCTACCGCGTTCCAGCGAGCCAAATCTCGTGCTCTTACTTCACGATACCAGGAAAACTCATCTGCGCTAATTTTGGACGGCCAATGCCCTATTTTTGCTCGATGATTCTGCGCACCCCTGTTGCTGAAATCTGCAGGAGTCCTCCGGAGGACCTGAATGGGTTGACGAATGGGTAGGCTATAGAGGACGAGAGAGTCAGCGAGAATGGAATCTCGCGGTGCCGGACCCAGTCCGGCGTGATGGTTTGGAAGCCTGAGAAGCAGAGGTCTCTGGACGGAAGTATGGATGCGACAACGGGCACCGATGTTGGTTCCCCAAGTGCGAGCGATGTTATCAGTAAGCTCTTCTTCCTGATCAATGATCACCTTCTTTGGGGGAGCCATTTCTGGGTTTCTATAAAGTGGGTATGGAGCGAGAGGTTTTCTGGGTTTAGGAGACTGGAAGGGTTTCTGGTGTGACAGGTCTGGAGTGGCTGCGGTATTTAAATAAAAAATTTTGTGAGGGAAACGATGCGACGAAAGGACGTTTTGCCAAGCGAATAGATGCAACCTTCATTAATGACATCGTTTCGATCACCAGACGTGTCGTTTTAGTCCCCTTCAATCAGTTACATTTTCGCGGGCCTGATATCGGGGCCTGGTGGGCAATGTTTGAGCCCAAAAGTAATTTTGGCAAGATCCTTTAGTGGATTTAGCGCAGCGGGTCGATACCTGCGGCCCAAAAATAAGTCTACTCGGGTTTGGGTTACAGCTTCGCCCATTCCGTGATCCATAAGGAAAACGAAATCTTATTGGAGTCGGGTAGCGGAGATTGAATAGGAAACTTCAACCAATAATCCTTCTATGGCAAGGAGCAGTCGAAGGTTTCAAAGACGAATAATGGACCTCTCTCAAATCAATCAATCCCAGCGATTACAAAGCCTCCCTGGAGCAAACCTTCAACCTCGTTGAAACCCGGTGACCGTGCGCCAGTCCTAGTCTCTCCAAGACCCGACTGTCAGCATCACCAGACCAACCTGGCGATCGTACTTCCAGCCCTAGTCTCCCCAGGAGCCGATTGTTAGTGCTACTGTCACCGATACTTCCAGCGAAGCAAGGGTAATGCCCTCGCAACCCAGCGAAGCTAAAGTCACGCTTTAGCAAACCCTGTGCTTTCTCCAAACTTCCCAGTGATTGCTCTGCTCAACCTACCACGTTGAGTATCGATTCAGTGACGCGAAGAGATCACACCCAAAGTCTTTATCCGTAAGGCAAGAAGTCATTTCTCGGAAGGCATAGAGAAGAATCTTGTGGCGAGATTGGTGCTCTCCTCGTCCACAACGTTTGATCCAGAAGTCAGGTCAAGGGACTCCCCCGACGACTGCACCCCACGGTGCTGGCACGCCCGCGCAATCACAGCAGCAAAAGAGACAGTTTGCAGGCCAACTGGTTTCCGCGTCAAACACCAACGCTGGAAACTATAGCAGCCAAGTGCGTTAAGACTCCTGCCGTTCATGAACGACCATATATGTCTTAACGCAGGAGCAGATCACCATGAAGGTTGGCCGTTCATGAACGACCATGTATTTCTCGGTGGCTTGAGAGAGCTTCAACAAAAGAAGGAAGGTTGTTCATGAACAACCTATCTGTTTTTGACAAAAAACTTTCTGGACGATATATTTCCCTGCCAAAGAAGACGAGAATAGCGTGGGTCTGTTGTATACCCTGAGCTTCGTCTTTGGAGCTTGAATTGTTGACGGACCTGCTTCGGTTTTGGTAAAGCTTTAGGGTGTGTCCTGTAACGTTTTATGAAACTATTTTTGTAATACTGGATTGTGGAATGAAAACGGGGAATTAAACTTCAAGTTTTAAAGATGTAAATACATGTTTGGTACAAGTATTTCGAAACTTGAAATATTCAAAACATATCTATCATTACAAAAAAAAAAAAAAACATATCTATAGCACTTAGTTTAGTTTTTCCTCAGTAATCATGAAAGATTGACTATTTTGTATTGATTATGAATCCTTTATTGGTTGTTATGAGAAAAGAAACAGAGTATTGTGAAGGAGATTGAACAAGAAGAATCAAATCCCTCAATTTTGTTTATAAAATATATCATATGAAGTTGCAAGCTCTTGAATTTTTAGTTCAAAAAGATAATTCAATCAAATGTCTCAACCTTAGTTGTTAATTCCTCTTGCCCATGAGATAATCTAATTATATTGAAGCGTAAAATATCGAAGCTTTCACCCTAAATCATCCGTATAAATTAGATCTGACACGTGAAAGAGGAATTTTATAAATCCTTCATTCTTCTCTACTGCATGATTCTGCAAGTTTCAATTGATTGGAAAAGACGGGGAAGAAGAAAGTTCAAACAACAGATAAAGTAGATGAGATCATGAGAAGAGAGGATAAATCTCAATGGAAATTGTGAGAATGAAAGAGAGAAAGATCAAAATAGAGGAGAAGAGTTTGTGGATCTATGTGCTTAAAAGTAAAAAAATAAATAAATCACTTTCTCTAATTGCAAGGCAGGTTGTGTTTTCAGGAAACAATGAAAACATCAAAAAGTCATTTCCCATATTTATTCATAGTTCCTGAATTGTTTCCTAAAATTTGTTTTCCTTGTTTTTCAAATTTAATACACCGAACACAAATTACATAAGTTTTTGAATTCATAAAACAAAAAACAGTATCGCAAAATGATACCGAACGAGCCCTTAGCCTCTTGCTTGCTGTTTTTTTTCTTCTACTCTCTGTGTGTATTTCTTTTCACGTTATTGTCCTTTTATAATAGTATAGCTGCTCCTCAGATAACTCTATCTTCCCGCAAGACTTGTAATTTTGAAATTTGAATGACAAACTTTGAATTTTGGATAATAAGCTTATCTTGTATTTTGACCGGCATCAAACCCATATCTGCCTCACTTTTGAAGCTAGTAAACTTTGATTATCAGCATATCTCCCTTGCTTAATTGTCTTTGAATGGCCTACTTGCCGTTTGATGCCGGAATTTGGGAATTCCGATTCACGTCGGGGGCAGAAATCAGTTCGGGTTCAGGCTAGGGTTTTCGTTCCCAATTGTGGATTCAATACAACGTAATTCTGAAATTCGGACATCAATTTCATAGACTCCCGAACTGGAAGTCTGGAACCCCAAGTCTACGAGACTACGACCTGTTTCGCCGAATGCGTCCTTCACTCCTTCTCAGTCTCTCGCCTTCTCCACTTCTCCCAGAGATCAGTTTAGCAGTGGATTGAAGATTTCGTGGTCAAATTCAATTGCGGTCAAATTTGTAGCTCTGGTAATCTGGTATCAGTATGCTACTCCTCTCACTCTCCTTGTTCTGTAATTTATTGTGTTCTTACTGCTTCATTTAGTTCCTTCTTATCTATAATGAATGAAATAAACTGGTTTGTGATGTGGGTTTAATTGACGGAAGTCATGGAACTGTCAAGGTCAGTAGGTCGCGAGTCGCGACAATGGGTTTAATTGATGGAACTTTTTGAGTTCTTTCTGTTTATTTAATTGTGATTGGCACTATGAACTGGAACACAAAGTGAATGCCAAAAGCTATAGCTAGCTTAGGCCTTAGGAGGCTGAAGACTGAGCTAGCTCCTTTAATTTACTTGAGCCGATTATGTTTCTGAAGCCACAATATAGTTTCTTTTCCATAAATGTTTCTGTGATTATACTAAAATGTTATTATATAATGTTTGTTTTCTATATTTGTTTATGTGATTATACTTAAATTATCTCAAATGTTATAGGCATGGTTCAAAGGCTCAACCTGGATTCCACTGTTTGATGTTGATGACAAAACATGCTTGACAGAAGTTCTGTTCAATTTGGTATTTTGATCAAGTTTTAGTTAGGGTTTTGTTGGAAATAGGGGAAGGATGTCGGCGGCGGAGGAGGAGTCAAGTGAGGCAGGCACCATGGGCGAAGAGGTTTTGAAGCTCAAAGAGAAGGTTTGGACTATTACCAATGTCTTCTCTATTACTAGATATTCTGCATTGCATTCTAACTAGTGCTGTGTCAGCTTTCTCAATGCCGACTCGAAATGGAGCGGCTCCTGACAGAGAAAAAGAGATGGAAGATCAAGAAGAAACTTCTCATGCGGGGTATAGAAAAACTGGAAGACAAGAATAGTAAAGAACAAGAAGTGTTTCTGTGTGTAGGATCTGAAAATTATGAGAGACAGATTACACTCTACAAGAACTTGAACACTACGAACCACAGTATGTGGCAGGTACATTTCTGTCACCAGTTGAGCTGACTATGATATTCGAAATTTGTTTTCCAAAGTTTAAATCTAGGTCAATAATTAGCCAAAAAAAAAAAATGTAGGCTGATATACGATCATATTGATAGTTTAGTCATTCCCACCTGTAATTTCTGATGCTGAATAGCAAACATGCTTCAGCGTCCAATTTTGAAGCCTCTGGTTTGTTGTGTTTTTTGGCAGCTAGGGGACGAATTGTCCAAAGTAGATGACGAATTGGCCAAACTAGACGAGGAACAGTACAAGTTTTTTGATAGTGAAAGGCCTTGTGTGGGAACAGAAGTGGAGAAGAAAATAAGGTGGTCACAATCAAAGACAGAGAAGCTGGATAAGCTATACTCAGAGATGAATAAGAAACAGGACGATTTATTAGCTTTTCTTGAAGCTCGTACAAAAAATGCAGAAATCACCGATGATGTGAAGGCTCTGGTGAGAGACTACTATACTCAATATATTGAGACACTCAAGACTGATGAGGACGAGTATGCACTGAAAACAAAGATTATGGATATTATTCTACCACCGGGTTCTTCTCAGAAGCAAATTGGGATGTTTGCCAGGGTTGATTCTATATCTCCAATCTCTGCTGGGATTTCAAAGATTTTGAACTTTCTAAGAAAATAGATGGAGTCCAACGATGCGAAGGTGATACATTTAATGATCTTAAATTAATATGCACAATTTCACTACGTTAGTATATCAATTTTTTAGTATATTTGTCACTAGTTGTTGTTTCTCACTCATTATATTTTCTCAAGAATAAGATGGTAGTGGCATTTTGCTTGTTTTCTGATTTGATTTATCTTTTTGCCGGTTAAGGATAAACATCCTATAGGAGGAAGAGACGAGAACGGAGAAAGAAAGTACCACTTGTCTGGAGGACCTGGCTAATGCTCAATAGGAAATAAACTTTGGAACTTTATCATCACATAACAAGTTGAGGATCTGTTAGCTGTTTGACTTTTGATGGAAGAGAAGACATGGAGGACATTACTTCCTCATAATAATCAAATTTAGGATTTTCAGTTTGTTTACCCTCATTGTACATAGAAGTATTGCAGTTGGAGGGATTGGTGTCTCTGTTTAGCCTTGTGGTTCTTATTTGTGCGGGCTAAGTTCAATTACATCGAAGGATAGTCTTCTGGTTCTAACACTGGAACCACATTGTTTAAATTACATGCTCCCTCTTATTTAATCTTGTTATGAATTTTCTATGTTAATAGCACATGTTCAGGAGTTGGTTATTTCTTGGTAATTGCGGTTACTGAGGGACAAGTTTGCTCTTCGAGGTGGAAAAGGTACCATGTATATCGGATTTCGAATTATATCTTGCTTTCAGGTAACGGATTACCATCTTGCTTTCAGATAATAATTGTATGGAAATTTCGAGGTCCCCATGTGGACTTGAGTTATGGGGAGTGTATTCCATGCACCTATGTGCAACTACACTGACCATGTGATAGTCACGTGGATAAAAAATAGGGTTCCGTTACTACTAAAGGCGCAATCATGATCCCCTGGTCAGCTACTGATCATGGATCATTTGGTAAGTCACCGTCTGATTGAATCAGACGGCTGACAGATAAGTGATGAAATCTGTCATGAGTTCTGTCAGCATTCCGATTTTACCATGACATAAGACAAAAAAAAAAAAAAAAAGTAAAACCTGGTGAAAAATAGATTTTACCATGATGTGGGAGGTCCTCTCTCACCCCCCTCACGCACAAACATCGCTAAACCCCATTTTTGAATGAAAGCAGGCACGGCCGCTTTTCCTCTATCTTCTCCTCCATCTTGATCAAGAGAGCTCTATTGTTGAGAACCTCCTGAAGGGAATCCCCCACAATTCCCATAAACCAAGGCACCGTACTCGTCTCCCAGGGCTCTGGCATGAACCAGGTTCCAGCTCTTCGGTGAAGGCTATCGTCCCTCTCCCTCAAGCTCCAGCCCATCTCCTCCCCGGCCACCACATGGGCCCTGTAGCCGGCCATCGAAAAAATCGTTGATATTCGAGGCCGCCAAGAAAGCCGTCCACCCCACCTTCGATCCGGTCTGGGAGCCCAAGGTCGCTAACCCTTCGAAAGCTTCAAGTGTGAAGTTGGCATTCATACCCATTGGGTAATACCCGCTGGGTAATACCCACCCAATAATAGTTTATGGGTAATACCCATCAAATAATTCGCGGGTATGGGTATTTACCCAACCCATTTCTAAACGGGTAAACTCATACCCACCTATTTACCCGTTTTCAATATGTGCAGGTTTTTTTTATTTTTTTTTTAATTTAAGGCCTTTAGCCTATTAAAGGCTGAGATTTTTTTTTTTTTTTTAAATACTCACTATTTAAGCACCGCCATTCCCCATATGGGGATATTTTCAAATAGTCGATTGAGTATTTCAAATACTTGAGACAGTGTTTAAGAAAGAAATTGTTGGTTTAGTCATGAGGAAGCAATACTAGGCCTCGTCAACGGGCCGGGCTGGGCTTTATTGTAAATCGAAGGATCCAAGCCCGTCCATATAAAGCGGGCCTTGCGGGCTTTTTCGGGACGGGCCTTGTGGGCTTTATTTATAATAAATATTTAAAGACACTAATTTTTTTTATAAATCTATATTTATATATCATACATTCCAAAGAGCAACCTCTATCAATTTAAAGAAAATGGGAAAACCGATCGTTGGATGTGATTACTACAATAAATTATGCGTGTGGTTAAAAATTTAGTCAATTTCACCATAGTTTCGAACCCGATCGGATTGGTCAACCGTAGTCATTTGTATGTTTTCTTGGTTGATCGATGACATGACGACTGCGAAACGTGCTTATTTTTTTACATCACGTTTGTAAATATTTCATCGATGGATGTGCGTGGACATAAGATAGAAATTTTAATTTTAATTACAAATATATTGGTCTATACCAATTTGCCTCCTAAAGTTGTATAACTTGTACATTGCATATAAATTGTTGAGGTTCATTCTAAAGCAAACATGAAGTGGAAAATGAATTTGGAGAAACCAACTGCTCGATGGAGAGATTGTAATGTTTTGTGGTGGTTGTAAAAATTTCAGCCAATTTAGTTCTCGTTTTGAATTCGATCAATTAGGTCAAACTTAGTTACTCTTATAAACCTATATTTATATATCATACACTCCAAAGAGCAACCTCTATCAATTCAAAGAAAATGAAAAAACCAACCGTTGGATATGATTATTACAATAAATTATGAGTGTGGTAAAAAATTTAGCAAATTTCACCATATTTTCTAATCCGATCGAATTGGTCAACCGTCGTCACTTGTATGTCTTCTTAGTTGACCGATGGCATGACGACCGCGAAACGTGCTTATTTTTTCACATCACGTTTGTAAATATTTCATAGATGGATGTGTGTGAACATAAGATAAAAACTTCAAATTTAATTACAAAGACGTTGGCCTATACCAATTTGCCTCCTAAAGTTGTATTGACTTATACATTGCATTTAAATTGTTGAGGTTCATTCAAAAACCATCATGAAATGGAAAATGAATTCGGAGAAACTAACTGCTTGATGGAGAGATTGTAATGTTTTATGGTGGTTGTAGAAAATCCAGCCAATTTGGTTCTCGTTTCGAATTTGATCAGCTAGGTCAAACTTAGTTACTCTTATAAACCTATATTTATATATCATACACTCCAAAGGGCAACCTCTATCAATTCAAATAAAATGGAAAAACCGACCGTTGGATAAGATTATTATAATAAATTATAAGTGTGGTAAAAAATTTAGCTAATTTCACTATATTTTCGAATCCGATCGAATCAGTCAACCGTAGTCATGACATGTAGAATATATATGCACATATTCTATATAGAAGTATGAGAACGTCCAATTTCACCATAAGCCAAATTACAACAAATTCACACTCACACAAAGAGACACACACACACACACACACACATATACTGATGATGTGGCACACTGAAGATTTCCAAATATATGTGCTGGGCCTTCTAGACATAAACTTGTAAAAGATGTTGCAGATTCCAGTCCAAGCAGAATTGCCTTCACTTAAATTGCTATAACTCCTTCTAGAAAAGTCGGAATCACAAACTGTAAAATTCCTCAGAAACTAGAAACATGGAGCTTTCCGTGCATATAGGGTACAGCTCTTAATTCCATCCGAGCAGTTCCCATTAATTCAGCGAAGTTAGGTGTTCTGCACAACAGTTTCTGTGTTGCAGATTCTCGTTCATGCTGAACTGCCTTCACTTAAATTGCCATAACTCCTTCTAGAAAAGTCAGAATCACAAATCGTAAAATTCCTCAGAAACTAGACACATTGGGCTTTCCCTGCATATAGAGTACAGATCTTAATTCCATCCGAGCAGTTCCCAGTAATTCAGTGAAGTTAGGTGTTCTGCACAACAGTTTCTGTGTTGCAGATTCTCGTTCAAGCTGAACTGCCTTCACTTAAATTGCCATAACTCCTTCTAGAAAAGTTGGAATCACAAACCGTAAAATTTTTCAGAAACTAGACACATGGGGCTATCCGTGCATATAGGGTACAACTCCTAATTCTATCTGAACAGCTCCCAGTAATTCAGAAAAGTTTGGTGTTCTGCACAACAGTTTCTGTGTTATTTATATAATATTTTTTATTTGCGGGCTTTTACTGGCTGGGCCTAATGGGCTTTTACGGACCGGGCCTAACGGGCTTTTGGCTGGCCGGGAAGGGTTTCAAACCCCTAAACCAAGCCCGGCCCTCTACCCACCGGGCCGAGCCTATGGCGGGCTTTTTGACGGGTCGGGCCGGGCTTTTGGCCCTCCTGGCCAGCGGGCCTCCATCGGCCCACTAGATCCGCGGGTTTTTTGATGAGGCCTAAGCAATACGTTTAAAACAAATATTTATTTCCGTCAAACAATTTTCACAACTTGGCGATTAAATGTAAAATAATAAAATTCGGTTCGTAAATGAACCATCCTCACAGATTGTCTTTTAAATCGTCTTTTCACAATTATACGATGATCCAACGGTCGGATCCTCACGGATAGCCTTCTGAATCGTCTTTTCACAATTATACAATGATCCAACGATCGGATCTTCACGGATCGCCTTCTGAATCGTCTTTTCACAATTATACGATGATCCAACGGTTGGATCCTCACGGATCACCTTCTGAATCGTCTTTTCACAATTATACCATGGTCCAACAGTCGGATCCTCACGGATTGCCTTCTAAATAGTCCTTTCACAATTATACGATGATCCATCGGTCAGATCCTCACGGATTGCCTTCTAAATCGTCTTTTCACAATTATACGATGATCCAACGGTCAGATCCTCACGGATCGCCCTTAAGATCATCCTCTCAAAATTATACGAAGATCCAACGGTCGGATCCTCATGGATCGCCTTTTGAAACGCCTTTTCACAATTATACGATGATCAAACGGTCGGATCCTCACAGATCGCCTTTTGAATCGTCTTTTCATAATTATACGATGATCCAATGGTCGGATCCTTACGGATCGCCCTTAAGATCATCCTCTTAAAATTATACAAAGATCCAACGGTCGGATCCTCATGGATCGCCTTTTGAACCATCTTTTCACAATTATACTATGCTCCAACGCTCAGATCCTCACGGATCGCCTTTTGAATCGTCTTTTCATAATTATACTATGATCCAACGGTCAGATCCTTACGGATCGCCCTTAAGATCATCCTCTCAAAATTATACGAAGATCCAACGGTTAGATCCTCATGGATCGGCTTTTGAACCATCGTTTCACAATTATACGATGATTCAACGGTCAGATCCTCATCTGAGAGCACACAAAGTCCTCGGAACACTTCTGCGATCAATATATCAAATCTACAAGTCGATCGGACGACCTGATCGTCACGGATCAAAACCCATTTACGCCAGTATATCGAAACTACATTACAAAGACTTTATTAAATTTACGCTAAACAAGAATTAATACCAAAAATCTCGATCATTACATTTTTGGTCTCAGAGTTTTGGCTGCACAACACCTCCAATCATGGCGGCTCGTCTTGTTGAAGACTTGAAGGTGTATTCTGGGTGGGAAAGAGAAATACCCCGTATAGGTTTTTTTTTAGAATAAGAAAATTATAAAAATGCCCCATATGTTTGGTTGAAAAATAATAGTTCTCAATTAAAAAAAAAATTTAGGTGTGGTTTACAATTTTATATGGGTATTTGGGTAAAATTTGGGTACCCACGAGTATACCCATACCCCACCCATTTTTATACGGGTATTTTGTAATTACCCATACCCATACCCATAAACTATGGGTATTACCCATTAATAGATACCCAAAAGGAAAAATTACCCGCGGATACCCTAATACCCGTGGGTTTTAATGCCATCTCTATTCGAGTGAAGTGATGTCGTACAATTCTTGTTTCTTGTTAGTTCTGGAGCGATGTCATTGCTAGGTAATTTGTACATATGAGAACCAAAAATTAAGCAAAAGCTTTACTTACTTAGTTTCTTATATTTATTTTTGTATTAATTAAGCTTTTGTAGATCATTGTTGGCAGCATCCCAAAAATTGAAAACAATATCAATGGTTTTGGTTTTGTTTATCATCTTTACTAGTTAATTGCGAATCGTGGGTACCATTAATCGATCGTTCATAGCCGGCTAATGCAAGTTTGTTCTGGCTCCTGCAGCCCAAGTTCAATTCTGTTTGTAATTAGAATTAGAATTGTATCCTCGAGAGTCTTGCGAAGGCGGTTAAGCAAGTGGATGTGGTCGCCAATTCATCGGAGCAGCTTGAGGTAACGATTACTTAACCAAAAGCAGTTATGATTGTGTTTGTATTTGTATGGGACTCGTTAAAGGCGGAGAGATTGTAGGAGGTATTTCTCAGAGTCTCTCTTTCTCTCTATTTTCAGTACTTCTGATGTTTATCTCCCATCTTAGAATTTTATATGGGTAGTGCAACTTAAATATAAATAAATTGGTCGAAATGAAACAACATCCTTTGTGCGAACAAAACTTGGCAAGAATTTTCTTTTTCCGTCGGTTGCTGAATGAAATCTCCACGAGGTTTGCATATATATATATATATATATATATATATATATATATATATATATATATATATATATTAATTAAAATAAGGGATGAGGCGATATAGCTCCTCGGAAGTAGACGATTTAGGGAGCAAGTCCCACCCTCAAACCCGAAGGTGAAGGGTCTACCACACTCTGGGAGCCCACCGCCCGTCCCCTTATTTTTTGTATTAATAATAAAGAAAAATACAAACAAGAGAAGGGATGACAAAAGCCAAATCCCAAAAGTACAGACTAGAGAAAGAAATAAAAGATGGAAAATAAATAAATTTTCCATCTTTGGAACAGAGAAAAAGAAAGAGATAAACTCCAAGCAGCCCAAATCAACATCAAGAAGAAACACAAGAATAAGGGAACCCCTGGTCATCCATTCTCAAGTATGGAGAGATCTCGGGTGGAGGTGAGGCATGCCAAATCAGAGATGAAGAAGCCAAACCCAAATTTGTTAACCTATCTGCCACAGAATTGCCTTCGCGAAGAACATGAGAGCAGTGAAATGTCATTGACCGAATGCGAGATAAACAATTCAACCAAGCAATGCGCAGTGGCCAAGGAGGTGCAAATGAGGTAGAGGAAATACATGCTAAAACACTCGTCGAATCACTCTCCAATCAAATACAATGCCAACCCATTCGAAAAGCAATCTCAATACCAAACGAGGTTTGCATATACCAACAAGCTCCTTTGTTTTTTTTTCCTTGTTCAGTTTTTCACGGCCATCCTCCATGTAGATTAATCGGATTTTGTATGATTTGGTCCAAAGGTAATGAAATTATACATGGCTTGGTTTCTGGAGTAAGCTTCGGTGTGCCTAAACTACAACTATTTCCCTTTGAAATACTTTGTAATTTTGTGTTTGCTAGTTGGGTAAGAGTCTCTGTTAATGCTGGAGTTGCCTTGGCAAGACAGCTTTTAAGTGCCCGAGTCATAATAAAACACATAACTAATTCCCAACAAAGATAAATTTGTATTGGCAGAAACATAAATTCTGAGCAAGTTTTACTAGCTAAAGTACATTGGCAGTCCTCTGATGCTTGCATGGGTTGATTAGAGTATTCCTTCGATGCTTGGAACTTTTGTTTGTTGTGATTTTTGTATGCTAGATGTGTTGATTAGAATAGTTGCTGCTGGTAACCAAAAAAAAAAAAGAATAGTTGCTGCTGAAATTGGTTGTTTTATATGCAGTTTTTACTTTGAAGTTTGCCTTTAGTGGAATGACTTGTTGGCTGCCAACTGTATTTATTAAGCAAGAGTGTAGGTAGATGAGTAGAGTAAGTTCAGCAACACCCGTAATATAGTCAAACAGTACGAATGTTTAGTGCATTATTCAATTGTTTTTTTTTTTGGTCAAAGCATTATTCAATTGTTGAAACAATTTTTTTTGTGTGTTATAATAATAAAAAAAGTGGATGAAATTTGTTCATAAATATTTTTTTTTGTGGATTTACTGACTGTCGTTGATGTTTTTGGCACGGTATTGTGCTTTATTAACACAGATAATGATACATGCATAGGTGTTAAGAGGAACTGATTTACGGACATTTGGGCAGTCTGTCGATAAGGTGGAGCAAGGGTTTTATGGACGATGATGGCAACTGTAATAAGAGAAGAAAATTCACACAAAGCCCAAATAGATCAACTAATATGACAGAAAGGTATTATACCAATAAAGTAGAGACTGCTAAATGGGTTGATGGTAGGATCGGATTGCACTGTACATTGTTTGAAGGTATTTCGCTGGTGAAGTCCGTAGTAGCTTGTGTGAAATATGATATTAGGAAGTTTTGTTCAATGTTGCGGTGTTTGGAGCCCAACATAGACACTGTGGGAAAGAAAATCTGCGAAATTGAACAGTCCTTATCTGACATGAAGGTTGGTGCTGTGGAATCTATTGTTACCGATGTTATTAAAGTTCTGAAGACAACAAGTTCAAACACTATGCCTCAGGTAGCAGAAAACGTACTAGAATCCAAGGAGGACATAGATGGCCCTAATCCATGGACATACATCATTAAGGAGAAAGAACCGATACAATTATGTCCATGCACCCCAATAGCTACTGATGGCCTTCTGCAGATGAAAATTTCTGACAAAGCTCCACACTAGAAGGTAACTAATAGGAGGCAAATTTTAATTGTTTGGCAGAACAATTTTGAAGTAGTAACCAAGTGTTATCATTTGATTGTATTTTGCATAGGTTGATCATATGGCAGATGAGAAGGTGATAGAATCGTCCGATAGAAAAACTTCGACGGGCTTCAACGACTCAGATGATCTTGGTGCGGCGTGTGACGGCGCGTCAACTGTGATCTCGGGATGAGCCGGAGCTCAGGTGATAGCCTGTTTGGCTGTGTTTCCGTAGGTCACACCCTCGATAGTTGCTGGTACCGCTGGCGGCAGTATGAGAGTGGCTCATTGTAGCTAATTATGCTTAGGCAAATGCTCATGTAAGTACAAGTCCCCCAAGTCCCCAGTCAAGGAGGTCAATCTTGGTTGGGGAGTTGTCTAGTGGTTTGAAGCGTTACTTCTACCAGTCTGGCAGAAGCATAATTAGCGTCAGTGCGTTGTCAACCATGGACTTTGTTCTGACCAAACGCTTTATGCCCTATGAGACATGTTGGTGATAGGAGCATCGTCATCGATGGTGTTGATACGGTGCATGGGCTCGATATTGGCGACCACTGGCGGTGGCTGCCGCACCTTGACTTGTTCCAACTTGCCATCATGATAGAAAGTCTCGATTGCCGTTTTAAGAGTGTTGCAATTGTTGGTGTTGTGACTGCTGTCCTCTTGGTATTTGCACCACTTTCCGGTGTTCCTCGGTTTTCCCACTCTTGGGTATTTTCTTGGTGATGGTAGTGAGATTTGGTCCTTACATTGATTGTATACTTCTTCATACGAGGCCATGAGGACTATGAACACTACATACAGCTGGGATGATTCGGCCTGCTTGTTACAGTTATCTCCGTGGGATGAGCGATTGCTCTTGTGGTAATGTTGGTCCTTTTGTCGCTTGCTCTGGTAGTTGTTTTGCTGCCACTCTCTCTTTTTGTCAGCTGGCGGTGTGGCAGGGGTTTTGTTAGCGGTTTCCTGTTGACTGGAGGAAGGCTGAGTGGACTTTGTTGGCGTTGGCGGAGGTGGTGGGGTTTCTCCGTATGTGATGTATTCTGCCTGCGCGTGGAGGACGGTCTCGCTCATGACGTGGTCATACGCAGCATTTGGATAATTGTAATTGAGATGATAGAGAAATGGTCCCTTTAGTAGTCCTTGCTTAAAGGCTGGCAATGCCATTGTTTTATCAAGATCGTGGTACCGAGATTCCGCTGCTCTCCACCTAGTGACAAATGCCTTCAATGTTTCCTCTGAGCCCTGCTTGACGCTGAACAATTGGCTTGTGTTGTGATGTCCGGCGGCCAACAGGATGAACCGCGACAGGAAAGCGTTTGATAGTGCATGGAATGAGTCGATGGATCCCGGTGGGCACTCGAAGAACCAGCTCATTGCTTCACTATCCAATGTCTCACTGAATAAGTGGCAGAGGGTGGCGTCATCGAACCCCTTGTTGTTAGTGACTTTTTTGAAGGTATCCATATGGATGAAGGGATCAGTGAGGCCGTTGTATTGTGCGCTGGTCTGACGGCTTGTAGGATCCTGGCGGTGAATGATCCTGGCCTTAACGCAAAGAGCGGATTTTGGATTGGCGTTGGGGCGCCTGTCTCGGCCCGGATCAGCCTTTGCTCTAGTTGCTGCATCCTTTCCAAGAGTAGGGCGGTTGCGTCGCCAGCACGTCCTACCTGGAGGTTCCGCTGAGCCAACTCCAGCCTGAGGGCAGGCAGGTTGCCCTCAGTTCTAGCGCTGGTTGCGGAGCGGTTGGTGCGCGGTTGTGATTCCGCTTCTTGTTCTATCATCAAACGTGGTGGGGGTGGAGAACCCATTCCCAATAGCTCGGATGGGTTCATCGGTACTTGCATCTGTATGATTGGCGCAGGTATCAATCTTCTGCCGCTGGGTTGACTACCTCCGGTACTCTATGATTGTTCGCTCTGCGCTGGGTTAGCGTTCGCCTCCAGCGCCTTTTTTAGCTCGTCGAACTTTGACATCAACGTCGCCACCTGCTTCTGGGCTTCGGCCTTTTCCCTACGCTCTTGCTCGCGCTTCCTGTTTACCTTGTGAAGGTCCGCCAGTGCCAGCTCATACATAACGGCGAGGTCCTGGCCCGGTGGGCGGCGACTGCCACTTGGACGAGCCTCCGCTGCAGTTTCAATTTATGGGAACTGATGGGTGTCCTGGGGTTCCCTGCTAGGATTGATTGGCGTGTTGAATAGTGCACGGTTAACGTTAGCCGCTGGGTTAATGTTAATCGGGGGGTTGGTGGGTTGGGGGTTGACGAACTGGTCCCTTGCTCTTCGGCGATTCCCGCGCTACCGTTAGTCATGGTAATTGTTATGGTAGGATGACCTTTTGCTTAAGGATTCCCATAGACGGCGCTAATGTTAATGTCTAAGATTCAGCGGTAGCCGAACCTTGGTCAATGCTGGTTCGAGGGGCGAACCGCTACTTATGGTATCCTGGTTGCTTTCGCTATCTGTCAAATGAAATACAAAAGGCGTCAGAGGGAGACCGACGTTGGCGGTCTTCTCTTCTCTGATGCCTAAGTCAGTCAATGTATTTTTATTGACAGAATAACGTTAGGTAAGTAGTAAATGCGTAATTAATGAAGAGAGAGGAGTGAACCTTTTATAGGTGGGGAAGAGATTGATCTCTTCCTTGTTTTCGATGTGGGACTGATATGCTTCAGTTCCCAGTTTCTGATGCTTCAGCAAGGTGATCTTGGCATTACGCGTGGCAGCGCGTCAGCGGTGATCTCGAGATAAGCCAGAGCTCAGGTGATAGCCTGTTTGACTGTGTTTCCATAGGTCACACCCTCGATAGTTGCTGGTACTGCAGGCGGCAGTATGAGCGTGGCTCATTGTAGCTAATTATGCTTAGGCAAATGCTCATGTAAGTACAGTATAGTGATTCGATCTATATTTATGTATGCAGGGAAGTGCTAGCCCGCTATGGAGATATTGGTGTGTCTTATGGTGAATTGCAATGTCTTAGACCGACATTTCCACTTTTGCGCAAGGAATTTGATTGAAGCTATTGTAACAATTAGGTTGTGCCCTAGATAGCATTCATATGTTAAACTCATGTGATTATAAATTTTTCAGGTCATAGACATATCGGCTGCGTACCTGTATGAGGAGGACTCAGAGTCATGGTTCTTCCCCACGTGTTTTGGGGTATATTGAAACACTTACTTTTTGACATACCATGATACAAGTCAACTATTAATGACTTTGTATTTTGAATAGGAACAAGCCTACTCAAATCATGTTTCTTCGAATTCACATGCATTGGTGGCATCAACTATACACCTTTGTGGGCTACAGAGGTTTCATCGCTGCTTGAAGTGGTGCTCTAAGGCAAGCTAACAAAGCTATTCTAGTTTATGCATCGATGATCCCAGCTACATGTGCAGATATTCATTCCCCTTCACGATGAAATCGAGGATCAGTGGTTTATGTTGGTTATAAAACTCGATAGAAAATCTGTCGAGATGTGGGACAGCCTACCAGATATTGTATCTTCGACTCGAAGATTCGAGAAGGCAAGAGCTGCGGTACGCCATTTATTGAAAATCTATCTCCCTTATTTTCTGTTTGTTCTTTTTATGATTCAGATAGTTATTACATAATGTATGTTTGTTACAAGTGCAGATGTTGCTACTGCAGACAATTTTTGAAAATGAACACTAGGCCAATAACCTCAACATACAACAATTTTTACACAACGAAAAAAAAAAATTGTTGTGTGATGATGGAAAATCAATCATACAACACGATTAAGAACCTTACGTTGTATAAGGCCATAAAAATTTTGAAGTTTTTATGTAGAAGCTGATTGCACAACACTGATAAGAATATTTTGTTGTGTGAATGATAAAAAAAAAAGAGTGGCAAATTTCCCTCCTACTTTCACTCAAATTCGGCTCCAAATTCTACTTCACATGCACTGACTTTTACTACATAGTACAACAGTTTACTTGTTTTTGTTGTATGAGTGTAACTTGTAAAATGTCATACAACAGTGCTTATCTTTGTGTTGTCCAAGTGAGGAAAATGTAGGAGGCAAGATTCAGATGTGCCCCAAAATGACGTCTCTCTGACAATAGAATTTGATTTTTTTTTTTTTGAAACGCAGAATTTGATTTATCTGTTGTATCTGTCATGAGTAAAAAAAAAAAATAAAAAAAAAATCTATATGCGTCCTTGAAGGAAGAAAGAAAGAAAGAAAGAAGCACCCCAAAATCAATATTCATTTTTCGTTTTCGACACTCCGTCAAAATACAACCAAACTTCTTCTCATCCCTCCTGTCTCGCTCTCGTCTTCTCTTCTCTCCCAGATCTCTCAATCATCCTTCAACATCGCGCTTGGGGAATTTCTCTCTCTCCAGTCCTCATTGTCCCTAATTTCACTTTTGTCTCTGCAAATCAACCCTAAATCTTCCATCTCTAACCCCTTAATGGCTCCGACACCTTCTTCTACCAAAACCCCACAACCCAGCCATCAACTCCAGTTCTTAAAAGCCTACCTATCACCAAACCCCAAGTCAACCCTAAAAGAATCTCCGTTCGAGCACCCAGTCGAAATCTTCGCGCGAATCCAATTGATGATTGGGTCGGAATTCTCCCTCTGTTGGAATAGGTTAACACGAAGGCTCCCCAAATTAGATTTCAAGTTTAGATTTCTAGGGATTCAAAAGCCCTAAATCACACAGACGAGAAGGAGTTCGAGGAGAGAGAAAACAGATCTGGGATTCCTTCTCCTTCGTCGCTAACTTCCGACCACCATACGGATGCAGAGCTGTCACCATCTTGTTCGCCAGCCTCCTTTGCGTCAGCCTCAGTTCCCCCGTTGACTAGGGACACAAGAAGTAATGCCACGCGCTTTCAGCTATGCATCTTCCATATGCTTACGATTTCGCAAAGCAACAGGTTTGGTCTTTGTTTGTTGACAATTTGGCTTTGATTTTTCTAAACAAATTATGCATTTTCTTCCTTATAATATTGCTATAAGTATAATCTGGAGTGATTGTTGCTATATTTGATTACTTTTCCACCGTTTATCTTCAGTGCATAACTCTTGTTTAATTATGGTATGCTCACATAGGAAAGAATACAACTTGAGACATCAAGGCTGTATCGGCAGGCTGGGGTTAATCCAATAGCAGGTAATCGTTTTCACTTATCAGAATTATGTTCATGTGTATGCTTTTTATATTGATCGTTCATCACTGTACTTGTGCCTAAAACACCCTCATTTATAACTTCTAGGTAGAAGAAGTTAAATCTTACATGAATTTGAGGACCTTTTAGGTCTGTAATAATAGGTAAAATTAATGATTTTGATGTTTTCCGATACCATGTTTAGTTGGTTATTGAATTTAACCTGATTTGCGTGGTGTGTCACCTTAAGCTAGATTATGATGTTCTAATAACTTGGTTTTTTCAATGCAGCTTGTTTACCAACTCTGGCCACAATACCAGTCTGGATAGGTCTATACCAAACTCTTTCAAATGTGGCAAATGAGGTAACTAACAGGTCTCATATCAAATTATCTACTCAATATTGGTGATATACTGATGCTTCCTTGCCTTTGAATTTTATGAGTGAAGCCACATAATAAATTCTTCAAAAATGCTCTGAAGCTTTTGCTTTTCTTTCTAGTTACCTACTAGTTCTTGTCTATGTATGCGACTCTTGTTATCAGTAATAGTACTGGTAAAACATGCTGCCAGATTAAGGAAGCAAAGTTCTTGAAAGGGTTGAACATGTTAACCCCATTGAGGCATGAAAATTTAGTGAAATTGAGGGGATTTTGTTGCTCAAGTTGTTGTGGAGAGTGCTTTCTCATTTATGAATTTATTCCAAATGGAAGTTTGCTGCGATATCATGGCGTCAAGAAGAGCGACAACAATGTTCTTGAATGGTCAATAACTAGAGTTTCTATTGTGAAGGGCAATGCCTAAAGGTCAGTTTTTGGCTCTGCAATATCCAATGGTGTACATAGTATTAGCTCTGCTCCTTAAACTAGTGTATCGTTTTGGAACTTTTTGTCTCTCTCTTTAATTAAGTGATATTTTTTTTGTGGGAACCTGATGCAATGTAACTACTTTAATTAAGGCATAAAAAAATTGGTAGTCAACATGTACGTCTTCCTCTTTAATTAAGTCATAATTGTTTATCATAATTATACTAAATATCCATTGTTGTTCTAGTTTTGTTTTCATCTAAAGGTATCCCCTGTTTTATTAGAAAAGTGTCTTCTTATTGTTCTGCTAGTCATGTAATTACAGGGTAAAAATTGGCCATGGGGATGTTGAAGGCGATTCCATATAACTAATTATATAGGAGGGGTACCCCATGTGCCCCAATATAAGTTTGTCTTTGTTATAGTTTTTCTTCTCTTTTTGGGTATCGCTGCTATAGGCTTGATCATTCAATTCAGTGTTAGAACATGTGCTTTCAGATTTGGTAATATTAGATGAAGACGTGTGCTTTCTGATTTAGTAATATTAGATGAAGCTCGGGTGCTAGTGTTTGAGTTAGCTCACTAAAAGTAATCTTCCTATATGTTTTGCAGATAGCATTGGAGGGCAGTTACAAGGAAGAATTTGTTCAAGGAATTTGACAACCATCAATGAAGACTTCATAAGAGGCATGTTTTGGAACAACATGTGTATCAGCTTGGCCCCAATTGATGCCTCTGAAGAGAGCCTCCTCATGGCTCATCGATTACTCAGTACGTCTCTTTCTCGAAAGAGATTAATTTGATGGATTAATTTGGTTGTTTGTTTTGACAGTGGATGATACGAATCAAGAGATATAGGTTAAGAGACTGTTCAGATCTGTCGCAGGGACAATATGAAAAGAAGTTCTTGATAACTCTTGCTTTGTTACTTTATAGTAAGCATACAGCAAGTACTCATTACAGATATAGAGATGGTAAAAGAAATTAGCCTGCGTACATCTTTGAGCTTTGGGATTTCTTTTTATCTATCTAAGGACCACTGGCCACTATTCGGCCAAGGCATTCTAGCTTCAAATGGGTCAGTTTGGTCTCACCAGAGGAAGATTATTGCTTCTCAATTCTACTTTGATAAGGTTACTTTTGGGTTGTTTAGTGAACATATTGCCACTTTGGCTTATTAGGTTTCATGATTTTGGAAACAATGACTAATATGAATGTATCTTGAAGGATCCAATGTATTTTGAAGTTTAAAGTATGAGTTGGAGTACTGCTAATTCATTTGATGGTTTGCATTCAATTTATTTCCAATCGGTCACTACTGTTGATCAGGTAAAATGGAGGTTCAAATGATCATACAACAGATTTCTTATATATCACACAATGATTTAAAAAGAAAAAGCAAGTCTTCTAATCTACTCTCACACAACTGAAAACACAAGAATTCCGTTGTCCGAAACTAAATCATACAACATTCATAGTCTAAAACTGAAGTGTGAGGAGAAATCAAACGACAGTAAAATTCAAAGATATGTTGTCTGACTGGGTTTTCCCACAACAGCTTGGAAACAAGTTCTGTTGTATGAAGGATGCACCTATCATGCGCAGCATGGCTGCGCGGCACCTATGCCTAGCATCTGCCGAGGGAAGGCACAACACTAATAACAAAATAAGTGTTGACTGTTTGTGTTTCATACAACGGGTTTCCACCGTTGTGCTATTTTTCATCACACAACGCTCCGATACACAACGGAGATCGTCCAAATCACACAATGATTTTGGCCCGTTGTCTGTTAGTTTTTTTGGCCTAGTGGAAATGACAAAGTCCGATGATGTTTACTACCACTTTCCTTCATTTGGTGTAACAATTCCCCAGAATAACCCAACTCATGACAATAAGTATGACAGTGGCATCTACATCATAAGGCACATGCAGTGTTATAGTGAAAAATGGTTTGAAGGGGTACGTCTCTTCCATATAAATTCATTCTTCACCAATTTATAAGCAATATAGTTATTTTGCGTTACTCATGTTAAGGTTGCCCATGTGATCAGTTTAATTCGTGTGATAAGCGGACTATCCATGAGATCGTCAATCATCCAAAGAACGAACTACTTAAATCGGTAAGTGCTGCAACTATTGGCCTACAAAGGCCCAAGGATAGTGGGCAAGGTTTGTCTACATCTACCAAGCCCCTTACCTCGACAACTGATCTTACAATTGGCCGTGACAAACTTATGTCAAACACCAATGACATGCATCCCACCGGAAGAAAGTGTCGAAGCCACCGCAAGAGAAGATTTGCATGCGATGCTTGATGCACAAGGTACTTCAGTTCCAACCGTTACATTGAAAATATTATACTTCGTTGGGACTATTCTATGCGCTTAATGGGATGTTGCAGCTGACAGTGTTATGCCAAACAGAATTGTTGACTATTATTTGCGGTTTCTGTTGATTATGTGATTGAATTTGAATGAACTTTTATTGTTTGAATTGAAGGAATGAACAAATATCATTTTGGTTCGGTTTGATTCGAAGGTATAAATAATTGAAGCATAATATGTGTACTTAATGAGTTAATTTGATAGGGTAGCGTTCTACACCTTGATTGCATATAAGCAAGCTTAGGATGCAGTGCGTTCACAATTCTAAGTAATTTTGGGAAAAATAAGACTTTAGCGGTGATCCTAAAGTTCTTGATTGGTTTCATTCACATGCCTTAGTAATTGATGATTAGGTTAAATTGTCTTTCTCTGATCATAACTAGAGGTGGATTACGAAGTTCTCAATGTCCATACATCTGATTTAGATTTCCTAAAAATTGCAACATTTTCTTTCTTTTATTATTGTCTATGTTTTCAAAACGCTAAATCCTCCCTTTCATTTAGTTTTTGCTGAATTTTATTTTCTCTTTTCTTTCTTTAGTTTTTGATAGTTTTGTTCAATTAGCGCAATTTGTGAAAGTACCCTCAATCCCCGGACTGAACGATCCCTACTTATGCTATACTAACAATTGTCTTTTGTAGGGTAATTTTGTGTGCTTAGTTTAGGCATATCAATTTTTGGCGCCATTGCCGGGGATTGAAAAATCCCCAGCAAGTTGCGCTAATTTTTGTTTAATTATTTTCTTTTTTTTTTCTTCTTTTTTAGTGCTATTAAAACGTGTAAAATATTAACTTTGAGTTCTAGTTTAATTTTAAGTGTGAATCATAACGAAATAGTTGAAGGGTTCTTTTCTTAATTCTTGTCTTAACCCCCATTGTTCAGCTAGATTCATCTTAGTAAGACACGGTGTCTAAGCTGATTGGATAGAAGAAATGCTAGCAAAGGCTTTCGTCCCCTGCTAAATAAGTGAGCTGAGCTTCGCAAAAATCGTTCCTCTACTACCTGGCCGTGTCCCAAAAGAGTTGTTGAATGCTTTGGGTTGAGGGCGACAATTATTGACACTTGAAACATCTTGGCCCGCAGTCCAAACCTTGATTCAACCTTAATCTTGGACTTTTTCTCTCCATATAAACCAACATGTAATCCAAATTAAGATAGTGGTTTCTTGAACTTCATTGTCTTATTACACTTGTGTTTCATTCAATTACTTCTTACTAACTTCAATTTTTGTTTTGTTTCTCAATGTGGCATCAATCTTACGAGGTGTATTCATATGCTCCATGGTTGGTCATTCAACGAAGACATGTACAAGCATCCAGTATAAAGGATATTGTGATCAAAATACCACACCTGTGGCTGAGAACTTTTCTACTGCTACCACACGGGGCTGAGAACTTTTCTATTGCTACCACACCTGTGGATGCTCAGCGTTGGATGGAAAGAGTTTTCACTCTGATGGACCTCCCCGAAAATAAGAAGGGTAGGCTTGGCAGTACAGTTTTTAGAGGACTCAGCTTAGCACTGGTGGTGCGGTGTTACCGGAGAGGTTGGGGATGCCAACCAGCTCACATGGGATCAGTTTAAGGCCCGTTTTCATGAGCGATACTTCAGTGATGGACACCTAAACAAGATGCAGGATTAGTTCATGAGTTTAGAGAAAAGGAAAGATCAGACTTGGAGTTTGAGCAAGAATTTACTTCATTGGCTCACCACGTACCAGAATTGATACGTAGTGAGCAAAATAAGATTAGCAGATTCGTCATCGGACTTAGAGTTCAGTACAAAGCTATGTTAAGCACACCATACTGGAGTTTTGGAGAGGCAGTCTCCTTTGCCATGGATATTGAGTCATCGTCATCTTCTGGCTTTCACCCTAGGGATTCTGCCGGCCCTAGCTAGGGTCAGTCTAAGAGGGCTGCTTCCACTTCTGGATTGGGATCTTTAGGGGGTAGTAGGCGTGTTAGTTCGAATTTGACCACCCTACCGGACTTTCGAGGACTTCACATGGGGGGTAGTCAGTCAGGGGAGTGGCAGTTCAGTGATGGCACTAGTCAGCGTAGTGGTATCTCAGAGAGATTTCATATTTGGATAGATCGCCCCCAGCGTCAGGTTAGGGATGTGACTTGCTATCAGTGTGGACAGTAGGGTCATTATAGGAGGGATTGCCCTATGTTGACTCAGGGTGTTATGCAAGACGCCTGTCAAGGTTCCAATCAGGGATCGGGAGGTACATCCAGCGGTACCCATGCTAGTTCTACCAAGGGTGGCACTCAACAAGGTAATAGTCGCCATGGACGTCCAGCGACTCAAAGGAAACTTCATGCCATGTTGCAGCAGGAGGATCACGTTCCTCCAGATACTCCCGACGGTACAATATTCTTTCCCTTGAGTTATTTTCTTATATTGTTTCACCGGCGGACCCGTATCCAATAAAGTTGGTTTAGTTAAGCTATTAGTCGTTCGTCTGAATTTCGAGGACAAAATTTTTATAAGGTTGGGAGATTGTAACGTCCCGTATCTCAATTTACCCGTTTACTAGTCATTTGGACGGTAAACGATAACCACTTTCACTTTTTACTTTATTTCGATACATTTAGTGACCCTAAAAGTTGACTTTTTGTTCGGGTCAAAATTTGAGAAAATGTTCTGCATGAAAGTTGTAGAGGATGTTAAACCGAGCCGTGCATATGTGGTACGTAAAAATTGGAGTTCGTATGCGAAAGTTATGGAGGAAATTACAAAGTTACTGTTTGGGGGTAAATCGTATAAATTTGAATTTTTATTGTGGGAGATCGGTAACTCCCATTTTTCTCATTCTCCTTCTCCCTGCGTCTCTTTTCTCTCTCTCTTCTGCAATTGTCTCTCTCTCTCCGGCGTTTCTTCGCTGTCCGGCCACCAACAAGCGAGCTACCGGCCCCCACAGACGCGTCTCCTCCTCCCCTTGAAGCCTGTGATGGTGGCTTGTGACGATTTGGCCGGAAAACGGAGAACTAACACTGAGAAACTTAAGGTTATTGTAGCATAAGTGGTCAACGCCAGTTTCTCTCGATTCCGGCCACCTCCGGCCATAAACCCAGGTCCATTAGAAGCGCCTTGAGCCACTCTTCATGCTCTCCAAACCTCTTGCAGCGATTCGAAGCGTGGAAGAAGAAAGCATAATTGGAAAATTTCACTGTACAACCGGGTTGCTTAATTGTTCGACCACTTTGAGGTATTTTCTGACTTTGTCACAGTTGAGAAAGTTGTTAGGCTTGTTGAGTAGGTGTTGCTGCCAAAATTTGGTGGCCATCGGAGGTGGTGGCCAGCGGCGCGTGGGGCCCACGTGCCGCCACTGTGGGTGGCGTGTTGAGGCTCATAAAGCATGTTTTTGGCTTCGATTTTTGGCTAGTTAAATCCTATAATTGTTATAGAGGTTGAATATGTGATTTTGGTGAATTTTAGAGAAGTTTGACATTGATTGTGAATTTCCGAAGCTTGGAGTTTCGGATGTCGATTTGTGGGAATCCGACCTTCGGATTTCCCTTATTTCCGCTATGGAATACTTTAATCGACGGATTGATATTAGTGGTGAAGTTTTGCTTGAATCCGGAAAGAAATGGAGATGTTGGTTTACGTGGGGTTTTCGGGTTTCATTTTAGAATTGTATTTTTTTGTCGAATTGTTGTTTACGGAATATAATTGTGTACAGGACAAGGTACCGACCCATCGCTTGACAAGGATCTTTACGCTTGGGTACCATGTTAGCCGTATACTGTGAGTGGACTTTTGTTTTAAGTAATGATGCATGTATTTATTTCTTGAATTAATGCTTTACTTATTTATCATAATATTTGTGGAGCATATTATTTTGGTTTCGGATTATAATTTGGTTTATTGATTGGTTTTTTTCCATCATGATTTTTTTGAATGTGAGTTTTCTATGCTTGAACTTGGATTTATGATTTATAATGATTTTTAGACTAATTATTTTCCGAGGTGGTTTTCGGAATTAATTATATTTCTATTCGTCGATTTGAGATTTTTTTAAAATATTTTCGAAATGGGATTTCGATGGAGTTATATTTCTTATTTATTTATCGACTTTTGGTTTTGGCATTGGGAATGCCTTAATGATGATTTTGGATTTGGTTTTGTTTCTGATTTACGATTTATAATTTGATCTCGTCCTCCTGCTATTGATTTGAGATTACTTTGGCGTGTGGGACACGTCGAGGATATTTTTGGTTTACTGTGAGAATTTGGGGAAGCTTTATGGATTTACTGGTTTGCGAATATTTTTCTTATGCCATACTTTGGGTGATTATTTGTCTTGCTAGCATTGAGTCCGCCTTTGTGGCGACGTGATGGGATCATGGAAGCCCGTCAGCCTTTGTGACGCTGGTTACGACTTTTGTGACAGTAATACTGAAGCCCAGTATCCTAATTGCTACACATAGTGGCGTAAGGGTATATACGGGAGTATGGGAGTACTTTAGCCTGGGAGTCTATCACCCGAGCCTGGGAGGCTCACTCGTATGGCTATCATCTTCCCCCTACTTATTATATTATTTTTGACTAGCGGGGCTTGTCCGATTTCCCTTAACCAGCGGGGCTGGCTTGGCTTTATGAGGTTCTCGATTTTAAAGTAAATGTATTACCATTGTTGCATGCATCGAGTTTTTAAAGAAACAAATGTGGGAAAGCATAAAACCCTTTTTCTTTACAATTACTTTTTTTTTTGTCCACTCACGCTAACGTTTTTATGTACTTTCGCCCTGGGCCATTCGGTTTCAAATGCCCAATTCGCAGTGTAGTTGTTCGGCTTTAGGAGTTGAGGCTTAGCACCACCGCTGCCATCTATCCTTTATAGGTTACTTGCTAACCTACTTTGTATACCGTTGTTTTGTGGCTTTAGACTGCTCTGATAACCATGGGACTTTTGTATTAATATTGTAAGCTTTGACTTGTTTGTAACTTGAGATACTTGGATAATTTTGATACTCTAAATTGTGGAGTTGTTACGATTTGGGGAGCAAGGTGGCTCCAGAAGAATGAGGATGGCTTATTAGAAGTGTGAATGTGTCTCTACAGGTTTTGGGTAGTCCATTTTAGGGGTGACTCTGCCGAATTTTTGGTAGAGTTATTTCTAAGGTGGGCCCCATAGGGCCACCTCGGATTTCAGGGTGAAATTCGGGGCGGGTCCTGTCAGTTTTAATTTTGAGACATACAAGATCAAGGTGGCATCAAGGATGATGAAGATGATGAGAAAGAATAACTGTGGGGAAAGACTTGTCCACGAAAAAATGTATGCTGAAAAAAGCAACAAAAAAAAAGTGTACGGCAGTGAAAAAAAGGTGTAAGTATGTGTGGATTTTAGTCCCCCCATTGTGGATAAGGAGTTTGTTTTGAAGCGAAGGCCTAAGTACAATTAATTTAGTCTTTGTCATATTCCACAAGTGTTCAAATGAAGGTTAGAATGAAGTAAGGACCCAACATAATGACATCTGGCCCTCAATAAAGACATACAAGAAGTTCAACGTTGCAAGATGCCTTGGTGACTAAAAGAAGACGTTTCAATGCTTCAATGCAGGCTCCGCTAGGTTTTTAGAACACTTTGTGATTTTTCCTTACCCTTTCGTTTCTTTAAAACCCTAAAGCTTAGCCCCATTACAATCGTAATTGAGACCTCTTTGATCCTTAAGATGGGCAGCCTTTGATCTGTGGAGATTGGTAGCAAGAGTTAAGCATATGGTTCGATCCGTTTGGCTAGTAGTTGTATCTTTCATGAGATTGTAGAAAAAATTATTACATATATTTCGACATAGCCTTTCTTTCTTTATATATGTGAAATTTTTGTTTGTCAAAAATATTATCATCTCTCATATATATTAGAGTGAAAAGCTTTTAAGCATTAGCCTTTATCTGAGAGAAGAAAGAGTGGTGAACCTGTGAGGTTTGAATCATACTTGTTGGATACATGCTGAGCTCCACCCATCACCATTGTCACATCCGTGTCTTACATGTTTATATGTGGAATATGTGTTTTAATTAACTCTTGAATTACTCATGATTGATTCTTGGTTGCATGTTAATCTTGATGCTATGAAAGTAAGAGATTTCTGAGACAACAATGTTGAAGGCATAGCTTGTTTGAGTCTTTTGAGTCCTTGTTTATTTTCTTGGTTTTGATTTTGCTAAAGGACTAACAAAAACTAATTGTGGGGGAATTTGATAGGAGCATAAAATGCGACAAATATAATGTGCAACCCTTTACACTTGTCTTAGCTATTTCCTTTAAAAAGTCAGTTTTGACTTTGTTTTATTTTTAGGTAGTTCGTGAAGCAGTTCAAGAGAAATAAGAGCTTTAAAGGAGAAATGAAGCCATGGATCATGAAGTACTAATGCAGAGGACTAAGTTTACCATTTGGCCAGAAATTGCAAGGAGAGTCCATGGAAATCGTTGTGCAAAACAGTTTCTGCAAATCAGAAAACTGCAGTTTCAGAATTAGCTTTTCGGGAACAGTTTTGAGGAGCAATTCTCGCGTTCTCCCAGCTGCACCTTTGCAGAAAGGACTAGTAATCCTTAAAGAGATGATGTTTTACTTCAACAAGAGAAAAAGAATTGGTCATAGCCGTCAACGAGGCAACATGAAATCAAGTTCAAAGTAGGCTTCCCAATACGGCAGAAACTGTCAGCTTTTCACGAAGTTTTTTGGGAGATCTTTTCCGGAGATTTACTTGGAGTTTTTCTAGAAGGTTATTGATCATTCTAGAAGATATGATATCCATAGAACACGTAGGAGTCAAGAACCATCCAGAAACGTAGCAAGAAGAAGGCACTCCTTGTCCAAGAATCACTACTACAAAAAAAACATTTAAGGACGTTCAGAAAACGTCTTTAAAAACTTTAGATGACACGCAAAAAAAGCGTCATCTATCAAGGAGTCATTGTAAGTCACTTATAAGGACGTTCAAAAAACGTCCTTAAATACCTATAAGGACGTTGGAAAAGTGTCCTCTAATCTAAAAAAAAAACGTCCTCTAATGTTTTATAGGACATTGAAAAAGTGTCCTTAAATCTAAAAAAGTGTCATCTTATATATACGAGGACGCTGAAAAAAGGTCCTGAAATCTAAAAAAAACGTCATTGTAACTATTACAGAACACAAAAAAAAATGTCCCGGTATGAACAAAAAGTGTCCTTGAAAAGAAAAGAGGACATTTACTGATCTGTTACTCATAACAGTTAAACTAAACTACAATTAAAACAAACTAAATAAATCCTAATTACAGGTTGATATCCTATGTGATCTTAGATGGCAGTAGAGGCACATAAACTTTGTTTCATCATCTCCAATATCTTCATCCACTACCTGATAGATATAACAAAAAGCCAAGCATTTAACAAAAATCATAGGGCCAAGTTAATAACACATCTCAAATCTGCTACAATACAATGAAGAAAAAAATAGAATGCAAAGCTTTAATTTGTGAAGATATTAGTGGCTCAGGTGGCTCACCTCTGAGACAGTTTCAAGAAACATGACAGGGAACAATTACCTGCACTGAAAGGATTTTCAATAGTCAAAACAATAAGAGATGATGATGGTAAAACTTGAAGTAGATTGCAATTATTCACAAAGAAAAGTTCTTAGTTAGCATATATGGTCCATGTTAGTAAACAAACAAAAACAAGAAAAAAACTCAAATGGACTAAACACAAACAAAAATCTAAACTGAAACTGCAAAAATAATTCACTGCAATAAGCTCCTTAAGTTGTAGTTAATTACTTGGGGAAAAAAAATATGAAAAAGAAAACATGCATTGTAAGTCATTAAGTTTAACACTTAGCTTATTGAAGAACAAGTTGACAGTGATAAGACCTACATAATGAGATATAATAGATACACATAATGAATCAGATTAAATAAGTTATACACAGAATTATGCTCACATTTAACCCACAACTTTGTAATCCAAGATAATTCTAACAGCATTAACCTAATAGCATTGATATATTGAAGTACTGGCACAACTTTGAGACATTAAAGCTCTAAGTTCTCAAGTACATAGGAATGAACTGTCTAGTTTAAGAGAACCCAAACAAAGTTGGATACAAGCACAAACATTAGTAAATGCAAACAATTTATTAACATGGACAAGCACCAAGCTTAAAATCAGTAAATGCAAACAATTGTTTTCTGTAGTAGTGATACAATTATCATATAAGCTTATAAGCATACACACGTAATACAAAACCCAAATCATTGGACAAAAAGATGGTTGTGATAGTAGTTACCTAGAAGAGTGTTACCATTTCCAGGATTCCTGTCATTTATGCTCTCATCTCATCCTTCATCTTGCCTTTAAGTCTTTCATCTGATTCGAGCTCTTTCCGCCGGATTCACCACATTTCATTCACCTCCACAGCTTTATTTGCTAAACAACCAAAAGAGGATTAAAATTTATCTGAAAAGAGAACCGACCTTGATATGAACAATACAACTATAAATTATTGGGTTGTCTACTACGTACAACTTCAACTGTACTATACTGTAAAGCAATAGAACCTTGTATATACTAATGAAAAAACTATGTGCTCATCATGAATCTCTAATAATAAAAGCATGATTTAATTCAATTAAATGCAATAAACGGGCTACTTGTCTCAAGGCACTGGTATGGTATTTAAAATTGGACATTAAGGACAATGAAAGTAATGATATTGCAATAAGAACTAACTTGTTCAACACCACGGACGTTAGCACTAAGCAACGACGAATTTAGCCTAAATCCTGTTTTAGGTTGTTGACGATAAGCATGCACACCTTCCTTCTCAACTTGGCGCAGCAAGTCTTATCTTATCTCATAAAAATCACAGCTATTCTTTTCTCTGTCTCAAGATCCATCTGACCCAGGTAAGCAACTTCCTGTCAACAAAAAAATAATAATAATAGTAATAATAAGAAAAGCATTTTGATTAAATAGTTAAAAGGAGTTTTTTTTTTTTTCCTATATAACAAATGTTGTCAAACTTCGGGACCTTCTAAATGAACAGAACCATTTAAAGAAACATAGGAGGAGGAAAAAAGAAGAAATATCACTCCAACCAGCTAAGACTACAACATCACAGTTAATTTAACAAGCATTTCACAATATAGCTAAGTACCAAAGCATTTTTCGTAACAATAACTTTTTACAGATTTTGCATCAGACTTTTTATCTAAACAGGTAGAAACAGAACAAATTTCAGCGCCCTTTGTAGATGGGGAGTTGGGATAGATTGAAAAGAAGTATATAAATATCAGCTTAGGACGATAACCAAGTGAATGGAACAAGAAATACTTGATCAACTAGGTTACCATAATCTTCTCCAATGCTTCACTCCTTTTCAGATGCTCACTCTAATAAAATGGTACAAGAATTTCATGACTAATGTATAAGTGTACAAATTACAAAAGTATCACCATGATAACAGAACAAATTGAAAAGAAGGATTACCAGTTCCATGGAGACCATAGGTGGAAGTGGATGAAAGTGGCCCAACATAGATCGACATGATAACAAGCTTCCCTATGTTCTTACTCTCATTCTTTCTGATTTCACTTTTCACTTCCCAATCTGCTACCCAAAAGAAAAGAAGAAGAATAGAAAAGAAGAAAATATCATAATTTTTTGCTCAGAGATTAATGGAGAGATAACCCAAAAGCCAGTCTCCATGTAAACCCCACAAAACCCAGGACCCCATTCATCAAATCTACAGAGCTATGCAACCATATCATACACTTGCAATTTGAATAAAAGAAACCCAGTTCCAGACTGAGAAGAATCAGCCAAAACCAAGCCTAGAAATAAAAACCCATATAGTATAATTGAGCAAGAGACAAGAATGACGAAACCCATATCTCAAATTTGCAATCCAAACACCTGAAATTATCATACAATCGTGAATTAAAAAATAAATTCTATAACATGGATTAGAAACCCTAAATCAGATGGATACCATAGATTAGGCAGCTGGATTCGTGCATAGCTGAGAGGCCAGTCAACGCCTGCTGAATCGAGTATGAGATCTTGCCCTTCGCGAGGTTACAATCGAAGTGGTGGAGGTCGTCCCGACGATAGTGCGTAGCAATGAGGTTGAACACAGTGTTATCGGGATATTTGGCGGACATCGAATAGGCCGATGGTGGAGTCCAAGGTCATGGCGATATCGATGATGGAGGAGGCCAGGCAAAGGATAGATTTGGGAGGAGAGACAGAAGAGATTTGAGGGGGAAGAGAGAGAGAGCAAGAGCGATTTTCTATGGAGTGAATAGTGTTTTATCTTTTTTGTTGGTTAGACAGAAATGATGACCTAGACTTCCTACTACAGTGCGCTTAAGGGAAAAACACGGAAGATTTTAAAAGTTGACGTCCTTATTAAGTTGTAAGGACATCTAAATAAAAAACTGTCTTTGTATCTTTTAGCTGGGTGTCTACAAAGCCCATTTCTGTAGTAGTGAATTAAGCTTCAGAGAGAGAAATTGAGTCCCAGTCAAAACATGACAATTTGGCGGAAATATTCTATGGGCTGATTTTGGGTGCATTTTTGGAAGGTTATTGATGCTGCAAATGTCAAGGAGAGTCCTAAAATGATTCCTCAAGATCTTGGGAAGATTACTAAGGCTTTATGGCAATTAAATTGTACACCAATCAAAGGAATCCTCAAGCAACAAGGGAAGGTCTTTAAATCAGAATTGGAGAAGGAAACTTGGGTTGTGCTCCTCATACATATAGAGCATCTAAACACATGAAAAAATCACCACCCTACAGCGTCATCTTCTGCCCCAAACCCTAGTACACAAAGTCTTGAAATTCCCAAGTCCTCCAAGAGCAAAAACCGTGCAATCCATCTTCCACCCTCCATCAAGCTTGACCGTGACCCATCTTGAAGGAGTGCTTGCGTACAAGGCTGCCTAAAAGTGAATTTGTGGCTCTCATGTTCTCCCTTTTATTCTCTTGTAATCAAATACTTATGTTTTTATCTGTTGAATTAAAGACAATGTGTGGCTAGTTACTTCTTGTTAGGGGCGAGGTTTGAAGCCCCGATTATGTAGAACATATGTTTGTTTTAATCTAGTTTCTTGATCTTTTGTGTGAATTGGTTGTTTATCTCTGATTGATTGAAAACTTTGCATGTGTTTGTTTTATGGTGGCCAACATAGGATTTATGCATGTAATTGGAGCTAGGTTTAGAAAATAATTCACCAAATTGTATTGTTTTCTAATCCACAAGTATGCAAGACTTTGGACAAAAGCTGATGTTTTAAACAACTAGAAGAGCATGCTAGGTAGGCGTTCCACACTAGACTGCAACTCTATAACCAATCGTTTCCATGATATCTTAATGCTTCAAATATGTTGACACTATATGTGTTGTTGATAGGATAGCGTTCTATACCTTGATTGCATGTTTGATAGGCTTGGCTATTCTGTGTTCACATAAACTAAGTACTTAGGGAAACAATAATAAGGGACATGATCTGCTTCGATCTGTTTTTTGGTTGGTTTCTGTTCACACCTTAGTAACTGAGACTAGGTTAATTTAACATTGTTCGAAAGTAATTGGTGGTGGATTTCCGAGTCTCTAACGTCTTCTCCATATTGTTTTTCAAACTCTAAAATTGATTTCGCTTTCTTATTTTTCTTTTATTTTCATAGACTTCAAAACCCCAAATTTGTTTCAACTTAGGATTGTGGCGCACCCTTCTATCCCCTTCTTTTCCTGCTATCTTTTTCTCTCTTTGATGTTTTTCTTTTTCTTAGTATTGTCAATTGTTTTGTGTGCTAGTTAGTTTAGTTTTGTTATTTGTTTTATTTTGTGTGATTAATTTGTTACCCTCAATCTCTGGCATCGAACGATCCTTGCTTACTCTATATTGCTAATGACTACAATTTGCAGGGTTAAGTTGAACGCTTGATTTTAGCGTAACATAGAACTTGTAAATGTGGTTTTGGTGGAAATCGTAGAAGTTTGGTATCAATTGTGAACTTTCGATGTTTGAAATTTCAGTTAGCGATTTACAAGAATCCAACCGTCAAATTTCTCTCGAATCTGTCCTAAAATCTGTAAATTAATGAAATGATGTTAGTGGTGACGCTTGGATTAAATCCGAGGAGGGGGTTAATTCGTTGAAGTAATGTTTAGAAACCATTTTAAATTTAAAGTAAACTTAATTTCCGAAAATAGTTTAGTTGTTTATGAATGTTATTTTGTACAAGATGAGAGGAGCTCCCTTTGGGTGATTATTTATCACGCTAGCATGTAGTCCATTTTTGTAGTGACGCGATGGGATCACGGAAGCATGTTCGCCTTTGTGGCGCTGGTTGCTGCCTTTGTGGTGGTAACACTAAAGCTCAGTATCCTATTCGCCGCACTTAGTCACGTAAGGGTATATACGGGAGTATGGGAGTACTTTAGCCTGGGAGGCTATCACCCGAGCCTGGGAGGCTCACTTTTATAGCCATCATCTTCCCCTGCTTATACTTTGTTATTTTGGACTAGCGAGGCTAGTCAATTTTATTCTTTAAATTTCATTCCTAACCACTGGCATGCATCGAGATTTATATTAAATCAAATTGTGGGAGAGCATAAATCACTCTTTAATTTCTTATGCGACAGTGTTTATCTTGCCCACTCACGCTAACGTTTTTATATCCTTTTCCCCTGGGCCCTTTGTTTTCAAATGCCAAGTTCGCAGTGTAGCTGTTTGGCTTTAGGAGTTGAGGTTTAGCACCACCGCTGCCATCTATCATCAATAGGATACTTGCTAACCTACTTTGTGTATCGCATTCTATTATCCTATAATGCCCCAAATTGTACCTCACCAACTTGAGTATGTTACAGTGCCGCGAGTCTAGCTCCAAAACATAAACCAAAAATACTATTTACATTTTAGAAATTCGCTAGGCAAATTTGTTTAAAATAAACTTTTCACAAAATACACAACGGAAGCTTTTAAATATTTTTAAGGTGAAAACCTTTCTAAGACTTCAAATTCAAATGTTCATCTAGGACTTGACGTTGCAATCAATCGAGAAATAATGGACTTAGCTTACAACAAACAAATTTTGACAAGTTCCAGAAATACAACTTTAAGGAACAAAAATAAGATTGGAACTCGGAACCTGATTTCCATTAAGATATACTATTGAAATCTGCACACCCAGCTCCATCTGCTCTAGTCCCGTTACCAGTGCACAGTACCTGCATCCACACTGTTGTAGGGGTAAGCTTTCGTCCTCAGTGCTCAATAAGGGCTTCACCCGACTAGGTTTGAAAACCGACACATAAAATATAATTTTTGGGTACCCAGTATGAAAACGTACTCAAATCATTTCATTTAGAGAACGACAAACTTCAAATATTTTTCGGACTCAAAATCCAATCCACGAAACTCAAATGAATATATAGTACCTGATCGCTGGTCCCATGGACCAACTACATGGCCTTACCTCAAATAAAGTCATCAGGTAAGTGTAGTGAGAGTGTCCACTTACGCCATATCACCTAGAAATAGTGCCACACCTCAGGGGATGTCGGATACGATTCCGTCCATACGGCCCCTCCGAAGGTTTAGGGGATCGAATCCCAAGGAATCGCTATGTTCCTTTCACTCTCAGGCCATCAATAATCTATCAAAAAAAAAAAATGGTTACCATATGATACATTTAATAAACCAAGTCATGAAACTCGAATATGCATTAACGTTTAACTATAAACGAAAACAACTAACCAAGTGAGTCCGAGTCCCCTATCTGGATTCCGATGCTCTAACCTTTAATGTTGTCCGAGAATCATGAACCTTCCGCTCCTTGAGTAACTGAATCCTAATTTCCGACATATTGATTGTTAATAGTTTATCGAACAAATAATTGAAATCTCAACAATTAACAAATCGTCAAACTAACTTTTCCTAATTTGACCATGAGTTGACCAAGTTTGACCAACATTTACAAGATCGATAATTGGGCTAATCCGAATTTACTAAGGTCAACCAATATATTAGTTCATTTTTTTTACTTGTTATCACTTCACAACAATTGTCAATAGTCCAACTTCACAACCAAGAAGAACAATATAACAAGCTGCCTTAGCAACATTGATAAAACGTCGAGCTTGCAAATCCAACTTAATCCTAACATGCTGCTCAATTGTCATAGCCACCAACCAAGAATGAAATCACATCGATCTCTACTCATCATTATCATAACACAATTTCACAGTAAGCATACAAACCAACAAATTCCGTAACGTAACTAAACAAGGCACTGCTCAGAACTTTGAACTGAACCCAACTAACCTTGATATCAGATTAAATCAAAAGCAGAGTCCGAATTGGCAGTCCAATGTTCTTGACGAAGAACATGACAGCAGAAGAACTTCTCCCCTTTTCCTTCACTTTCTCAACACTTCACCAAGAGCACAGAAAGGTCGGTGATGACGAGAGGATTCAAATGATACCAGTGCACTGCTGTATCGTTGCCGGAAATTGCAGGACAATCGCCGGAAATTTCAGCGGCTTCTAGACGTCGTACCATTGCCGTTCGTCGCCGATTGGGTAATCCACCGCACAAGAGAACATCGGCGCTGAGGAGAGGGTTTGAATGCAGGTGGTCTGCCACCGGGAGATGGCCGGAAGGTGGGGCGCCGGTTGGATCCTCTTTCCGGGTTTCCGGGTCGCGCACGCGTATCTCAACCTCGATCCTTCTTGAATGGTCTTGGTCGTTCGATCTGATTAGAGCTCAATATATACATAGCATCCTTTTCATTTTGCACGCTACGATGAAACAATGGTGAATGGATGACCAAGATCGCATCGCACTAATTCCTATTTTCGTTAAATAATTTTCTAAAATCCCAAAAATTCAGAAAATTCCGATAAATAGTTCGGGTATCCGAAAAATTTCACGCAAATTATCACGGACTCGTCGTGTCGAGTACTTTATTATCAACTCTTAAATCAAGGATTTCACCAGGTGAAATTTTTTGAAAAATTAAATAAATAACTGTCGAACGATCTCAATTAGGCTCGGTAAATTTCTTGGGGCTTCCATGTCCTTAGACTGCTCTGATAACCATGGGATGTTTTAAATTAATTTTTGTAAGGGTTAAATACTGTTTATTCCATGAACTTTTACCCAAAAAACACTTCTGTCATTGTCCTTCTAATTTCACATGTTTACTCCTCATACTCTCAATTTTGGACCAATAGGTCCATTCCGTTACTCTCCGTCCAAAAACTCTGTTAAATTGTTGACGTGGCAATTCTTTTACATCAAAAAGTCTATTATACCCTCGGTTCATCTTTTTTCTTTATTATTATTATTATTATTATTTTAATCTCTTCTTCTTCCACATCTTGTTCTTCTAGCACCAGCAGCAACATTACCGAAATTGGGTTCGATTATACCCAATTCTCATGCTTTATATTGTTGTTGAGCATGTGGCCATTTCTTCAGCACCAGCAGCGCTAGCAGTGGCTGATCCCAAATCAAAGTCGTCCATGCTAGGAAAACAAGAACAAATTGAAGAAGCCTTGAACCACCACATTATCTATCTCTCCTCCTCCACCTACGGCCTCCTCACCATCGACCCGTCATCGCCGTCTCGATCAAAGAAACAAACTTTTCACATAATCCATATAAAGTCACACATCCAAGAACATATCAAAACTCCAAGATACAAAACAGAACGTTGTAGAAAAATTGCGAGCTTGGCAAAACCCAGATCGAAAAGAATGTTGGACAAGCCTTCGGGTCAATCCCCCACCTCTTCATCGCCCCAATGAACTTCGTCGTTTCCGGCTTCTCCAACTTCTGAAACTGATCACTAAAATCCTCCACCATCCTTCACCGATTTCCTCAGAAAATCAGAGCCTCCACACCACCCTTCATTCCCGACTCACCCTCCTCCACCGCCGCCTCCAAATCCACGCCCCAATCCCCACCACAATCACCAACATCATTGCTCTGCAACCCAAAACCCTTCTTTCCCCAGGAAAGTCGTGTTATTTGATCCCGGAATCGCTAAACTCAACCTAAAATCGATCGAAAAGCCGGCGGAGAATAAGAGTCAAAGAAACTTCGAAGATCTACGACGGCAGCCGGAGACTGAAAGAAGAAGGAAGGTCTCGCCGACCTTGTTGCCGGTGAAGGAGAAGACGGGGAGGGTGGCAAGCTCGGCGGTTATGTTTACGGGTTTGGGGGATCGAGGGAACTGAGTCTGAGGGTGACGGAGAGGGGTTTGTGGGAAGAGGAAGTGATAAAGATTGAGCAGGTGAAGGAGAGTGATGAGGGATAAACTTGTCATAGAGAGAGAGAGAGAGAGAGAGAGAGAGCGCTGGAAGAAGAGGTAAACAACAGGGAAAAAAAACTAATTAAGAAAAAGAAAAAAGATGAACCGAGGGTATAATAGACTTTTTGACGTGAAAGAATTGCCACGTCAGCAATTTAACAGAGTTTTTGGACGGAGAGTAACGGAATGGACCTATTGATCCAAAATTGAGAGTATAAGGAGTAAACATGTGAAATTAGAAGGACAGAGACTGAAGTGTTTTTTGGATAAAAGTTCTTGGAGTAAATAGTATTTCACCCTTTTTGTAAATTATGGGTTTGGATCAAGTTAGAATTATTCCGAGATGGTCGTAAATTTGGAATGTTCAGTTGTGGTCTTTTAATTTATCAGTTGGGTACTTATGGGTTTATCGATAATTTGGTTGGTGAAGTGTTTGTTTTCGGCGAGCAAGGTGGCTCTAGAAGTTGAAAGTGAGCAAATATCTAGAAGTGTGATTTTATTTCCTTTCACAGGTTTGGGTTGTCCATTTTTAGGAAAAGTTCTGTCAAATTTTCTCAGAAAGGGGGCCACATATGGCCACCTAGGATTTCACTCTGAAATCTCAGGCGCGGATATTGTCAATGATCAAAACAAAATTTATCAATTTTGATTTTGTTATTAGAAAGTAATATCAATGTGTCTACTAATGTTGTATAACTTGTTCATTACATATAGAAATATATTGACTTTCAAAAGCAACAACACGGTCAGTCAAATGATTAAGGCTTAATAACCTTATTTTTGTTCACTACAAGCCTCAAAGGGTAGAGATGTCATCGGATCGTACACTTGAGAAACCTTCAGTCAGATGTGGCAAGTACATTATTTTAGGCTTCGGGTCCAAAATTGGGAAAAATTTGTCATCGTTATGACATCGACCGGCTCGGTCTAACAACGAAGGCCTAATAACCCTATTTTTGTTCACTACAAGCTTCAAATGGCAAGGGCGTCATCGGATCGTACACTTGAGAAACCTTCCTTCAGATGTGCCAAGTATAATATTTTAGGCTTCGTGTCTAAAATTGGGAAAAATCTATCATTGATAGGATGTTGATCGGCTCGGTGGAACGACTAAACCTTCATAACCTTATTTTTGTTCACTACAAGCCTCAAAGGGCATGGGTGTCAGCCGATTGTACACTTGAGAAACCTTCTGTCAAATGTGCCAGGTCCATTATTTTATACTTCAGGTTCAAAATTTAGAAAAATTTGTCATCGTTATGATGTTGGTCGGCTCGATCAACATAAAAACTCTTAATAACCCTATTTTTGTTTGCTACAAGCTTCAAACTGCAAGGGCGTCATCGAATCGTACACTTAATAAACCTTCCGTCAAATGTGTCAAGTACATTATTTTAGGCTTCGGGTCAAAGATTTGGAAAAATCCGTCATTGTTATGATGTCGATCGGCTCGTCAAACAATTAAGGCTTACTAACCCTATTTATTTATCGCTACAACCTTCAAAGGGCAAGGGCGTAATCGGATCGCATACTTGGGAAACCTTCCGTTAGATGTGCCAAGTATATTATTAGGTTTTGGGTTCAAAATTCAAAAAAAATCTATCATCGTTAGGTTGTCGATCAGCTCGGCCAAAGGATTAAGGCTTAATAACCCTATATTTTGTTCACTACAAGCTTCCAAAAGCAAGAGTCTCATCGGGTAGTACACTTGAGAAAACTTCTGTCAAATGTGTCAAGTACATTATCTTAGGCTTCGGGTTCAAAATTCAGAAAAATCAGTAATATATTGTTATGATGTTGATCGGCTCGGTGAAACGATTAAGGGTTAGTAACTCAATTTTTGTTCGCTACAAGCTTCAAAGGGCAAGGGCATCATCAGATTGTAAACTTGCCAAACCTTCCGTCAGATGTCTGTGCCAAGTATATTATTTTAGGTTTCGGGTCTAAAATTTGGAAAAATCGTCATCGTTATGATATCGATCGGCTCGGTCAAGGCTTAATAACCCTATATTTTTTCACTACAACCTTCAAAGGGTAAGGGAGTCATCGGATCGTATACTTGAGAAACCTGTCAGTAGATGTGCCAAGTACATTATTTTAGTCTTTGGGTAAAAAATTGGGAAAAATCCGTCATCATTATGTTGTCGCTCAGTCAAACGACTAAATCTTAATAACCCCTATTTTCGTTCGCTACAAGCTTGAAAGGGCAAGAGTGTCATTCGATAGTACACTTGAGAAACCTTCCGTCAGATGTGACAAATATATTATTTTAGGGTTTGGGTTTAAAATTAAAAAAAAAATATGTCATCATTGTGGTGACCCGAGAGGGGTTCCCACAGCGCCGCGACTCCGAGCCAATGAGGAATCGACATGTCACGAATGGCATCTCGATAGCTCATCAACCCGAAACCGCAAGGCCTTTTGAGTTTAGGTTGTTGGTTTACAAAACACTGTCTTGGACAAATCATTCTAGCAACCTAACAACATATTTTCAAAAGCGGAATTTTAAAGTGGGCTAAAGGATTTGGGCTTACAATAGGAGTCCAATTTGGAAAATAACAAATCACCAAGTAAATACAAGTATGAGAGACGCGCCCCAGGGTTACGGGTCTTTCGAAATTTTGGTAAACGATTAGGAAATAGATAAAAAGTAAATAAACAAGCTACTTCAAAATCCGATTAAGGACCAAAACCTTCTTTTGATAAAACTAAAGAGAAATGCGCCAAGCCGTGCCATGTGCCTCCCCTGTACGCTTCCCGACCACATGCTCGAAACCTGCACACTATAGTAGGGGTGAGCTTTCGTCCTCGCATGCCCAGTAGGGGCCGACCCAACCATGCTAGGTTTGAAAAATAATATACTTGAAAATATTTACTACATAATATTGTGCACGTTTATCGAAAAATGCTTTAAGAAAAGTGGCAACCACAAACATTTGTTTTCTTTCATAAAACATGTGCAGTATGTTTCACACACTTGGAGCTCCGAGATACTTACCTGTCGGCTAATATAAATCAAATCGGTGACCGACCTGGTTCGTCCTGAATTCGAGAACCGGCCAATTACTCTGTAGTACTTCCGACTACAAGTAGCGAAAGTGTCCATTTCCTGGCCCTGAGTCTCCTATGACTGGTTCACTGTCTGTACTCACTCTTCCTCGACAAACATAGGAGCACGGCCCCCTCCGGAGGTTCACGGTTATCGACACTGTGGGATCCCTAGGAATCAACGCGTCTAGGTCCCATTCACTTTCAGGTCACAAGTACACACATACAAGGGTACAGTATCTCAACATGCAAGTCTAGCCTCGGTTTTCACAATTAGCAATTATCAGTTTTGAAAACACATGTATCACGAGGCATCGACTAATGAACAACCAAAAACGTTCTTACAAGCAACATACTATCTTAGTATAGCATTCCACATATACTGAAAAGCCTCTAACAAGGAAGGGACAGCTCACCCTACCTGGAATTGGAGTGCTTGCCCACATTCGGGTTCGTTCCCGACTTTCGATCCTTTATCCAAATCCAAGTGCACACGCTCGGGTCCTTTATAATAAAATTAAACCAATAAGTAACTTGACTTCATTATAACTCAACTAACCGAGCAACCAAAACATTTACTTAATTTCCTTATAGTCCATCGGATTATCCTTTAATCGAACAATGATCTAGAACCTGTGTTGGTAGAATTTTCCTTTAGTTGATAAATTCTATTATCCATTCCCAAACAATCCAAATCCAAGTGATATAGCATTTGAATCATTTAGGATATGGTGATTATACTTAGCACTTTCACCTTCATTTCTTTACCCTTTTTACCTTAAGAAAACAAATGGCAATTTCCATTCCCGAACAAGCCACTTAACGTCATAAGCTTATCCGGGATATAGAGATCATACTTCGTGTCTTTATGTAATTTGGGTCAACCAGTTTCACCCTTTTTACTTACTCGTTAACCTTAAATAAATAATTGCATTCCTGAACAATTTGTTTCTCAAATTCATTTCAGGATATGATAGCTATAGAATACTTAATTCAACTTTTAACCCATTCTCAATAATATCATTCACCACACTAATTTACTTGTCAAAACCCACAAAATCGGTCTCTCTTTGTTCATTCTTGTGAAACAACATTTTTCCAAAATTAATAACAGCCAAACCAATTTAATTGACAACCCAAATCTCTCCATACGTTCAAGCATTCAACCACTCTCATCTTTGTTCACTAACATGGCAAGTTCCCAAACACATATCAATATCTTTTCAAATAACCCAAAACACCACAATTCCACTAAGTATGAACAATACACGGCAAAACAGATCCAAATACCCAACCCTTACCATTTTTCTTCTCCAAACTTGCAGTCAACTTAACATGGCTGTGCTTCACCACCATCAACCATTCGAACCTCTAGCAGAAAAACAATACATTCAGTATTCAACACCTAACCAACTTTACAACCAGGACTGAGTTCAAGGTCCTTACCCTTTTCTCAATGTCAATCAAATTAACCCAACAGTTCCTCTCTTCTCCAAATTCTCCCAGAATGCATAAGTCCATCCAATCCTCAATTTCCAAATTAAACTGCAGTGGGTTAGGGATTTCTCCATCCAAATCGAAATTCGGGGTTTAACCAAAAGAGGGTACGGCAAGGTTCTAAAAATCGCTAGGTGCTAGTCGGGCAGTGGCCAGGAGATTAGCGCCTAGGCGCCTGGGCGGGAGACTAGGCGGCGCCTAGGCGGTTTTTTTATTTTTTAATATTAATTTTAATTTTAATTTTATGTTAGAACAAATAATTATGTATTTTGTTTTTTATTTTCTATTTTGTTAACCTCCCAACCCAAATGGACCTTTATTACTCTCCCTCTCTCCCCAAAACTGTCTTCCACGTCTCAACATCCATCTGCACATCTCTTTCTCTCTCTTTCATAATTACTGGCCCAAAGGGATTGACCAAGCAAAAGCCATTCGTACTTATCACCAAGAGAAAAACAAAAAACAAAAATTGCACAGATGAGTCCAGTGCGGGTCCCCAGAAATAAGGTCCTTCCTCTTCCTGCTTCTTCTTCAACCTCTGCACCGCCGGATTTGAGTACCAGTGGCAAGAATTCCTCTCAAAAACTAGTCTACCCACTATTAATTTGGGTATTAGTGGCGAGAATTATTGTTTGGTGATATCGAGGTCTTCTATAATCATATATGAGCAACGAAGCCATACAATGGTTAAAAAAATTTCTCAGCTCTTCCTCCTCAATGTCAATTTGATATTGCAGCAAACCGCCCAGACAGGCCGCATAGCGCCCAAACCCAACCGTCCAAGCGTCTAATCGCCAGCCTAGGCTGCCTAGGCGGCCGCCCAAACTCAGCCCGCCCAACCTTGCCGATTCAGCATTACTCGAGTCGGAGAGCCGCCGCCCAGCTCCTAGGCGCCGCCTAGGCGGCCGATTTTTAGAACACTGGGGTACGGTAATTACCTATTCGAAACTGTCTGGAAATCTAGCATCCATGAGCGGCGGAGCTGTGGTGGCTCACGCGCCAGCGGCGACTGTGGTTGGTGCTAGAGGTCGGGCCTTGGGGTCTTGGTCAAGGGAGTGATACTGATTCTAATTATGGTGATGGTTTGGCTCAACTGGGACTGGAGGTTGGAGAACAGAAAAGCATGAACTCGGCATCTCCGGTGATGGCACGTACGGCGTCTCCTGGCGTCGCCTGGTGTCCCGTTGCCAGCGAAGCTTCAAGACCTCAACCATCGGCTCAGGCTAAAGGCGCTGGTGACAGCGGTGAGCTGAAGAAATGACTGGAGATCGGTGATAGTGGAGGAGCAATGGTGGTCGTGTACGGTGGCTGTGGGCGATGCATGTCGAAAGGTAAGGCTTGAGCTTGGTCGTTTTTGGGTGCGGGGTCGAGTGGTGGCAGCGGCGAATGGAGAAAGTGATCGGAAGTAGCCTTTCCGGCTAGGCATGTTGGTGGAAACTGTGGTGGTTGCATGCGGTAGCTGGAGGCGGTGTGTGCCGGTGATTCTTGCTGGGTTTAGGTCGGAATTTGGTCCTGATTCGATTGGTGGTTACGGTGATAAGAGGTGGTGGCCGGACACTGTGCTTCCGGCGATGGCAGAGAGGGAGGACGAGAGAGAGGTCGTGGAGAGAAAGAGAGGGATGCGGCCGAGAGGGAGAGGAGAGAGTTTTGGGGCTTCTAGGGTTCTCTAACCCTTTTATACTAGTGTGTGAGAAATACCAAATTTGCCCTTGCAACGAATTACAAAATTCCTCTAGCTAATTCTTTTCGGTTTTGGGCTCGTTACTTTTCTTTTATTTGCTTTTCGTCGGAAACTTCCTAAGTTATTTCTTGACTTCGTCCTAAGCCCAAAACTCGATCTCGTAAAAATCCAAAATCCAAAACTTTGTTACAATTCAATTTATCATCTTCGAAAATTCAACAAACTATCGCCTCACTAAACTTCTGTAACCTTCTGGCCCAAAACGAAGGACTCTGGCCCAAACTTAAATTATAAGGCCCAATAGGTGGTCTTGACACCAAAACAATTTCCAAAATCGATTTCTTCACTTAAATCACCTTGCGAAAATTTTATTGGCGAAAAATTACATTCTAAAAATTAAACAAAATTTTCGGGGGCCCACAATCATTAGGATGTCAATTGGCTCAGTCAAAGAATTAAATCTTAACAACCCTATTTTTGTTCATTACAAGCTTCAAAGAGCAAGAGCCTCATCATATAGTACATTTTCTTAGGCTTCGGGTTTAAAATTCAGAAAAAATCTGTCATTGTTGTGATGTTGATCAGCTAGATCAAAGGATTAACGCTTAATAACCTTTTTTTTTTTTTTTTTTCAGTATAAGCTTCAAAGGCCAAGGGCGTCATCATATCTTACACTTCAGAAACCTTCTGTTAGATGTCCCAAGTACATTATTTAGGCTTCGGGCGTACATTATTGTTATGATGTCGATTGACTCAGTCAAATGATCAAGACTTAATAACCCTATTTTTGTTCGTTACAAGCTTCAAAGGTAATAACCCTATTTTTGTTCGTTACAAGCTTCAAATGGCAAGAGCGTCATCGGATCGTACACTTAAGAAACCTTCCATCAGATCAACATAAAAATGCTTAATAACCCCATTTTTGTTCACTACAAGCTGCAAAGAGCAAGAGCCTCATCATATAGTACAGTTGAGAAACCTTCCATCATATATGCCAAGTACATTATGTTAGGTTTTGAATTCAAAATTCATAAAAATTCGTCATCATTATGATGTCGATCGACTCTGTCAAACGATTAAAGCTTAATAACCTTATTTTTGTTCACTACAAACTTCAAAGGGCATAGGCTTCATCGGATCGTACACTTGAGAAACCTTCCATCAGTTGTGCCAAGTATATTATCTCAGGCTCTGGGTTCAAAATTCACAAAATTCCATCATCATTTTGATGTCGACCGGCTCGGCAAACAATTAAGGCTTAAAACTCTATTTTTGTTCACTACAAGCTTCAAAGAGTAAGAGTATCATCGGATCGTACACATGGGAGACCGACCTTTAGAAGTAACAGATACATTATTTTAGGATTCGGGTTCAAAATTTGGACGATTATGTTATTGTCATGACTTGGATCAACTCGGTCAACCAATTAAAGCTTAATAACCCCATTTTTGTTCACTTCAAGCTTTAAAGGGCAAGGGTGTCATCGGATCTTGCACTTGGGAGGCTGACCTTAGAAGTGACAGATACATTATTTTAGGCTTCTGGTTCAAAATTTTGACAATTTTGTCATTGTTATGACTTGAATCAACTCGGTCAACCGATTAAGCTTTAATAAAACCCTATTTTTTCTCAATACAAGATTCAAAGAGCAAGGGCGTCATTGGATCGTGCTCTTGAGAAATTGTCTATTAGATTTGACAATTACATTATTTTAGGATTCGGGTTCATAACTCAAAAAATTTCAACATAGTTATGCTTTCGATCCACTCGGTCAAACGACTGAGGTTTAATACCCCTATTTTTTTCACTACATGCTTCAAAGAGCAAGAGCAAAGTCGGATCGTGAGATTAAAAAACCATCCATTAGATGAAGCAAAGTACATCATTTAGACTTTCGGGTTAAGAATTCAAAAAATTTTGTAATAGTTATAACGTCGATCTACTCGGCCACCCGACTAAGGCTTTTTTCTTATTTCTGCTAACTCACACTTCAAATGGCTAGACCGTTAATGAATATAAAGTTTGAGACAAAATATTAAAGTACACGTCACATCAAGTTTGTGAGAATTTTTGCTAACCCCAGAGCTATTTGTTACAATTTTTAGAAGTTTCAGAATTATAAAAATTATTTATTTATTATATTCTCCAAAAAAAAAAATTATTCGAAAACAATTTTAAAGTGGTACGATCTGAACCCAGCTATTTATTTATTTTTTGGAAAAGGTATATATGGGCTATTGATCGACAAACTTCTCGACCCTCGGACCAAAAAAAAAGACAATCTTCTCGAGCCGGACACCCACGAGGATGACCCGACCAGAAATCTGTCTTCAAGCGCAATTGTGCCATCCAACTCGCCTCATCCACGATGACCTCTCTCATCTCTTGGTTCGTCCCATCTCGGAGCAAGGAAGGAGAATCGAAGCTGCAAAGCTTCAGGCTTTCCGACTGTTTAAAGCAATTTCCGGCTATTCTGGTGACGATTAGCCATGCATGAGGTACGAAATGTTGTCTAATCATCGAGGTCTACATCTTCATATAATTAGGGACAAAATACTATTTACTCCCTATACTTATAGGGGGTCAATGTTTCAGTCCCTGACATTTCAATTTCACCTGAAAAGTCCCTCAACTCTCCAATTTCACCCAATTGGTCCTTGGCGTCAATTTTCAGTCAAAAGCTCTATTATCTTGCTAACGTGGCATTCCGTACACGACCAAAATGTCTATTTTACCCTCACAGACTTTTTTTTTCCTCTTTTTTTTTCTTTTTTCTTTACGTCTTCTTGCTCTCTCTCTCTCTCTCTCTCTCTCTCCAGACCTTCACATCATCCATTTCTCTCTGTTTTTTTTTTCTCCTTCCAATTCCTCCCCCTTTGGGTTCCTATCCTTTTTTTTTTTTGAATGGTTGGGTTCCTATCCTTGTCCGACAGTATAGCTCTGCAGCCCTCTCTTCCCCAAACCCACTGCCACTGCCACCGCCGCCGCCACCGTCACTAACTCTCCCTCACCCATTCCCTCCAATCTGAAACCCTCGAATGGACCTCCGTCTGCAACCACCTCTCCGCTCTCGCCTCCACCTCCATGGGATTCTCCACCACGCAAAAGGCCTAAATTCTGTTCATAAAGTCCAAATCCGAGAGCCAGAAGCTTTTACATCAAACCGCCGCCGCAGTCTCTGCCATCACAGCTATCGGGTCTCCGTCGTCCGATCTCCACTCCATAGAACACTCATAGCCACAAAGGTCTTAGCAGATTCTCATAGGTGTTGGTGTTATTGAGCTTGCTTCATCTTTATGTGTACATACCTCCAACAATATGGAGTATTTGCTATCTCACCAAGCATAAGTAACACCCTCTTTGGGACACCCACAAGCCATGGTGAGGCCCAACCGCCACTTGCATGTTGTAGCCCTATGTTCAAGCTACGCTATGGTATCCGGAAGTCGCAAATCCGTCGCCGGGAAGCCACCTTTCCGGCCTTGCCAAGTTGCATCCACAATATGCATTTCTATACTAGAATAGTGGGTTCTTGTCCCACATCTAAGAAAATGTAAAGGAAGAGCACTCCTTCACCTATAAAAGGAATGCCTCCTCTCACTTAAACACAATCCCATTACATCTCATGTAATCCCTTTGGGCCGCAAGGCCCGAACACACCAGTTAAACATTCAAGTGGACGTAGTTTCCCGCTAAGGCGGGAAATGAACCACTATACTTCTTGTGTCGTTCTCTCTCTCTCTCTTTACTTATCGTTAATTAGATCCCCACGGATCCAAGCATTAACATTGGCGCCGTCTGTGGGAAGCCAACACAAAGGCTTCGTCACCTACCACGAACTTTGACCCGAAAGTTTCGAGTCAACGCTCATTCAACATAAAATTAGGACCGGTCAACGCCCGGTTGACCAGCGGAGTCGGTCAACGCCCAACAGCATATTCAACGCTGAACTTCAAAAAAAAAAAAAAAAAAAAAATTTGGCGGCAAATCTTCTTTGGACACCCAGAAATATGCTCTAGGCACCCAGCCTTGTCCTTGACTCATTGCTCCGCCAGGCAGAGCACTGCCAAAAGGTTAGAATCTCCTGGACGAGGGCCTTCGCCAATCTTCGTCAGCGGCAGAACAGGTTTCTGGGCCTCTGTCAGCGACAACCAGCGACCAGCGTTCACTCTGTCAACCACCATGTACAACTTTGCTCGCAGAACTCCTAGCTGCCATCGGCCCAGCGGTATTGGGGCTAGCGGTCAGCAACCGCCAAGGTCAACCCAGCATGCACCAGCAAGCCTCAGCTGACCAGCAAAACCTCCGCTGACCCCCAAACTCGGCCATCGCAAATTCCAGTCCGGTCACGTCTCCACCATCCTCCGCTCCGCCGAGTCGAACCTATAGCTCCACCGCCGCCAGTCAACACTCAGCGGAGCACTTCCGCTGTACAAATCCGTGGCTGCTTCGTGCCACCCAGAGGGTTCCATCCTCCGCTCCACCGGACTGCGCCTCCGCACTACCGAGCTCGGAGCCTCCGCTGAGCTCCGAGTCCCGCCGGACTTCTTCCTCCGCTGACGAACCTCCTCCGCCGGGATTCTCCGCTGAAGAATTTCCTCCGCCGGACTTCTCAGCTGGACGAGCTTTCTCCGCTGAAGAGTTTCCTCCGCCGGACTTCTCAGCTGGATGAGCTCTCTCCGCTGAAGAGCTTCCTCCGCCGCACTTCTCAGCTGAACGAGTTTCCTCCGCCAACAATTGCAGCGGTCTTCTTTCTCCATCGATTCCATGCCGCTTGCAGCAGAGAGGCCAACAAAGTTGAGTCTCTTCCTTCTTTCTTTATCTATTTATTGAGCTTAATGTGGATACCACGCACCCATGGCTTTGCACAAGTCAAACAATAATTATTTGTCCATGACAGCATGTTGTTTCGTTGTCTGCCATAAAGTGTTTATAAAATATGTACATACATACATGTGCAAACAAAGTCCCCTAACTACCACGTTAAGCTCATTTACTGCTTCATGCATGCTAGCTTTGTTATGCATGATTATATCTCACTTTGGGTACTTGTTAAACCGGTCGCATGCGCCATCTCTACTGGCCCTTTTTAACACATGCCTCATGACATAGAAAGCAACGACCTAAAGCATCCTCTCTTTGCTTCTTACATATCCTCATATGCATATATGTCTTTAACTTATGTACATGGTGACATCAAAATTGCTATGCATTTCTAGGTTTTGTTGTTTGAATGATACTCATACTTCTCACCATGTATATATCAATGTAACATGATTATCTCACTTGTGCCATATACACTTTGCTTACAATTTTATCAAAGTACATATGCAAATTATTTATGTTGATTTCACAAATCCACATATTAATCATTTATTTTGTTTCAAGGAAATTCAACTATTTCTATTGAGCATTCAACCGCAACTACGAATTGACGACCATTATCGGAGTACTTTATCCGCCACGAGCAATGGACCGCCATGCCCAGCCAACTCCGCTAGCCTCCAAATCGGCATAAGATAAGTCACTATCTTATCTTTTATGCTCTTTCAAATAGAGCTAATGCCATGCCAATCACATGCTTTTACTACTTCTAAGCATGACTACAATATATCACACTTGATATGCTTTTACATGCTTCCATAAACTTTTGAGCATGCTTACAACATTTGGTAGATTTGGCAACACTTTCTAGGTCTCACATGCTAGATATGCCATGCTTCGTATACCGATCTCAAACGATCTCTAAGCAAGTTTAAAATAATGCAAAAATGATATTAGCATCCACATTACAAGTACATGCTAGACACATATGCCATGCTCCTATTTAATCGCAACCCAATTAAATAAACATGGGACACTCAAACAAAATATTATTACTTGCTCTATGTGTTTATCATTTTTCACAGACCAACCGCCAAGCGATAAGGCAACGCCTCATAATGACAATGACCGCTACGCGGCATTGCAGTCAAGTTTCTCCTCCGAGAAATAGTAAAGGGACTAGTTAACACAGCCTACGGCAACCATTGATTCGGCAGTTAACCCCGACGCTTGGGTACCAAAGATTGGGCTCGCTACCCAACACCCTCTGCTCCGCGCAGCTCCCCTCATCAAACAAGTTTCCGACCATCCGGAGGTCTATCGCCAGGAGTGGGGGACTCCTCGCAGGGCCTGGCAAGGGCCCACTCGAAAGGGCAAAAGCGTTCGCTCCAACCAATTCTAGATGGACGACGCACTCGCACTAATTATGCTTGATATACGGCACAAAGCTACGTTTTGGTATCGACCCGCAAGAACACCCTCCTTGACTGGGGACTTCGGGGACTTATACATACAACCCAGCATAATTAGCAACGGCCACGCTCATGCCTCAGGGCGTTACCATCGAGCTACCCGTTAAAGCCTCATGGCAACACCGAGCTCCGGGCTCGTGCCTCAGCGGCACCGCCATGCTTTCGCGCTCGGGCCTCAGCGGCACCGCCATGCTTTTGCGCTCGTGCCTCAGCGGCACCGCCATGCTTTCGCTCTCGTGCCTCAGCGGCACCGCCAGGCTTTCGCGCTCGTGCCTCAGCGACACCGCCAGGCTTTCGCGCTCGTGCCTCAGCGACACCGCCATGCTTTCGCTCTCGTGCCTCAGCGGCACCGCCAGGCTTTCGCGCTCACGCCTTTCCGGCACCACGAGCTTCCGCTCACGAGCTTACCGCTCATGCCTGCGCAGCACCCTTGAGCTTCCGCTCATGCCTTCCCGGCACCACGAGCTTCCGCTCATGCCTTCCCGGCAACTCTTGAGCTTCCCGCTCATGCCTTCCCGACAACCCACGAGCTTCCCGCTCATGCCTTCCCGGCACCCTCGAGCTTCCGCTCATGCCTTCCCGACAACCCACGAGCTTCCCGCTCATGCCTTCCCGGCACCCTCGAGCTTCCGCTCATGCCTTCCCGGCAACTCTTGAGCTTCCCGCTCATGCCTTCCCGGCAACCCACGAGCTCCCCGCTCATGCCTTCCCGGCAACCCCTGAGCTTCCCGCTCATGCCTTCCCGGCAACCCTTGAGCTTCCGCTCATGCCTTCCCGGCAACCCACGAGCTCCCCGCTCATGCCTTCCCGGCAACTCATGAGCTTCCCGCTCATGCCTTCCCGGCAACCCCTGAGCTTCCCGCTCATGCCTTCCCGGCAACCCCTGAGCTTCCCGCTCATGCCTTCCCGGCAACTCTTGAGCTTCCCGCTCATGCCTTCCCGGCAACCCACGAGCTCCCCACTCATGCCTTCCCGGCAACCCCTGAGCTTCCCGCTCATGCCTTCCCGGCAACCCTTGAGCTTCCGCTCATGCCTTCCCGGCAACCCACGAGCTCCCCGCTCATGCCTTCCGGGCAACCCCTGAGCTTCCCGCTCATGCCTTCCCGGCAACCCTTGAGCTTCCGCTCATGCATTCTCGGCAACCCCTGAGCTTCCCGCTCATGCCTTCCCGGCAACCCCTGAGCTTCCGCTCATGCCTTCCCGGCAACCCACGAGCTCCCCGCTCATGCCTTCCCGACAACCCCGAGTTTCCCCCTCACGAGCTTTCCGCTCATGCCTTCCCGGCAATCCTCGAGCTTTACGCTCATGTCTACTTGACACACCACACGTTAATGGAACATTGAATTTTTCTACCATTTGTCGTTTACCGACCGCGACAAATCAAATTCTTTTCGCGTTCCATTAATACGACCGAAAACCAAACAGACACAACCGTACGCGTGGTCATTGTTCATGAGTTACAAATGCATACCTTCGCGGCACTCATGCAACTTACATCTCACGAGCGTAACCCCGTCAAACCCGACCTCGTTCGTCTCCTTGCGCGCATAACACATTTATCATATGCAATCCATTTGCATCAACATGTATCACGCACCCCATACGTTTATATATGCCAACGTATACCCATACAACTCATATTTGTTGCCCAATGCAACGAGCATTCTACGTATGCCTGTTTTTTTGTCTTTGTTATGCAGGTTAACGAGTCCCTTCTTGCTTACGGAGTTCGGGGACTTGTAGGGCTCCGTACCGCCCGGTCACTTATGCTTGGTGATATCATGTGTATAACTCCCCAACCAAGAAGCTCCTCTTACTTGGGGACTTCGGGGACTTGTACATACCTCCAACAATATGGAGTATTTGCTATCTCACCAAGCATAAGTAACACCCTCTTTGGGACACCCACAAGCCATGGTGAGGCCCAACCGCCACTTGCATGTTGTAGCCCTATGTTCAAGCTACGCTACGGTATCCGGAAGTCGCAAATCCGTCGCCGGGAAGCCACCTTTCCGGCCTTGCCAAGTTGCATCCACAATATGCATTTCTATACTAGAATAGTGGGTTCTTGTCCCACATCTAAGAAAATGTAAAGGAAGAGCACTCCTTCACCTATAAAAGGAATGCCTCCTCTCACTTAAACACAATCCCATTACATCTCATGTAATCCCTTTGGGCCGCAAGGCCCGAACACACCAGTTAAACATTCAAGTGGACGTAGTTTTCCACTACGGCGGGAAATGAACCACTATACTTCTTGTGTCGTTCTCTCTCTCTCTCTCTTTACTTATCGTTAATTAGATCCCCACGGATCCAAGCATTAACATTATGTGATTTGAATTGTGAAATATGAGGAGGATCCTGTGATAGTTAAGGATCAAGATTCCGGCTCAGATCGCCCCGAATCGAATCCCTCTGTTACCAAATCTGATTCTGACTCCAGTGCACAGAACGATAGAGATTCAGAATCAGATTGCGAGAGTGAAACCACTGAATCGAATTCTACTGATTTATTTGGGGCTTTCACCGGAAATGGGATGATGTTCAGAGTGAATGATGTGGGTGGGCCTCCCGACGCTGTTGGGTCTGAAGAAAGCTCCTCTGATGGGTCCTGGTTGGGAGGGTGGGTTGGGAAAGGCAAAGAGCCTGAGCCGGCGAGCAGCGGAAGCGAGACGAAGGTTCTGGAGAGTTTTGATGCGCCTCCGGTGCCCAGTTTTGATTCGGACCCCGAAAACTGCAGACATGTGGGCGGATCCGAGGAGGTATTGAAATTGTGGAAGAGGTGGTGGGACAAAAGCGCCGGCGAGAGGAATGAGGGTTGTGATGGTGGTGGTGGGTGGGCGTTGACAATGGTTAAGGGAAGAGAGAGAGAGAGAGAGAGAGAGATAGAGAGAGCTGGAAGAAGAGATAAAAACAAAAAAATAATAATAAAAATAAAAAAGAGAGAAAAAATAAATATAAAAGAAAAAAAAGTGAGGGTAAAATAGACATTTTGGTCGTGTACGGAATGCCACGTCAGCAAGATAACTGAGCTTTTGACGGAAAATTGACAACAAGGACCGATTGGGTGAAATTGGAGAGTTTTGGGACTTTTCAGGTAAAATTGAAATGTCAGTGGCTGAAACGTCGACCCCCTATAAGTATAGGGAGTAAACAGTATTTTGTCGTTTCTGGTATATTAGAACAACAACAGACCATTCGATCATTTGTTTGTGTTCAGTGATGGAAGATGTTGGAGCGGAGCGAACCGTCGAGGATGGAAGGAATAGATGAAACGGAGCTTGGCGAGCACATCAGTCGCCCAATTGAGGCGCGTACAGTCGCCTAATGGAAGCCAATGGGACCCACGACGTCAGATTCCTTCATATCTGTTGAAACAAAAAAAAAAAAGCAACAAAAAATAAAATAAAAGAAGCAACCAAAAAAGAAAAAAAAGATAGAAAGTCTATGAAAGCCAAAGGCCCACGTCATATTTGCTCACAAGCTTATCAAATACTAGAGTTTGAGTGCAACCCGTACGGGGGAGCTTCCATGATAAAGATTACAGCTATCTTTTGGTGTTTCAATGCATATGAAATACAAGAGTCTCTCTAAAACTCAATCATACCATCAGTGCATTATATAAAAAGCCAAGAGGGCTGTGCCGGAAAAAAAAAAAAAAAAAAAAAAAAACAGAAGCAGCAGGAGAAGGAAAGCAAAGGAGACAGAGAAGAAGCCGCAGCTGTTCCACAGGAATCAAAGGTGGAGAATCCGTCTGCATCTCTTTATGGTTTTACCACTTTCAAAGCTCCGGTGGCGGTGCCTTTCGGTGCCAATACTGTTTCAGAGCTTCATTCGGCGTGCCTTAGGGTGCCGAAACTACTTTCGAAGCTCCGGTGGCGGTGCCTCACGGTGCCAATACTGTTTCAGAACTTCGACTCGGCGTGCCTTAGGGTGCCGAAACTGCTTTCAAAGCTCTGGCGGCGGTACCTTACTGTGCCAATACTGTTTCAGAACTTTGACACGGCGTGCCTTAGGGTGCCGTTATTATCCTCAAGTTTCAGCAGTTTAATACACCGAGACTGGCAGAGGACCTCACACGAATCATCATCCAGGCCATGCTTTCATAAGAGGTCTTGGTTCAAATTAAAAATGATGATAAAAATAAGGGAACTCTGTCAATTTCACTTAAACACTACACGTGATCCCCCTGCATTATTTCAAAACACTACTATAGCCAAAAATAAAATACAGTTCTGCAGCAAACGAGATGAAACCAGAACTGGCACTTGGAAGAAGATGCTCACCCTTAAAATAAAGCTTTAAGACTTTGACATTGTTGTGGCTATAATCACCCAGTCCTTCTTGATCCTTCTTGAACCTGCACAGCAAGCAAATTTGTTAAAATTGAAGACAAGCTTTCACTACTAGAATTTTTCTCATATACATCGGCCAGAAACCGATGTAAAAAAAAATTTGTACACATGTGTTAGTGGGTGATGTAAAAGATCGGCAAAAAATAGACATCGGTTAAAAACCGATGTCCCATACTACGATAAACATCGGATTAGATTCTGGAATCGATGTTAAACTGCTATTATGAGCACAAATTGGTGTTTTTAGATATTGTTAAACCTTCATATTTATGCATTTAATGCTTAACGAAATATAGGTCCAATAGCACTAGTATTCATTTTAACATCGTTACTCATTCTAGAAACGATGTGTAATATATTCTTACACATCGGTATTTTTGAAATTTGCCTGCTGTTTATAAGCTTTACAGGTACTTGCCATATATCAAACTATTTAAGATTGAATCTACATTCTTTTGTATTACTCAACCGATGTTCATTATTATGTTAAACATCGTTTTCTTTTATGAAGTGATGTGCAAACTTATATTAAACATCAGTTTTTGAGGTTGACACCGATGTTCATACTTATACTAGACATCGTTTTTCATTTAATAAATCGATGTCCACTGCGTTGTTTTACATCGTTTCTTACTGAATAAGTCGATGTCCATTGCGTTGTTTTACATCGTTTCTTACTTAATAACTAGATGTGCATTGAATAAAGAGACATCGATTTTTGTTTCCAATCTAATGTATCATCTCTTTAATGACATCGTTTTTGTAGTTTAATACTGATTTGAAATAAACGTATATACATCATGTCCTTTACATGAGCATGATGTCCACTAACTTTGTAATTGCTGCTAGAATGCATCTATCTAATCCACATTTGACAACATGAAATCCCAAATAATTTCAATATGGGGCATTGCATTAATTTGTATCCAACATACAATTGCAATAACTACATGTAGTTTATTTGATTTGTTCGCAGCTGCTACAACAATACAACTACTCCAAAATGGTTCAAAAAAATCTAGCTAGCCTTACTCAAAATCACTTTGCTAGTCTCCATCTATAGCAAAGTCTGCAAATAGTCAGCCACTTCAATGTGCACCTTGTCAAGTTGTTCTTGGGTGTATCATTTCCAAGTCTTTGCTGCCCGCTAAAAACATATAGAATAACATAAGTCATAATCATCAGGTAAAAAGGGTTCGTGATTATAGACAAGCAATCGTCTTTAGGCTGACTGCATAGTACAAAACAAATTAAGGTTTTAGTTTGGTCTTCACAAAGATAAGAGTGGAAGGCTAGGTTAGGGTCAGAGAAGTATAATATATTAAATGCACATGAATAAAGCTTCAAGGTACGTTCCTTAAATTAATTTGGCATCAGTCAAGGGTAGGATGACAACAAAGTTACAAAAGCATGGTTCATATATATATATACTAGTCACAGTAAGAAGCTGGTGCATGTGTGTATTTCCCAAGTTATAAACAATATGGTGTGTGTGTGTGTGTGAGACAGAGAGAGAGGAAGGCTACAGAATCATTAATCCTCTTCTTCACCCTATGCATTACCTACATACTTCATTCATATTCAGCATAAAGTATTCAGGATGGTTCAAGGCACTGAATTCCTCCAGCTGATAAAAACAATTCAACCTACCATTAAGTAAAACCAAGATATATCAGACCAGCCCCTTTCTTATGCTGAGAGATATCATACATAGTTAAAGGTTGGTTTCTGCCTAGGGAACTGTCCATTTCAAGCATGTTGAGAATTTCAAAGAAGCAAATTCATCAATGTACAAAATATTAACACAAGAGATAGAGATTACCGAATCATGTGGAAAACAAAGCTGAGGTCATTTGTATAAAATTGCACTTCTCCATGTTCCACTGTACTCTGAAGAGGAAAACTGAAAAGCAAAAATGAATCTTCTTTTCCAGACAATTAATTCCAAAACAGGGAGAATGCAACTATAGGTTATGTATAATATGCTGGATTCCGGACACATTGAAACACATAAAGCATAAAAGCACCGACCAATTTCAATTGCTAAATTAATATAGAGAATGAAAATTACAAAATTGATAAATGTAAGCATCAACAGCTAAACCCTTACCCTGTATCAGTTTCTGAAGTAAATTGAACTGGGTCTTTCGTCTCAAACTCTCAATCCGGAATTTCATATTAACGGTGCTGAAAAATCTGGACTGCCTCACCGTGAAGAACTCCGACTGGGTAAACCTTTACAGAAGCTCCAGTTCTCTCCTTAAAAATAGTATTTATACCAAAGTTTTCTGAACCAAAAAAAAATATACATATGATGAGACAAAGACACCCAGAATTTCATGTTATATAAAAAACAGAGAGGATTTCACATAAGTAGATGGTCCCGATAAACAGAATATTTAGTGAATGGTGCCCATATTTACTAGTGGAAGTAATATAGTTATTAACTGATATCAATTCCCGACAACGTAGCATATTTCCACCATCGCATTATAACTCCTATAGAATCAACGAATCAATTAGAAAACAGATGCTTCATGATCAAAAACAAAAAAAAATGTAATTTAACTACTCCAGAGAGTATGTGATTTAAATGGTGATAGACAGAACATATGGCTATCTAACTGACATTAGCTTGTTACTTTTACCAGAATACAAACTTAGCACTAAACTAGGCTTTAATTGTCACTTTTTTCTCTCTCTTTTTTTCACCAAGTATTACTTGTATCTCCTGTTCGCTATTGCTTAAAATACCTTCAACACTCAAACTTGCATTACACATATATATAATTTCACATTGAAAGTAAACTGCACCACAGCTAAACCAAATTCTCTGAGAAATGAATCCAGAAGAACCTTCACATTAAATTGGCCTACTTTTCCCAAGAAACTTAGGGAGTACCTTTTCTGTATATTGTCAGATGATGAAACACTACTTGCTAAGCATACATATTGATAGGCGGATGTAAGTTCATCCACCTCCTCTCTTGATACTTCATTTATGTCGCAAATCTGCATTGTATACATAATAGTTATTTGATGTTCAGAAAATGGATATTATACCTCTTTTCTGACCATTTTATGATTGAAAAAGCCAATTTGGGAGCCAGATTATTCAAGCTGACTTATAGAAAAGGAAATTGACCACAAGAGGCTCCCAACCCTAAGCATGGTCTGCTTTAACTCTTATCTATTTATTTATTTTATTTTTAATTGATGTCTAGCCAACAAATTATCAGAAATTCACTTAGTTGATTAAAGAAGCACCTGATAAGATAAGCTGCTGATGTTCATAAGACAAGAACTTAGGAAACCCATGCTTTGAAGTTGGCCCAGGAAATATCTCATGATCTACACAGATGATTGCATCCAAAACATAGAGTGACATCGTCTTCCCAAGTTCACTCTTAAGTAGCATCTTTTATTACCTGAAGATTCACAGATAGAGGAAAAGATATGAGACATAAAAAGGGAGCATTTTCATTGTAAAAGTCAAACTGATTGTAATGAAAGATCTTGGAAAGCAACAAGCCTTTTACAATATCAACTAATTATTAAATAAAGATGAGTCAAAGACTGCCAAAATGTAGCTCAAAGGTAAGAAAAGAAGTGCACGTGGATATCATTCCCATAAAAGATGAAAAGGACAATTAAACTTGATTAACAAGCATAATATGGCAGCTTATGATTAGGACGAAAAAGAAAAAACCACTTAAGAATTTAAGCAATGAACAACACCTTACTCTTCCCAACAGTTTGGGTTCCAGCATGCTCAATACCATCTTCAGAAGAAAAAGAATGAGATATGAGGTGATCAATTCCATTTTCAAAAAGTTTCCAGCCCACAAATCCTTTGAACCATCCCACAAAACCATTTTGAACCCCTAAATGGTTTGATATATGACATAAAAAGAAGTCAGTAAAGTCTGTAGAATATATGACATAAAAAAAAAAGTCAGCAAATCAATCTCAGGATTCTGGAATTACAAATGGAGTGCAGCACTTAACAGTAAGAAAATACCTAACATGGATGCTTATGCTTTTAGGTAAATACTCAATTACAAGGAAATAGAAGGCAAAGACTAACATATTGATTACCTTTCTGAGATTATTACTGCTCAGATGTAATAAAGTCATGGGAAACAAGCCCTGCTTCAGGCAAAGGTGTATAATTACACAAAATCCAACCTCACAGAGATAGAACACACTCAAAATAACTAATTAGTAATCCATAATAAACGAACAAACCACCATCCACAAATAACAACTGAAGAATATCATGGATCAAATTTCAGGATGCACAAAGTAACACGAGGAACAAATAGAACACATGCACAAATGTGTCAGTCTTTCCGATATAACAATCACCAATTTGACCCATAACACACAATACCTTCTTGTTTTCCGCAATAATTCCGAATATGAAAGACAATACACCAAAAAAGGCCACTATCGTAGCCATCTGCTGCACCATCACAGCCATCCCCCTGAAATGAAACCCCAAACAAAAAAGATTCAAAATTGAAAATCTAAAACTGAAACCACACAAAATGGAACAGAATTCATCTCCATATACCAAAAATCAAACACACTACCTGGGGAAATTGAATCGGGATAAAAAGGGGTCGTCGTGAATTGATTCTTGATAGAAAGAGGGAGGATTTGGGAATCTCTGTCTGTGAGAATCAAAAAGGATGACGAGTTAGATCTGTAGGCGGAGGCGCATTCTCCTTAGAGGCTTGCCGGAGCTAGGGTTTGGCGACTGGGGAGGCTTGGCTTCATCGTCTCCCGTAAGAAATTGCGGCGCGGCTGCATGGACTTCATCTTCGTCAATTCCAGAGAGAGACAGAGGGTTTTAGAGAGAGTAAGTGAGAGAGAGAGAGAGAGAGCTTGCCGGCAGATCGAGGCGATGATGCCGGCGAGAGGGAGGAGGTCGTTAATGAGAGAGAGACAGTACAGGGAGGCGGTGGTGGCCGTGGAAAGACAGCGGAGAGGAAGGAGGATGGGGCTAGGGCTTCGCGGAAGAGGGAGAGTGTGAAATTGGAAGATAAAGTGAGAGAAGGTAAAAGTGGAAGAACTGACTAAGTGTGAGGGGAATGAAAATTTTGTTCCCCGCGTGTACGAAAACTTGTAACTTAGTCTTTCCGCGTTTTTGAAAATTTTGGAATCAAAATATAGACATCGGTCAACAGTAACATACGATGTTAATCATATAAATAGAAATCGGATTTTTAGAAACCGATGTTAGAATTTTTTTTTACATCAGGTGAAATCTGAACTGATTTAAATGACGTGATGTCTATGAGCATAATGCTAGTAGTGTTTGAAGCATCCAATTAAGAACAAATTTGGTGCACAAGCCTTTATGTTTGCAGAAGAAGGCCAAAATAGTCTGAGGCGGTCTGAGGCCTTTAACACCAAAAGATGACAGGCAAGAAAGAAAGTTGTGTAGTGGAATTGCAAGGCGAGTCTCAAGTTGTCAAAATTAAACACACACTTTGTCACAGCCAATTCCATGACAAATATGATGCACAGGTTCTTATACTTGTAAAAGGTCAAGACAATCAAATGAAACAGTCTAGACTTGATTTCAAGAGGTGACAAGTATGTGTTCGCGGGTGCAGCGTGTCAAGGGAAGAAAGAAAGATGAGAATTTGCAGCAAAAGTGACTAAACAAACTTCAAAGTTCAATTATGTGCAGCAGCTTTGAAATATTTGTGTCCCAAAAAGCTTCCTACCAGTTCTGCTGCCAACAAGCTACCTCAGCTTCAGCCCCGATTATCCTACCCTGCAGGATTAACCCCTACACTGTTGGAATGGTGCACCGGGTTGTCACACAAAAAAACCCGGTAAGCTTTTGCAAGCCCGTATGAGTAACTCAAAACAACTCGCACAAACTACGGGATAAAAGCCCGCACGTTTCGATCGAGGAAACAACTCACACAAATCACGAGATAAACTCACACAAATCACGTTTAAATCAATAAACAAATCACGGGATAAACCCACACGAATCACGAGATGAACTCACACAAATCACGAGATAAACTCACACAAATCACGTTTAAATCAATAAACAAATCACGGGATAAACCCACACGAATCACGAGATGAACTCACACAAATCACGAGATAAACTCACACAAATCACGTTTAAATCAATAAACAAAGCACGGCGGACAGACTAGAGCTCTAACTGATCGTATCTACAAACCCTGCCAAAGGCGTGAAGTCCCGATTTCCCACCCACGATCACATTTCGTGATCCATGACCCTCAACTCGTAAGTCTATGGATCCACGGTATAAATACCAAAACATTAAAGGAGTCACACTGAACCCAAAATGTTACACGAATCTAAAATGAAAGATTCCCCGTAATTGATCCCTATCAATTACTCCCGATACAAGACCCACACTTAAATAAACCACCCGCGAACTAAAATGTTCCACAAACACAACACTTTTCAAAACAATAGAAATCAACCCTTTCACAAAATATTGTTTCACGAAAAGTCACACCCAAAACAATAAAATGAACGCACCCACAATTATTGTTTTATCACACAAATCCACCTACACATATATATTTCACGTAAATATATATATACATAGTCATCCGCTCAGGAATGCCTACTAATACCAACTATAGTTTGCAGTTAACTAAATAACTAACAAAACGATAAGGTAAGCCCGTTCGTAAATGAACATTGTGAGATTACTCACCTCGAAAGTCCCGCTACGTCTTCACACCACTAGACTACTTACAGAATGCACTCTGTCAAGCACCTAAGGAAAGTACAGCCTTGATTCAGTCAATGAAACACAAAGAATAACGTTCGAAACCCTAAATCGAACCAAAATTCCCAAAGTGACGCCAAATGAGGCAAAACCACATCCGAGACCACCCAATGTCTCCGGAATACTTCTACGATCGATATGTCCAAACCACAAGTCGATCGAACGCTCGGATCCTCACGGATCGAATAAATTCACCGATATGAAACGGTTAAAATCATAACAAATCCATACGAACTCCAAAATATGCGTATTATATATCAAAACGCTCGTATCGACGAGTAGAAAACATATAATACCAGAAACAGTCCCATACATGGCCGGAACACAGCCAGAACGCCGCCGCAGGCGGTGGCGCACTGCCGCAGGCCAAAACTCAATATTTCACAAAACTCCCAACATAAAAAAGCTTCATCTAAGCATGCTTGTGAAATCTCATAACTAGCTCGAAGTCAGAAAACAACCATAAGGGATCGAAAACTACCTCACAAGCCGTGAACAGTAATCCAAACTGAGTTGATCGAGTTTTCACGTGAATCCTTCCAAACAACCACCACAGATCGCACAAGGAGGCTGCTGCGAACTCCCCAGGCCAAGGTTGAAGCGCCGCCGACGTTGGAAGCCGGAAAACCAATCGGGTCCAAAAACACCCAACTGCACCGCCTTGCAGCGCCGCCGTGGAGGAGAATCGGAGCTAGAGGACACCACAGGGACAATCAGACAGAGGAGGCGATCCTATCTGGAAAATTTCTCGGCCGGAGACCGCCGGAAACAGCCGGAAAAGTCGGGTCGGGTTTCCGGGTTAGGGTCGGGTCAGACGGAAATCTCAGACACTGAAGGTATCGACCGAGAGAGAAAAGAGAGAGAAAAGAGAGGTTTCCGGAAAAGGAAGGAAATGAAAATAGTAAGTTTCCAACTTGGGAAACTTCTATTTATACCAAAATGGAAATTCCTTCCAATGACCATAACTTTCTCGTACGAACTCCGATTGACGCGTTCCACATGTCCACGAACTCGTATCGACGCGCTCTACAACTTTTGTGAAGGAAGTTTTCGGAGAATCCCAATGAATAAAAAGTCAACCCTTGCGCCCCCCCCCCCCCCCCTAAAATAGCGCTTCCCGAATAATTATTCGCCCGAAACACTTCCGCTCCATCCACGAGCCACGAAACCATCCAATAATTACTAATTTAATTCCGGAAAATCCTCGAAAAATAAATACGAATTTCCGGGGCATCACAGAACGAGTGCTCCGGTGATGTGCAGGCCATGAGATAGATTAATTAAGCTATGCATAAAACAAAAGGGCTTAATTAACAAAGTGTCCAACACAATTGCAGAAGCTGACAAAGTGGCATTGCAGACCATCAATTCATGCACAAGACAAAAGCTCAAATCTGGAGGTCTAGAGTGCAGGAACAAAACAAAAGAAATTAACGAAGAAGTTTACCACTCAATATGCTTGTGCAATGACGCATTCAAGCAAAGAGTTGGTTACTGCACAAAGTTTGCTGATCTCTGCACACCCACGAACAAGCTTCGGCAAACAAAGGCTAGAGTTCCTTCAAGATTCATTAACCCAGTGCCCTAGAATCACCAACGAGGGGGACCATGAGGAAAAGTTCAGAAATTTGGGTTCTCCTAATTCATAAATCAAACAAAGGAGTTAAAAACCCTCACCCAATCTTCTGTGCAGAAAAGCGAGAGGATCAATCACAAGCTCCAGATGATGAAGTCCTCCTTGCTAAGAACACGAACGCGATTCTACCCAGATTAGATTGGGAGAAATGCAATTCGTCTCCGAAGCCCTTCATTGATTAACAGGGGTATCCTTATTCTTGGAGCATTCCGCCAAATGCTTCGAGATCGTCTGGGTTTGGTGAAGGGAAGAAAGAAAGTGATTAAACATGAAAAAGAAAACAAGGGGCAGTTGTAAGCAGCTGGGTCATTACGGGTGCCCATAGCAAATTTGGGGCCCAAAAGCCTTAATTGGTGTAGACCAAACAACATAACTCGCAAGCAAAGCCCACTCAAATTTTGGGCCCATTTGACAAATTCGACGAAGCTCGGTGCTTCGGGTGTCCACATCAAAATACACAAACTCTGGTTTCGTATGAGAATTGCTCCGAAACCAAAAATGAAAATTGCTTTTGGTACAAAACCAAGAAAGCTCATATAAACAAACATGAACTACAATGGTTTGATCCCTTCACAGGGTATGTAGGCAATCTAGCGACCTACTAGATGCAACCACAAATTCAAATCAAATCCCCGACTCCACCAGTCAAATTCAACCAATCCGAATCCCTGACTTCATTAGTCAAATTCACCTAAACACCAGAAAAATCAAATCATTCCCAAATTACCCAAAAGCAAATTCAAGGGTTCTAAACCCTGACAAATAACCCAAACTCAAATCTAAAAATAAATGGGTCATCTACCCATTTAAATCCCAAATGCTGGAACTACATGTGGTTTGATCCCGCAAGAGTATGTAGGCAATCTGGAATCAAATAATCTAGATGCAACCGCATCCTAAACACTATTCCTATTCCAAAAATCCAAGCCTTCCAATGGGTCATTCACTCATTGGAACTCTTGAACTACGAGTGGCTTGATCCCCTCCCGGGTACGTAGGCAACCCATTCCAAAATTCGGGTGCAGCCGCAAAAACAAACAACCACACATTGGTTTCTTTATAAATGGAATCAAATGGTGTCTCCCTTGTAACAAGGGATTGTAATTAAGAGACACATTTTGTCTTGAATGGATCGAACCCGAAATAATTAAAACTCTATTCTGTTAATAGATACGAGTGAAATTACGTTGGGTGACATTTTACACTTTGTGCAATTTTTAACCCAACAGTATCACTGTTTCACTCGCGGGAAAACCGCGCGTGCTGTTACGCACCCAATATAACTGTGGTCCACAGTAGAATTTTTGCACAATCAGTTCCAATGAGAATCAAACTTGGTTCTCATGCAAGCACAAAATTCAGAGACCCAACAGAGAGGCAGCTTATTCAGGACCAATTAAATATGTGAAAAATGAACCAAAACATAAGAAAGAAAGTGCAAGTTTAACCACAAGAAACCAGTGACAGAGTATGTAGTTTAAAGTACAGCTGCTCAAATTGGAGCTGATGGAGTTTTGAGGGATCACTATGGTAATTGGATTTCTAGATTCAGTGCTAATTTGGGGTGAGGATCTGTTCTTCAGCTGTATTTAAATTAACCTAAATACAAGAAACAAAGGGAGAGATTATCCGTAACAATTAAACACATTAAACCAGAAATTTTATTTTTCATTTTATTTTTATTTTTTTTTTTGAACATACCAGAAATTTTTAGTTTAAACAATGTGAAAATGGCAGTTGCAAACCACCCACGTCCAACATGCTCCAAACAGTCCTCATCATTTTCATGTCACGAGGGTTTCAAAACTTCTTTCCTATTGAAGATTTTTTGCACGTCCTTTCCTTTTTCGCAAATTTTGTCCGCCAACATGATCACGCTTCACCAATAAAACAAAAATACATAAGAATAGTCGTCTATGCCTCATTCAAGAAGCAAATTTCAGTTCATGAAAAAAAATAATAATAATAATAAAATAAAACATGTACAATGAGGGAGGGAGTGAATGCAGCTTTTGGAGGCTATGACCATCACTTGGTCCTTAAAAAAAATTATTCACACACTGATATGTGACATATTGGAATTGTGTAAAAGATATTAATTTCAATCCTTAGAATATATTACCTTAGCATCTTTGACAGTAGAGCATGTTGTGTGAAGTTCACCAATGGACTCCCCCAATTGGAGAGTAGAGTACATAGCAGAACAAAAAGTATTCAAGTTCAGCAGTTTCTTCTCCATCTCTTCGACCTCACTATCGTCTGACACATCATCGTCGGACTCATCATCAGACAAACTTTTATATAGCTCATCCAACCGAAGCTGTGATTCTCTTTTGTGTTTAAGATACTTTTGCTTCTCTTTCAAAGTCTTCTCAAGCTGTAAACAAAAACAAGCAAGCCACAAGCTTCAGAATTCAGGTTCAAAAAACATGGGTGGTTTTCCCTTCAAACACACAAGATAAATCTGCAAAAAGGATAAGTCGTACTTTGGATTTATTTTCCAACTCATTGTCCAAAGATGCCTTCAGACTCTTGATTGCCTTTTCAGATTCACAATGATCCCTCACATTCCATTCTATTTTTTCTCTCAGGATAGTTACATATACTTCCTTTAACTCCTCTATGCTTTTACATTCCTGAGACCACGATGATATCTCATACCATAGCATCTGCATTTCCTTTTGGCATTCCATAATCTGGCCGCAAGCACACACTAGTTATTAAGTATACTAAATGATGATAGTTTTACAAAAAACCAGATAAATCACAGACCTCCTTTTTGAGCCTCAAAACCTCTTCATTCTCGGTTTCTGCCTTGCTTGACATCCTTCGTCAATTTTCAAGAAAACCCTAAGAGTCAGAAACAGAAACAACTCTTCATCAAAAAATTCAAAAAATAGTTAAAGAATCAAAAGGCCAGTTTAGGTCAGTTTTACAAAAAAAACAGTTCGCTGCATACAAATCCAATGAAAAATAATGACTCAAGCATAACAAGTAGAACCCAGAAGAAAAAACCAACCTCAATTCTGAAGAATCACCAGCTGATAACAAAGCCAAGCCCCAGGATCTTCTTTTTCCTCAGATCCCTTTTAGCTCCTACCTGTTTATACCAATAATGGGGCGGTGAAAATCAGAATTGAGAGAATTGTCGTTAGGAGTAAGTCTGAAGCCTAATTGAGAATTGTCCATTTCCTGCAACTCTCTCATCAAACAACATATTTGATAATGATCCAGTGTTGCAATTCAATCTGACCAGAATGGTCTACTTAAAGTCACTAAAACCCAAATTAAATCGATTCCCCCAAATTTTGTAACCCCATTCAAACCGCAAATCAGTCTGATCAGAATGGTCTACTTATCTTCACTTCAACCCAATTAAATCAATTCCCCCAACTTTTGTAACCCCATTTAAACCTCAGTGTCATTCCTAAGCCAACTCCGTCAAACAAGTCTTGATTTTTAAAATCTAGGTGCTAAAGAATTTGCCGAAATTGAGCCAAAATCTTTGAATTTGGAGGATTTCCCAATTCTAAAGAGTGTCGTTAAAATTAAAATTCAAAAAAAAAAAAAAAAAAGCATCGGCGAGAGAAACACAAGGCAATTAATGGGCACAGCAACCAGAAGCAAGATGATCAATTCCATGCTTAAACATCCGGTAATTGACGACATAAATGAAAATCGTACCTTTAATCAATCAGACAAGCTGAGAGGGAAGTCGGTGATGGAGTTTGCCCGAGACAGTTAAATTTATAAAATGTTGATGCATATGGAACGTTTAGAAAACATATTTCTTTAAAGGGTGGTGCTATTCACACACACTCTCTATTTTTCTATTACTTTAATTCAATTTCATTATAAGGGGCTCTGACCACTTATCCGATTTTAGGCTAAAAATTGCTCACTTGCTCCACTAAGAGTTTTTTAATCCCATTTACCCAATTTAAACATAGATGACAATGTTACCCTCATTTTAATTAACAAACTACTCCCCACTCCCTCTCTATCACGACTCCTCTCTCTCTCTCTCTCTCTCTCTCTCTCTCTCTTGCTTCCTCGACCGAGTTGACTCAGGGAGTCGTAACCAGTGGACACCAACCACCATCTCTACCGGACTAGGTTGGCAAGGCAGTTGGGGATGAAGATCTCGGCGTCCCTCCACCATCTCTGCCAAGCGAGGACGGCGATTGGAGATCTGGATTGGGGATGAGGAATTGACGACGATTGGCGAGGCAATTGGGGATGAAGACGGCGTCCCTCCACCATCTTTGCCGAGCGAGGACGGCGATTGGAGATCTTGGTTAGGGATGATGATCAAGAAGCCGCGCGCCCCGATCCGCTCCCCGTGACGCAGGAGACGGTTGCTCTCGTCTCCACCGCGTGGTTGCTGGTCCGGTTCGGTGATTGACAACCCACGGCTAAGCATACAAGCCTTTCGTTAAGAGCTGCCATGTCATCATCGGGGATTGGCAACGTCTGTATTCTTCGTAAGGTTCCGACCTACAGCTTCAACATGGAGAGGTTAGACTTGCTGGACGAGGAGAGCCACCTCATTAGCTTCAGCATGGTGGGCGGCGACCACAGGCTGTTTTTTTTTTTTTGGGTGCCCAGAGTAATCTGGGTTACCCGGATGGCTTGGTGTTGGGCTGATGTCATGAAGCTGCCATTACTGACTCCTAAAAATCACATTACTGGAGGGCAATAATATGTCTATTGCCCCCCAATAGACCAACATAGTACACTACATTTCCACTCTATAAACACAAATAAACGTATCAGCTATGAAAAACATAATTCCCACAAATAATAACATAGAGTCAATAGATTATTGGGGGGCAATAATCTGTCTATTGCCCCCCAGTATACCAACCAACAGCCCTCCATTTTACCCCTATTCACACACTACTACTATTTAATAAACAGAAATTTTTTTAGGGGGCAATAATATGATTACTGGGGGGCAATAATATGGTTACTGAGTATTATTGGGGGCCAATAAATTCAGACACCGGAATCTCGACACCAGTCCGGTAGCCGGATTCCAGTCACCGGTCGGCTGCCGGCCACCGGACACCGGAGTCGGGCAAGGTGGAGGATGACTTCTCCCTCTAAGTGAGAAAGAAGGAGAGGGCAAAAAAGTCCCAAAAATAAATAAAAAAGAATTAATTGGGTATTAGGGAAATAATCCATTAGAGTGTTTTGGGTAAACGGGGTTAAAAAACTGTTAATGGAGCAAGTGGGCAATTTTTAAGCTGAAATTGGGTAAATGGGCATTTTCCCTCCTTATAATTATGTTTCTTTTTCTTTTTTCTATTTGACAAGTCAATCATTCTCAAATCCTAAACCCATATTTTCTCGCAAACACAGAGAGTACTTTTCGATTCCCTCTTTTCTTTTTCATCAAAAACTTCTCTAGCATGGTCATTCTATCTCTCTATTATGATGCTTTGAAGTTTAATCATGATAGAACAAGAAACTTTAGACCCATCTTTTGAGAAAATTTTACATTTGACTTGCAATGGAGTCATGGAAAAAAAAAATATGAGTTCATTGATCATTCGAGCCCCTTTGAATCCATTATTCCTGGTAAGATTCTAACTGAAATTATTTGGTATATTCGAGTCCATTGAGCAACTATAGAACTTTACAACAACCTAATAATGATGGCCTTATGATTATAAACATAATTTGTTCTACTATATTATGCTAGTAGAACATAATTTTTTCCCGACACGAAGATTGCAACTCATTGCATTCAATATTATGTAGAGCATCTCCAAATTTTGTGTACATTATCAGCTGCAATGTGGAACCTTGTGGCTGAAGTGGATAAAACGCTGATTCCCTTTTTTTTTTTTTCGATTTGAGGTTGATGCACCTAGATTAAGAGTCATAAACAAACAAGCATTGAGTTTGGTACTTTGCAAAGTATGAGAACAAACTTTACAATTTGGATTCAGTTAGGTGAAAGTGATTACCTGGGAAGCATATTCTTTGTCTAATAATACAGGTCATTCTACTTAATAAACGTATTATTTTTCCTTCATTTATAGGTTAAAAAAAATTGAATTATTGTATAATGATGTTTGATTCATGATTGAATTGCCAAATAGAAAAATGAAAAAAGAAAAAGAAACAGATTTACAATGGAGAGTAGTTAGGGTAATTTATAAAAAAAAATTGAATTAAAGTAATAGAAAATTAAAAGGGGTGTGTGAATAGAGAAAAATGGTGTGTGAATAGCACCACCCTTCTTTAAATTCAAAATCTCGTGAAAATATACCAGCCCCGCTGGTTAAGAGAAAATCGAACTAGCCCCGCTAGTCAAATAACAATAGCATATGGGGAAGAAGAAATCACCATACAACAAAGGAGCCTCCCAGGCTCTATCCTCAACTTCGACTCACAAACACAAAGTAAGTGAGGAGGAGCCTCGACTGCAACTCACGTGAGGAGGAGAACTAAAAAATAAAGCAACCCAAGTATGGTGAAGGAAACATTCGAAAACCAGTAAATCCATAAAACTTCCCCAAATCTCGCAATAGAAAACACTAGCACAATTCCCAACCGTACTCTGTAAATCTCAAGAGAAAAGAAAAAAAAATCAACGACGTATCCCACACGTCAAAAGTATTCCCAAATCGATAACCAAATTGTCGGGATTAAAGTTGATTAAATAAAACAATAACCCAAAACCGAATTCATCGCTAAAGCATTCCCAATGCCAAAACCGAAAGCCAATAAATAATCAAGAAATATAATTCCATCGAAAATCTCATTTTTGAAAATCTTTCAGAAATCTCAAAATTGACGATTAAAAATATAGTATATAATTCCGGAAATCACGTTGGAAAAATCATTCGTCGAATGTCATTATAAATCATAAGTCCAAATCCGAGCATAGAAAACTCACGTTCGAAAATCATAATGGAAAATCGAATCAAAATTCCAATAAATATTCAATACCAAATAATATCCGAAACTAATTAATATGCTCAAAGAATAATATGATAATTAAATAAAGAATTAATTCACGAAATAAATGCATGTATCATTGCTTAAAACAAAAGTCCACTCACAGTACTATTTAGGCGACCACGCATACGGATTTCTTCGTCGAGCAGTAGCTCGGTACGTTGCCCTGTACACAATTATATTTCGTAAATAACTTATCGCAAATTAAATTAAATACGATTCTAAAATGAAATCGGAAACCCCCTCGTAAACCAACGTCTCCAATTCTTCTCGGATTCAACCCAAACTTCACCGTACCATTAACACCAAATCATTAATTTAAAGGTTATAGGGCAGAACCGAGAGAAATCCGATGGTCGGATTCTCGTAAATCGATAATCGAAATTCTAAATTCAGAAAATTTATAATCGACACAAAATTTCTCCAATTTCAACCAAATTCACATCAACATGTTCTACAACTCACAATTGATTTATCTAGCCAAAAACAGAAGCTAAAATCCTGCCTTACACGCCTCCACGGCCAACTTCGCCTCCGGCCACCAAATTTCAGCCGCAACATCTTCTCAACAAGCCTAACACTTTTCTCAACTACAACAAGCTCCAATTTTACCTTGAACCACTCGAAATTGGCCGGTGAAGAAAACCCAGGAATTTCAAACCCTAGAATCGTGAATTGGAGCTGGAGGCTTGAGGGGAAAAGATCTACAGCTCAAGGCACATCGATTAGACCAGGTATTGTCGCCGGAGGTGGCCGGAAACGGAAGAAATTGCTGAAAAAGTCAACTGCTACAGTACCTTTTAAGGTTCAATTCGTACTTCTCCGGCCAAATTGCCGTGACCCACTGCTATTGGAGTGTGGAGGAGGAGGTGACGAACCCCAAGACACCGGTGGCGCGCCGATTAGATGTCGGAGGGTGAAGAAATGCCAAAAAAACCAAGAAAACCCGAAGAAATAGTACTGCCGTCATCTTCTTCTCCTTGCTGCACTTTCCACAGTCCAAAATAAATCACCAAACCACCATAGAATCGAAGAGGAGGAAGAGAGCTTCCCAACAACACTTATTACGTCAAAATCCGTCGACGGATGGAGGAGATATGGCCGGAAGAAGGTGAAGGGGTCGGGGAGAGAGAGAGGGGCTCGGTAATTTCCGAGCACAGTAACTCGGCCTTTTATGGAAACTTATTATGAACAGTAACTTTAGTATTTTGGCCATAACTTTTGCATACCAACTTCGATTTTTACGTACTATATATGCACAGACTCGATTTAACGTCTTCTATGACTTTCAAGAAGGAAATTTTCTCAAATTTTGACCGGAAAAAAAAGTCAAATTTAGATTTTGAGAAAAAATCTAAATTCATTATCTTTTTTACCTAAAATTTAGTTTGGGCTCGCCGTCACCCCCCCCCCCCCCCCCCCCCCCAAATGGATATCATAAATCCAATATTTCTGCACACATATTTTTCTATTCTCCAAACTATATAGTCTTCCCGCCGTTAGGGGGAGGAAATATACTATTGTAATGGCATGAATTTATGTGGAATATATCAACCAAGTCCAATGTTTCAAGCTTCCTATAAGAGAATATTATACAAGCCCTATAATGCTCTTCATGAGATTATACAAATTAAAGATCCCCATTCTCTAACTAATTTGTCCTACAGAGACAATAATTCCCTTAAAGATGAATGAGTACTTGATATCAACAAAGCTTATTATAGCTAATGCATGCATATATGAATGTGTGAGATCAAAATTTGATGATATCTCATCTATAGTAGCGCTACTGAAAATCATCAAGGGCTATATACTATACCATGTTTCACTGTGTCAACAAAATATTATATTGACCAAATTGGAAAGAGACAATTCCAATGAATTTGAATATTGTAAACGTGATGATATACTTGGACTTTATCAACCCTAAAAATTACAAAAGGGTGTACTAAAGTGAATTGAAATCATTGTGACACAAGTCTCTTTATAAAGACATGGTCTTATCATTCTTCTCCAAACAACAAGTTTTCTATAAGTATAGTGTTATATTGACGAGAGACTTATGGTATGTTGTCTTGGCTAATATGAAGATCTTAAAGGCAAATTGCTAAAAGCAAAAATCCCCAAATTCTACGTGTCATTATAAGCATAGTGCTTAATCAAATCCTTGATGGATTCATATTGCAAATGGCAAGTCCATGAATGAATGAAAGAGCTTAAAGCTCGCTCATGGAATCAAAAAGTGAGTATATATGCCCTTTAGACTTATTGGCTCAATGAGTACTATGACAAGACTAAGAAATCGAATTCGAATCATGCTCACAATGTTGCATCATATATTGTTATGAATTTATCTAGAGCTCATATTGAGCCTATATGAAATTATCAATTACACAAATTGATATTTATGGCTAAGTATGCTATACTTAAATTTCAATGCTTGGATAAAAGTAAATATGTCAATTGTTGTTCCTTTATATTGGTATTCATTAACCAATATCTTTATCTATAATTTGAGCACATGAAATTGGTTCTACTCTTATCATGTCAGGTAAGATTCATTGAGAATATCATAGTTTCATTGGTATTGCCCAAACCTTTGCAGGAATTGCAATTCATGATGGGTCCCTTTTATGCAAAGCACACATAGTCTCACCTATGTAATCGACACACCATATCCAATATACATGGTGCATGTATTTTGTTACATACATGATTGAAGCTTGCAACAATTAGGGGGAGATCGATTCTCATAAGGGGGAGCATTCAAAGTATGCTACCTAGGATATATGCGCGTTGTATTCTTTTTCTCCTTCGACCAGGGTTATTTTTGTCCCACTGGGCTTTTGTTATCTGGCAAGGTTTTTGACCAGGCAACATTAAGCGCGTCAAACACCATATAATCACAAATTGGTGAACATCCAAGGGGGAGTGTTGTAAATATTATATATATATATGTGGCTGTCCACTGTAAATACTCATTAGTTATGTCCTTATGATGTAAACACCACTCCTATATAAAGGGTCTAATGAGAATGAAATACAGACTTCTACCTCCTCCTATATTCTGTTTCTCTCTTCTATCTCTCTCTTATTCTCTAGTTTATAACCAGATCTTTGAATGAACAGTTATAAATGTGTATTGCCTTTAAGGGCATACTCAGAATTTAAAAAAAAAAATTAAAAACTAACCTTTTTTAACATCACCTCATTATTCATAAGGACTAAATTAATATTACTAACAATTCATTATTTTTTTTGAATGAATATCATATCGATATATTAGTAACTCAAGTCAGAATGGGCCATTACATATCCTTCCTCTACTATCAAGGGGTAGATAAAGAAATTGTGGTAGTAGCACAGTGATACATAGATTAGGTCCAATCATTTGACTGTTCCATGCTCAAACAGTGAGCCTATAGACTATTAACTACTACATAGTAAATAGGCAGAGTAAACTACTCGATGACGCTCGCTAAGAACCTAAAAGCATATCTCCCTAACAAAGTAGGGAATTATTTAGAAGGAAAAAAAAAACTAACTAATTAGAAGCCCAATGAGCTCTAAGAGAAGATGTCCAGCTCCAAGTCCAACTAAACAAATCGGGCCCAGGCCTAATGTCTGTCACGTCACCCACTGATCGCACGCTCAAGCCGAAGTCGCACCGTCCCATTCCTACACAACCTGTGCCCCAATCCCATCGCTCATGACTTGTGTCGTCGAAGCCGACACTGTCGCGGTGCCGCCACGATCCCCACAGCCTTAGTTCCGTGATTCCACGGTCCAGCACCTCTCACCACCACGAACCATGCCGGCACCAATCTGCATCACCACAAAAACGCCACCGCGATGAATCAGCCCTACCACGAACCGCCGCCATACACCACGACCACTACGCCTCAAAGACAACCCACTAGAACCTGCCCCCAATCACCGTTTTGCCAACACTCCAACCCAAAGAACTCCCCGAAAAACTCACCGAGCAATAACATCTAATACCCGTCCGGCAGCAAACTGCAAACGTCGGCGTTGCCATAGGCCTGTCCTGACGTCTAGGCGCCACCGAACGAGATCGATCTCCCAGTAGGATAGGTCTGCCGCCGGCTCTAGGGTTTCTCAACAGAGAGAGGAACATTTTTATCAAGTGGGAAACTAAGTAATTTTTTTATCATTTCACACTCCAATATGACATTTTGCATCATTTCCCTTTATTAATAAGAAAAGTAATGAACAATATACTAGTTTCAAAATTTTAATTAATTAATATCTTGTGACCAATTCGCTAATAATCTAATATGCAAGATTTTCAATTTGCCGTGAAGCTGGTTCATTGCCATGAACAATTGAAAAAAAATCTAGTAGTTGACCATATGGTGTTTCGCCGTAAAAGACATGCATGCAAGCCGTAATGTATTCCGTCATTTTATATTTTTGTCTTTCCAATTTCATAAATAACAAAAACTTAAGATAATAATGCCTGCCGTCTGATGATGGAGTCTCCTGTTTCGGCGAAGTATATGAGAAATTCTACTATGGCTGGGAGCCTAGGACTGTCGGTAGTTGATTGGGTGTTGTTCACGCAACCCAGGATGAGCACTATTGCCAATCCCGCCATATCGTATTACACGTACGCTTTTATTTGAAAAAGTCTCGCTATGTTCGCGCGTATTTTGTTCCCAACCTTTGGGAATATAATGGGAAATTAAAAACCTTCCTTGACTTTTTTTTAATTTTTTGTTTTAAAATTATACGTAAAACTCACTCGTGAGGAACTATCAAAAAAATCATTGCGTAAGCAATCCAACATTTCTAAAGGACAATGAAGCACATCTAAAACGACCACCGGGTGAAGGAAAATATACCTATCACCTAACCTGATCAAAAATGAAAGCCACCCCGATGCCACATATTACTTTTCTCTGGACTTAAATTAGTCTCAGACTTGTAAACTATTTGTAATTAGTGAGACTTTCTAATGATTATTTTTTAAACATGTTTTTTTTTTTCCTTTTTGGTGAGGAAAAATGTTAGCTCTTGTATTTTGGACAGAACTGTCAAAACCTCACGACGCTATCATAGTTTGAAATTTACGCCTATATCTTATATAATTAAGCCAATTCTTGAGGGAATGGTTAAAATTTTGAAGTACCATATATGCCTTCACATACTATAAATATTAATAAACAAATTATTTCTATATGAGGATAAGATAGTCAATAAACTATATTATATTTGAAAAAATTACAATACCACCCATGAAAAAAGAAGAAGCTTCCCCAAAATTAGGAGAGAAATTGCAGTAACTTTTTTAATTAAAAATAAATAAATAAATAAAAACCAATTGACATGTGCGGAGCACATGTTAAGGGGCTAGTAAGAATAACATGAGGAATAGTGTGCAAATATGAGAGTACTAGTCAAGCTCAATTACTGTATTTAATCATGCATGCACTAGGCCAAAAAAGTGAACAGACAACGGACCAAATTCGTTGTGTGATTTGGACGATCTCCGTTGTGTATCGGAGCGTTGTGTGATGAAAAATGGCACAACGGTGGAAACCCGTTGTGTGAATCACAAACAGTCAACACTTATTTGGTTAAAACTGTTGTGCCTTCTCTAGGCAGATGGCAGCCACAGTTGCCGCGCAGTCATGCTGCACATGTCATTGGCATCATTCACACAACGAAAGTTGTTTCCGAGCCGTTGTATGAAAGGCGAATCAGACAACAACATTTTATTTTCTCTGTTGTATGAGTTATCCTCACACTTCACTTTTGGAAATTTTATTGTTGTGTGTTAGTTTTAGATAACGTATTCTAGTTATTACAGTTGTGTGATTGTAAATCAGACAACGTATGTTTGTTAGAACCGTTGCATGTTATATAAGGATTCATTGTGTGAACATCCAAATTGTTACTTCAGACAACATTATCAACATTAGAAATTCTGTTGTGTGATAATCGTCTTTTCTGGATTTTGTGCATTGATAATAATGCTCCATTTTACCTAATGAACAGTGACTAATTGTGTGAAGTTTACTATATTAGTGCTTGAAATCATTATTGATAGGAGCATTTTAATGCGACGTTTTACTTGCTTTTCCCTACATTTCTTTCGTTATTTCCTTATTAAAACTCTGTTTAGGAAAGTTTCCATTCTTTTATTGGGAAAGTTCCTATTTGTAGAAAGTTTCTATTTTTGTAGTTTCTATTTATCATTTTTAGTAAGTTTCCATTTTTCAATAGTTTCTATTTTTCATTTTTAGAAAGTTTCCCATTTTCAGTTTAGGAAAGTTGCCATTTTTCATTTTAGGAAAGTTTCTATTTTTCTTATTAGTTTCTATTTTCAGGACATCCGAGCTAAAAAGTGGAAATGAACTCACAAATGGAAAGAGGAGCTTGCGAAAGTCAAGGGGAGCAAAAATGAGAAACAATGGACCACAGAAATGAGCAGAAATGAAGAAAAGAAGTTTTCCTGCTTCAACCAGGAAACCCTGCGAAAAGGAGGAAAGCTTACCAATGAAGTTTCCAACGTTACTATGAAAAAGAAATGGAAAAATGAAGTGTTATGGCGTTGGAAAGAGACAAGGCTTGAAGTTGAAGCAACAAGGCCCAAGAACTCTCAAGAATGAAGTGGATTTTCGGCAAAATGGATCAAGGCCCACTAAAAGCCCATGCAATTAGGGTTTGTGACGCATGGAACAAACCCTAGGAGAGTTTGCCGTCCAAAGCTAAGAGAGAAACAAGGAGTTTGCCGTGGAAAATCAGAAATATAAAAGAAGATTTCGAGGGAGATTTTGTAGGGAGATTTTCTTGGAATAAAATATTCTTGGAGAATTATTTTGTGTTGTTGCCGTGAAGAATTAAGAGAGAAAAGAGGAGGATTAACGTGAAACCCTAGAGGATGACGCCAAGAGAGATTCTAGGGGAGAGTTTTAAGGAAAGACAAAGTGTGGAGACCAAGTATGTCGTCCCCTATATATACTCTCTCATTCTCAACATCTAGGGGTCCCCTTCCAATACAATTTACAACTTAGAAAAAATCAGAAAATCCCTTTAGCATAGCCGTGAGTTTCTCCATCCTCTAGAGCAAGCCACGAGTTCAAGCAAGGCCAAGGAAGAGAAGAAGAAGCCGTGACCTATTCCTCCACCATCCACCTTTGAAGCTTGCTTTCGAGTTTTAAAGAATTCATCTTTATTCAACCATTATCATCTTCCATCCACGGTGTAATTCAATCTCTACTTTGTAACCTTTGCTTTGAATTTCGTTGGTTTTGTTCTAGTTGACATATGTGTTTGAACGAATATTAAATTCTGGAATTTTATATGATTGAATTAAATTTTTCGATTCTATTATTGTAATTCGAGAGTTGCTTATGTGAGTTTGTTTAATTAAATTTGCTTTACAGAAAACTTTTATATGTTTATCTTATTTGGGTCGACACTTATAGGATTTGCATGTAATTGGTGCTAGGTTTAAGAACATGAATCAACTTTTTGTTTTGTGTAAACTTGAATCAAAGTAGTAAAGGTTTTGGACAAAGATCGAATTTAATTAAAGAGGATTGCAATTAGGTGGACTTTTCCATACTAAGTTGTACACTTGAGTTGATAGCCTTTCTCTATGTCTAATGCGTTGAACATGTCATGATTGACTAGCTTTCTAGGGTTTGATTACATGTTTGATAGGATTAATCTAGGTGCTTTCGCTTAGGTTAATTAGCATTGAAAAGTAAAAAATGGGAAATTATTTGCTTTCGAATATTTCACATGATCAACTCCTTTCTCATGACTTAGATGAGCAATATCAGAATTGAATCGAATTTGATTATAAGTTTCGGTTTTGATCTTTGTTTCTCTCATTCCATCATTATCTTTATGTTTTTGCATTTTAATTGTTTTCTTAACTTAGTTTATTTTCGAAAACCAAAACAAAATCCCCCCTTTTTCGTAAATAATGTTTATACTTGTGAATATCTTTGTGAATATTATACTTTGTTTTAATTTTAATTGTTTAATTGTTTGACAATGACAGGTGTACCCTCAATCCCCGGAATAGAACGATCCCTATTTGCTTATACTACTAACGATATTTTCAGGGTTAAATTATGCGCTTGCTCAGAGCGTGTCAATTTTTGGCGCCGTTGCCGGGGATTGAAAAATCATTTGTCACTTTGTGAATAAAATGTTTTGTTTATATTGTGACCGAAAAAAAAAACAAAAAAAAAATATTACTTGTTAATTATTTTGTAATTGTCGAAATTTACTTAGTTTAATTACTTAGGTTGTTATTTATATTATTGAACACGAGTTTAATTGTTAGTTGTAAATTAAAGAAGGAATAGGTGAAGTCGTGTTTATTAATATTGGCCTAAACCCCTTATTGGTACCTAGTTCAGGTCCCTTAAGGTTGAGGGCGGCCTTTATTAACATTCATTGAACTGTCTTCACACTTAGGACCTTTTACATCCAAGTAAGTATAGCCTATGTGAGATGGTGTCTAGGAAGGGGACAACGTTCATAACGGGTTCTGGATTCAGAAGTGCTTACAAATGGGCGTAAACCACTATGTGGGAGTAGCCTATGCCAAAATGGATCCTACCTCTTGTGTTCGTCCTCCCCTATTTGGCCATTTCAGTAAGGTTGCCCAAAGGATGTAGGAGGGACTTTGTGTCTAGACGATTATACTTGGGCCGCACGTCCACTTGATTTACCGCTTGGAATTAGATTTGATATCAATAATATTTATGACAAAAGAAAATGTAAGAAAGTGTTGTGATACATTAAGGTATATTGGATTAAACATAATCTTGGAAAGGTAGCTGTTAAAGCCCATTGCACTCCGAGATTCGCTGTTCCCGTACCTAAGTGTTGAAAATATTTGTAAAATAAAAAAAAATAATAATAAAAACAAAAAAAAAAAAAATATATATATATATACAAAAAAGATAATTAGATGTGAATAGTGACGTTTTGTACATGTGTGAAAGTTTTGGTACTTGTTTTGTCTAATTATACTTGTAAAGAAGTAGAATTAAAGAAAATAAAATGGCGTTATGAATTTTGTTAAATACTTAGTTGTTGTGAGTGTGTAAAATCATATGAGTAGACAAGGGCCTTTTGTTAATATTGGCCTTAACCCTTCATTCGTACCTTTCTAAGGTCGTATGAGGTTGAGGGCGGTCTTTATTAGCACTTGGAGAACAGTTTAACACATGAGTAATTTCCAAGCTGAGTAAGGGGCATTACAGATGGTGTCTTAGGTTGAGACCCTGGGTGATGGGTTCAAATTGGATCTCAGAGATACTATAGACTGTGCGTAAACCACAATGTGGAAGTAGCCAATACGGGCGTAAACCTCAATGAGGGAGTAGCCTCCATAGTATCACCAAAATGAGTCCTCCCTCTCACTTACCTCTTAATCTGGCTATCTGGCCTTCTGAAACAAAGGAAAGTGACTTATGTCTAAGCGACTATCCCTATATCGTAGCTCACCAATAGTAGTGGTTTCTATTGGGATCGACTTACAACTTGGAATCAATTGAGTTATTAACTATGTTTATAACATTTCCATGTAAAAATAAAGTATTTGTACATACCCTTCACGTGTAAATTGGTTTGTTGTATACTTCTCTTGTACAAACTTTGTAAGTCTCTTTTGTTGCATTGTGAATAGTGACGTTTTTGTTTAAAAATATTAACTTGTGTTTCTTGTAGTTTGTAAGTTACTAACTTTTGTAAATCTTAATGTTGTTCAGAATCTCCATGAATGTCCGAGCCTTCTAAACTCCCTAGCAAGAAAGAGATTGAAGAAAGGCTCGCTCGTTTGAAAAATCCTCCTACACTTGAGTACAAAAGACCTTCTTCCTTGCAATTCAAAGAATACACGTTTAACGAGCAAGGGAAGAGGATCTACTCTTTTGAGGAGTCTACATCACCTACTCCTACTCCATCTCCTCCTTCACGTTCACCTTCACCTGTGGTTTCGTCCAACTCTACACCACCACCTTCACCACCACCTGAAGTAGGAGAACGAATGGCATCTATAAGAGAACTCTCCACAGCATCTGTCCAAGGAGGACCCCCTACAAGTATTGTGTACCCTGCCCCTGCAGCAGGAAGACAAGCAGAGTTTGAGCTTAAGAGTGGATTGTTGCACAAGCTCCCTATGTTTCATGGCCTTAATATGGAGGACGCCAACAAGCATATCAGAGAATTTCAGTCTGTGTGTGCAAACATGCAACCACAAGGAGCAGATGAAAACATTCTGAAGATGAAGGCATTTCCATTCTCCTTAGCTGACAGAGCCAAAGATTGGCTATATGAGATTCCTGCTGGACGTATTACTTCATGGGAAACAATGAGGAAGGCCTTCTTGGAAAAATACTTCCCAGCTTCAAAGGTCATCACACTCAGGAAGAAGCTCAGTGGAATTGAGCAAGCCCATGATGAATCCTATGGTGCCTACTATGAGAGGTTCAATTCCTTACTTGCACAATGCCCTCAACATCAGATGAAGGATGAAACCCTACTTACTTGCGTTTATGAAGGACTCTTACCCTTGGAAAGGCAAATGCTTGACGCTGCAGCTGGAGGAGCTTTTGTGGACAAGTCACCTGCAGCTGGGAGGGAACTTATTGAGAATCGTGCCCTAAACACTCAACAGTATGAGGGTGTGAGACAAACCACTCGTAGGTTAAATGAGGTGAGCACTAGTCCTGCCATTGCGGATCAACTTAGCAAACTCACCCTTCTTGTGAACAAGGTGGCGACTACTCAAGGCCATGGAGGATCTTCTGCTTGTGGGGTATGCTTTACCCAAGGACATCCTACGGATCAATGTCCTCAACTAAGTGAGAATGGTGGTTGGGAATCTGTGAATGCCATAGGAGGATACCAAGGAAATCAAGGAGGTCCCCCACGTCCAACGTATGATCCATATTCGAATGCCTATAACCCTGGATGGAGGGACCACCCCAACTTCAAGTGGACCAACAATGAGAATGTTCAGAACCCTCTTGGTGGGAGTTTCCAACGTCCTCAAGGAACTTCATTTCAAGGACCTTCTTTTCAAAGGCCTTACATGCCTCCTCAACAGCACTCTGGGAATTCCAATTCCCACTATGATAAGACGATTGAGGCATTGACTAATTCCACTCAAGCATTGACTAGTGCCACACAGACTTTGCTACAAGGACAACAGAACCACACCAAGGACATTGCTGACCTTAAGAAGCAGATGGGACAAGTGGTGGACTTCATGACCAAGTTTCATGAAACTGGTAGGCTTCCGAGCAACACAATTCCAAACCCAAAAGGAGGCTTTGAAGGCCCAACCAACTGAGGACGAGATGAAACCAAGTCTAGGCTGAAAGACTATAAACATTAAGCGCTGCTTGGGAGGCAACCCAATTCAGAAGTAGCTGTGGAGGAGCCTTCAACGCAGATTTGCTCTTTGTCCTCCCTACTTCTTTATTTTATGCCTTTTGTTTTTATTTGCATTTTATTTTCGTAAATTCCATCTCTATATGCTTAAGTGTTTCATTGCATGCTTATACTTGATTACATTGAGGACAATGCAATATTTAAGTGTGGGGGAAGGGATTTATATTTGAGTCTTTTATTTTGAGTCATATATTGAAAAATACAAAAAATCGAAAAATGTCAAAAAAATAAAAAAATTTCGTTGCTGTTGTTTGTTGTTTTGAGTCATAGGATGTCCCTTCAACTGTATAGGATGATTCTATATCTCTGAAATTATGGCTAAAAGAGGATCACAATATTGAGATGATTTTTAACATGGTATTCTTTGGTTAATTGAGATATATGAAAAATGTGTGCATGAGTAGTGGATATGGATCTCGTGACCTTGGTACAGAATATGAGCATGTTAAGATAAGTTTTGATTCATAAAGTCCATGTGAGATATTTGAGCCATGTTCCTTTTTCTTGGAGTGAAAATAAAAATATATATTCTTAATTTCTTGGCGATGTTTTGATGATCTCATTATTCTTTCATCTTGATTGATTGCTTGCCATAGATTAAGTTTAATGGACTAGAGAATGCTAGAATTCGCTCTTGTGCTTGTTGAGACGTTATATCAATACATGGCCCTGATTCTGGAAGGGATAGAGGCACCCTAGGAACTACCACCATTGCCATATTAACTTGTGTCCCTATTTGTGCCCGTCGTGGGACCCCCCTAGATAAGCCCCTTTGAGCCTACATTAGGCATTTTCGTTCATCACCCTTAAAATCCTTAACCATGAAGCTTAGTATAGTTACAACCTTACCCTTTGTTCTAAGAACTTAGTGGAGCTATCTTTTGAGACATACTACATGGGTTTGGCGTTAAGGATGAAGAATGAGAAGAGGTGAAAGTTCAAGTGTGGGGGTAGACTTGTCCATAAAGAAAAAAATATGTGAAAGCCGTGAAAAAAATGAAAAGAAAAGAAAGAAAAAAATTGTGTAAGGCTAGAAAAGAAAAGAAAGAAATATTTATGGATTGTAGTCCCCCATACTTGGTGATTTCGGAGTTTACTTTGAATTGAAGGCCCACTACAGAAAAATTTGGCATTTTTCCATTTCACTAGAGTTCAAGGGAAGTTTACAATGAAGATTGGGCCCAACATGAAAACATTTGGCCCTTTTATGTTACCTCTAGGGAAAGTGACGTTTTTGCAATACCTTGGTGGAATATTTCGAGGTCTCTACATTTGTATGAGCTCTGCTAGGTTTTTAGGACACTTTGATAAATCCTTACCTTTCGTTTATTTAAACCTTGAGCCTTGGCCCCATTACAACCCTTGAGAAGACCTTCTTGATCCTTAAGATGGGACAGCCTTTGATGTGGAGATGAGTTACAAGAGTTGAACCTATGGCAGTCCATTCGTGCAAGTAGTTGATATCCTTCATGAGATCTTTAAAAGAAAAACTATGTGCTTTCGTTTCTATACATATGTGATACTTGTTTATCTTTCACATATACTTGAGTGTTTATAAGCTTTTAAGCATTGCCATGATCTGAGAGAAGAAAGAGTGGTTATACTTGTGAGATATGAATCATACTTGTCTGAAGCATGCTAAGCTTAAACTCCATCACCATTGTTACAACCAAGTCCTACTTATGTATGTGCGGATTATATGTTTTAATTAACTCTCGAATGCTTAAACATTGAATCTTGGTTGAATGCTAATCTTGGTGTTATGAAAGTAAGAGATTGCTGAGACAAAAAGTTGAAGGGCAATAGAGTCTTTGTTCGTTTAGAGTCTTTAAATTTTGTTGAGTCTTAGTTTGTGTCTTAGTGTGATTTTGCTAAGGGACTAGCAAAAGCTAAGTGTGGGGGAATCTGATAGGAGCATTTTAATGCGACGTTTTACTTGCTTTTCCCTACATTTCTTTCGTTATTTCCTTATTAAAACTCTGTTTAGGAAAGTTTCCATTCTTTTATTGGGAAAGTTCCTATTTGTAGAAAGTTTTTATTTTTGTAGTTTCTATTTATCATTTTTAGTAAGTTTCCATTTTTCAATAGTTTCTATTTTTCATTTTTAGAAAGTTTCCCATTTTCAGTTTAGGAAAGTTGCCATTTTTCATTTTAGGAAAGTTTCTATTTTTCTTATTAGTTTCTATTTTCAGGACATCCGAGCTAAAAAGTGGAAATGAACTCACAAATGGAAAGAGGAGCTTGCGAAAGTCAAGGGGAGCAAAAATGAGAAACAATGGACCACAGAAATGAGCAGAAATGAAGAAAAGAAGTTTTCCTGCTTCAACCAGGAAACCCTGCGAAAAGGAGGAAAGCTTACCAATGAAGTTTCCAACGTTACTATGAAAAAGAAATGGAAAAATGAAGTGTTATGGCGTTGGAAAGAGACAAGGCTTGAAGTTGAAGCAACAAGGCCCAAGAACTCTCAAGAATGAAGTGGATTTTCGGCAAAATGGATCAAGGCCCACAAAAAGCCCATGCAATTAGGGTTTGTGACGCATGGAACAAACCCTAGGAGAGTTTGCCGTCCAAAGCTAAGAGAGAAACAAGGAGTTTGCCGTGGAAAATCAGAAATATAAAAGAAGATTTCGAGGGAGATTTTCTAGGGAGATTTTCTTGGAATAAAACATTCTTGGAGAATTATTTTGTGTTGTTGCCGTGAAGAATTAAGAGAGAAAAGAGGAGGATTAACGTGAAACCCTAGAGGATGACGCCAAGAGAGATGCTAGGGGAGAGTTTTAAGGAAAGACAAAGTGTGGAGACCAAGTATGCCGTCCCCTATATGTAATAACCGACCTATACTTTTAATAAAAGAAAAATGGTGGCAGACAACTTTCTGGTTTTAGGCAGTAAAGACCGGAGCCTTGTCTCTTTCATGATTATGCATGATTGACGAGAGCTAGCAAGCAGACTATCATCTCTCTCACTCACACTGTTTCACTCCGAAAAACAGAGCAATAGTTCTCCAGCCTTGTTCTTCCTCCATCAACCACCTCCAGACATCGGACCACTCCCTTTGGCTTCGCCTGAGGCTGCTCTACCTACTGGACGTCGTCTTTTCCTCCGACAAGACCTCAAGGTCTGGCTTCGCCTGAGGCTGCTCTAACTCATCCTCCTCGTGTTTCCGGCCATCAATCCTTACCAAACTTCATCCACAAGCTCGCCTCAACTTTCTGAACAGGCACCAAGAAGGACCAGACCTGGGTAGAACGATTTCACGTTCATCGGAGCTCGACTGGTTTAGATCGAAAAACAACCCTTCGATCCTTGTATCTCGAGCTACAGACCATATTTTTCTGTGATTCTTGAACCAATGAGTTCGCCTTGAGTTTCTTAACAACTCTCTAGAAGGGATCGAAGCCTGAAATTGAAATTTTGACGTCGAAATCAAGCCTTGCCGGATTCTGCAAATTTCGCCGGATTCTGGAAATTTTCCGGCCACCTCGACTGTTTTAGGTAATTTCAACCACTTCCGGTCATTTTCAGCTTACATGATAGTTATGAAAGTTGTTAAGCATGATGAGAGGAAGAGGAGCAGCCCGGCCCCGACACCATTGGCGGTGGTCGGCGGCGGCTCTGCCACTAACTCCGGCGTCCCTTTCCGGCCACCTCCGGGGGTCAAAAATATAGTTTCTGTGCATTTTTAGATTCTATATTTCAATACGATCATTTCGATATATTATACGCAATTTTCGGATATCGTATGATTTAGTTATGAATTTTTAAGTTTCAATCGTTAGATTTGTGATCTGTGAAATTAGGACCGTCAGATGGACTTGTAGTTTTGATATGATGATCTTATGACAGTTCCAGTGGCTTTGGGTGGTCATGGGCGAAGATCCGACCGTTGGATCTTCGTATAAATGCAAAACAGTGATTAGGGAGGCGATTCGTGAGAATCCGTCCGTCGGATTTTCGTATAAATTTGTGAAGATGTTAGTAAGGACGATTCAGGAAGATCCAACCGTTGGATCTTCGTGATGATTTTTGGAGGGTGATCCTAAGGGCGATCCGTGAGGATCCGACCGTTGGATCATCATTTAATTTCGATCCGACCGTTGGATTGTCGTTTGAATATGTTTTTGAGTTATTGGCTAAGTTAAGGTCATGTGTGATTAGGTGATTGACGGTCTCCCTTGGGTGAGCGATTTCGGTGTGTATTGTGTTAAATTGAAGACGCAGCGGGAATATCGAGGTGAGTAAACCTCACGTGGTTCATATTACGAACCGAATAAATTTAATTACTTTATTTTGTCGTAATTGTGTGAAAATATTTATGAAATAAATATTTGTTTTAAATCATATGGGCTTGATCAACTACGGTCCATAGGTAAGTAAAATGATTTAATTATACAAAATGAATTTCACGATTTTTATGCTTGAACTATAGTTGGTATTGGTGATTATCCCTGAGCGGATAATTACGTATATATATATTTACGTGGTTATATATGGATTGGTGTGACATGGAGATGTGTGATTTTATAATGATTTAAGTGATGTGAAATCGAAAACGTGATTTACCATATTCATTTATGATGATAGTGATTGGTGAAATTATATTGGAAATTTATGGATGACGTGGTATTGAGTGATGATATGATTGAGTATGGATTGGTGATTTTTGGAGTTGTATTTTGAGTACATATATATACACAATAATAGTACGTATCATGGTATTATTGATCCTATTGTGTGAAAGAATATTATTGTACTCGATTTTGGTTTTAGGGTCAACATAGTGACCAGTATGGGGGAATCGGATGCTCTAATACTAGGTGGATGATGGGCTACGATTGGTTGAGTTTAGGGTCAACATAGTGACCAGTATGAGGGAATCGGATGCTCTAATACTAGGTGGATGATGGGCTACGATCGGTTGAGTGTAAGAGATGCCATAACCCTTATCGGGTGATGGGCTAAGTTGAGTATGTGTATCGGATGTTCTAACCTATGATGATGAACTACGATATTGACAATTATGTCGGATGCCATAACCTAGGCCAGGTGATGGGCTACGATTCAGTTAGAGCTCTAGTCTATCAGTCATCGTATTTGTATAAATACGCTTTCAGAGTTTTGAGAAGAAAGATGTGAGTTTAGATTCCGTATAAATCTTTGGTGATTTAGAGTGGTGATTTTAGTGACTGATTTTGGGGATTGAAGATTACTTCGTGGATGTTGTGATTGTTGGTTGTTTTGCTTGAGTGAAAAGAAATATGATTTAATAAATCAACCGTTCATTTCTTGTTTACTCATACGAGCTGTCAAAAGCTTATCGGGTTTGGTGTTGTTGCAATCCCGGTACACTATTCAAATTGTGTAGCGGGAAATCCTGCAGGTCAGGAGAATCAGGGCGGTGATCGTGCGGGTTAGAGTATTTGTTTTGGTTTTGATACGCTAAAAACAAGCGCTCAACTTAACCCTGCAAGATGTAGTCGTTAGCAATATAGAGTAAGCAGGGATCGTTCAAGCCGGGGATTGAGGGTAACAAATTATTCACACAAAATAAAAACAAACTAATTTAAACTAACTAAAAAAAAAATCAAACAAATAAAATCTGAAACTAAACAAAACAAAAACGTCAAATACTAGAAAAGAGAGAAAAATATGGCAGGAAACAGAAGGGGATAGAAAGGGGCTCTGCAATCCTAAACAAGAACAATATTTTGGGGTTTTTGGTTTTTAACGAAAATAAAAGATAATATAAAAGAAAAACAATTTTGATTTTAGGTTTTTAGAAAATAAGATGGAGAATATGTTAGAGACTCGGAAATCCACCACCAATTACTTTCGAACAATGTTAAGTTAACCTAGTTTCAATTACTAAGGTGTGAACAGAAATCAACCAAGAAACAAGTCGGAGCAGATCATGTCCCTTATTAATGTTTCCCTAAATACTTAGTCTACGTGAACGCACAATAGCTAAGCCTATCAAACATGCAATCAAGGTATAGAACGCTATCCTATCAACAACACATATAGTGTCAACATATTTGAAGCATTAAGATCTCATGGAAACGATTGATTATAGAGTTGCAGTCTAGTGTGGAACGCCTACCTAGCATGCTCTTCCAATTGTTTAAGACATCAGCTTTTGTCCAAAGCCTTGCATACTTGTGGATTAGAAAACAAGACGATTAGGTGAATTATTTTCTAAACCTAGCTCCAATTACATGCATAAATCCTATGTTCGCGACCATAAAACATACACATGCAAAAGTTTTCAATCAATCAGAGATAAACAACCAATCCACACCAAAGATCAAGAAACTAAATTTAAACAAACATATGTTCTACATAATTGGGGCTTCAAACCTTGCCCCTAACAAAAATTAACTAGCCACACATCGTCTTAAATTCAACAAATAAAAGCATGAGTATTAGATTACAAGATGATAAAAACCGTAAAAGGGAGAGTATGAGAGCCACGAATTCACTTTTAGGCAGCCTTAGATGCAAGCACTCCTTCAAGATAGGTCACGGCAGAAGCTTGATGGAAGGTGGAAGATGAATTGCACGGTTTTTCTTCTTGAAGACTTGGGAATTTTTGAGACTTGTGTGCTAGGGTTTGGGAGCAGAAGATGGCGCTGTAGGATGGTTATTTTCAACGTGTTCAGAGCCTCTATATATGTGGAATACACAACCCAAGTTTCCTTTTCCAATTCTGCTTTGAAAGCCTCCCCTAGTTGCTTGAGGATTACTCTGATTGGTGCACAATTAAATGATTTTCAAGGCTTAATAATCTTCCCAAATTCTTGATGAATCATTCTAGGACTCTCCTTCATATTTTCAGCAGCAATGACCTTCCAAAAATGCCCTGGAAATCCGTCCAAAGAAGAATTCTGCAAAACCGTCCTGTTTTGACTAGGATTCAATTTCTGACTCTGAAGCTTCCTTCTTGGACAAGGAACGACTTCATCTTGACAGGTTTCTGGATGGTTCTTGACTCCCACGTGTTCTATGACATCATATAATCTAGAATGATCAATAACCTTCTCGAAAAACTCCAAGAAAATCGCCGGAAAAGATCTCCCAAAAAGCTTCGTGAAAAGCTGACAGTTTCTGCCTTATCGGGAAGCCTAGTTTGTGCTTGGTTTCCTGCTGCCTCGTTGATGTTTCTGACCAGTTCTTTAGCTCTAGTTCAAGTATAACATCATGTATTTAAGGTTAGCTGGCCCTTTCTGCAAAGTTACAGCTGGAAGAATGCAATAATTACTCCTCAAAACCGTTCCCAGAAAGCTGATTCTGAAACTGCAGTTTTCTGGTTTGCAGCAACTGTTTTGCACAACGATTTCCGTGGACTTCCCTTGTAATTTCCGGCCAAATGGTTGATCAAACTTGGTCCTCTGCATCAGTACTTCATGTTTCATGGCTTCGTTGCTCCCTTTCAGCTCTTATTTCTCTTGAATCACTCCACGAACTACCTAAAAAGAAAACAAAGTTAAAACTGACTTTTTAAAGGAAATAACTAAGAAAAGTGTAAGGGATTTCACACTATATTCGTCGCATTTATGCTCCTATCAAATTCCCCCACACTTAGCTTTTGCTAGTCCCTTAGCAAAATCAAAACAAAGAAAATAAAACGAGGACTCAAAAGACGCAAAACAAATTATGCCTTCAACATTGTTGTCTCAGAAATCTCTTACTTTCATAGCATCAAGATTAGCACGCAACCAAGATTCAACCATAAGTAATTCGAGAGTTAATTAAAACATATATTCCACATATAAACATGTAAGACACGGATGTGACAATGGTGATGGGTGGAGCTCAGCATGTTTCCAATAAGTATGATTCAAACCTCACGGGATTTACCACTCTTTCTTCTCTCATATCAAGGTTAATGCTTAAAAGCTTTTTCACTCAAATATATGTGAGAGATGATAATATTTTCGACAAACTAAAAGTTCACATATATAAAGAAGGAAAGGCTATGTCGAAATTTATATATATATATTTTTTTTCTTTTTCGATCTCATGAAAGATACCAACTACTTGCCGAACGGACCGAACCATATGCTCAACTCTTGTAGCCAATCTCCACAGATCAAAGGCTGCCCATCTTAAGGATCAAAGAGGTCTTACTTCAAGGTTGTAATGAGGCCAAGGTTTAGGGGTTTAAGAAACGAAAGGGTAAGGGAAAATCACAAAGTATTCTAAAAACCTAGCGGAGCTTTCATTGAAGCATTGAGACGTCTTCCTTTAGTCACCAAGGCATCTTGCAACGTTGAACTTCTTGTGTGTCTTTATTAAGGGCTGGATGTCATTGTGTAGGGCTCTTGCTTCATTCTAACCTTTCTTCGAACACTTGTGAAATAGGACAAAGACCAAATTCATCGTACTTAGGCCTTCACTTCAAAACAAACTCCTTATCCACAATGAGGGGACTAAAATCCACAAATACTTACACTTTTTTTTTCTTGCCGTACACACTTTTTTTCTTTCTCTTTTTTTTTTTTTCTTTTCTTTTCGGCATACATAATTATTTTTTTTATGGACAAGTCTTTCCCCCACACTTATTCTTTCTCATCATCTCTTTTGTAGTGCCTTCAAAATCTTGTCTGTCTCATGAATTAGCTCCACTAAATCCTTAGAACAAAGGGTAGGGATATAACTATACTAAGGTTTAAGGGTTAGGAATATTGGGGGTGATGAAAGAAAAAGGTTTAAATGTAGGCTCAAGGGGGTTGAACTAAGGGGTGTACATCTTGTGTACACAAATGGGGACACATGCTATTTTTGGCTTTGGTGGAAGTTCCTAGGTGCCTTTATCCTTTCCAGAATCAGGGACATGTATTGATAAAAGTTTCGACCAGTACAAGAGCAAGTTCTAGTAATCTCTAGAGTCCGTTAAACTTAATCTGTGGCAAGCAGTCAATCAAAGAGAAAGATAATGAGATCACTAAGCATCGCCAAGAAAATAGGAGTATAATTTTTCAATAAACACTCACAAAGAATAGCAAATAAGCTCAAATTCTCACAAGGGTTATTATGAATCAAAACTCATCATCAACATGCTCATAATTCTGTACCAAGGTCAATAAAAACCACATCTACTACACAATCATATGCTTTACATATATCGTAATTAACCAAAGAATTATTTTAACACCATCTCAATATTGTGATCCTCTTTTATCCATAATTTCAGAGATTAAGTTCATCCTAGACAGTTGAGAGGCAACCTAAGACTCGAACAACAAAACAAAAACTGAAAACAAGAACTAAAAACTCCAAAAGAAAGAAAATAACTAACGCTATTTTTTTTTTTTTTATAAGACTCAAATTTGACAAATTCCCTTAATTCCCCCACACTTGAATCATACATTGCCCTCAATGTATGGAAAATTAAATCAAACAATGCATAATCGAAGTGTCAAGAAAGGAAATCACAAGATGCAAAGGAAGAAAAATGAAAAAGTGTAGAGAAAATCTCCCCCTTGTAGACCTCCCATGCTCACGACCTTTGGAGATGACAACCAAGACCCCAACCTCAAGACCAGAAGGACTTGACTTCCTAACGTAAGCTCCAGGCTAAATTGACTCCAAGGAAGAAGTAAGTGAGGCCAAAGAGGAAAGAAATCATCTTGTTGCATCTCCAGAACCCACAAGTTTTGTCTCGGCAGCCCATGTTCCAGATCCCATATCGATGCAGCGTCAGATGACTGAGAGACCACTTGGAAGTGAAAGTTGACGTTTCCAGCTTTCTGTGTATATGTGGAACACCTTCTAACTCCAAGTGGGTTGAAAGTTATAGCCCTGTGAAGTTAGAGAAAGAGCAGGAAAACGAACAGAAAATCTGACAGAGTGACCTTTACCCATTCAAACCTGTATACAGGGAGCATCCCTGGTCCAATGGAAGCGATTTTTGAGCCTGAACGTAGTACACAGATAGAGCTTGGATTACATGTAAAGAACTCCTCATTTGGACCACGGAAATATTCCCAGTTTTTCCTTTTCTGTGACACAACTGCACAGTTTTCTGTTTTCCTGAGCTGACCTTGCTGCATTCAAACTGGAACTGGGAACGCATATGAACTCCGAATCCAGTTCTGTAAAAACCTACAGAAACTAGACTCAAAGACCTTTTGATTCATATATAGTACAGCCTCTGGTTCCATCGGAGCTAAAAACGGCGGTCATCCAAAGTAGACTGATTTGCACGTCTGAACTCTGTTTTTACAAAAGTGACACTTTTCACACTTCTCTACAACCTTATGACCTGCACACAAACTAAAAACATAAAAAGGAACTAAATAGAAAACAAAGAAAGCAAAGAAAACATCCTTTGGGTTGCCTCCCAAGAAGCGCTTGAATTTAACGTCTTTCAGCCTGACATAGCAGCTCTTCATCATGAGTAATCAGGAGGTTTAGGCCGCGGTTCGATCAGATGCTTAAGCTTCTTCAAAGTAGACTGATTTGCACGTCTGAACTCTGTTTTTACAAAAGTGACACTTTTCACACTTCTCTACAACCTTATGACCTGCACACAAACTAAAAACATAAAAAGGAACTAAATAGAAAACAAAGAAAGCAAAGAAAACATCCTTTGGGTTGCCTCCCAAGAAGCGCTTGAATTTAACGTCTTTCAGCCTGACATAGCAGCTCTTCATCATGAGTAATCAGGAGGTTTAGGCCGCGGTTCGATCAGATGCTTAAGCTTCTTCAAAGATGTTTCATGGGCCCTTGCTAGCAACTTAGGTAACTTGGGAGCAATGGAAAGATAGGATTTGATGCTTCTCTTTTTCTTTCTCTTCTTCCATTGTCTCCTTCTTTTCTTAAGTTCAACAATCACAGCTAGAATGATCTCCTTATCTGATTTGAGATATTCACTTATCACCATCTCCACATGATCAACAAACTCAAACTTTGCTTGGATGGGGAGAACATGTGTAGAGCTTGAATGAGGCGTTGAAGGATCAGATGGTCTTCCATGTGCTAGAAATAAAGGCTCAAATGTAGGAGCTTTGATGGACTCCTCTTTTAAGCAATCCTCCCTCGTGGTCTCATAACCTTTTGGATCTTCATGTGATACCATGATTATTTCAGGCACTTGGGACATGTTTGCATGAAGCTCATCCTTACTTTCTTCATGACAGGATTCCTCATCATCAAAGGGATCTTCCATTTCCCACTTTTCAAGCTCGGTTATGTAGCATTGTTCATAGTCCTCACAAGTCTCAACATTGAGTTGCTCTTTATATGACTCCTCCAAATCCATTACTTCATCCTCATCAAATGTTGAATCATGGACTGCATCATGAGGTTGATACAAAGCCGTAGTTGTTGGGAGCTCCCCTAAAGTTGCCATCGGTTTAGAAGGGTGCTCCTGAGATATTAAGTTCTCCAAACGCTTTAGTTTTTCTGCCAAATCATCATCAAGAGCTTGCTTTTCCTGAATCCAAGCTTGAAAAGAAGCATCTGAAGCTTGTTGTCCCTGAATCAAAGCTTGAGTAGTAGCATTTAGTTCCTTAATAATCTCATCAACATTATTAGACATACCTGAGTTTTGAGGAGGTGGGGCTTGTGGCCAATAGTCATGGTATGAATATGGAGAATCTTCGAACTCATTGAAAGATCCTTGTTGCACGTCTGGATCGTCATTCCACGAAGAGTAAGGAGGATTATCCCATGCCGGATTGTATGAAGGTGAATAATAATTATTCCAATGCCCTTGGTTGTCATGAAATCCTCCAAGCATGGTATTTTGATCATAGTATCCTTCATATTGGATGTTTGGACATGTCTCCATTGAATGACCAACCCTTGAGCATATGGAACACACCTCGTAAGATTGATGCCACATTGAAAAACAAAACAAAAGTTGAAGTTAGTAATATATACAAAAAATAATAATAAAATAAAATAAAATAAAATAAAATAAAACCAAACAATGTGAAAAATAAGTATTTTTCAATCCCCGGCAACGGCGCCAAAAATTGATACGCTAAAAACAAGCGCTCAACTTAACCCTGCAAGATGTAGTCGTTAGCAATATAGAGTAAGCAGGGATCGTTCAAGCCGGGGATTGAGGGTAACAAATTATTCACACAAAATAAAAACAAACTAATTTAAACTAACTAAAAAAAAAATCAAACAAATAAAATCTGAAACTAAACAAAACAAAAACGTCAAATACTAGAAAAGAGAGAAAAATATGGCAGGAAACAGAAGGGGATAGAAAGGGGCTCTGCAATCCTAAACAAGAACAATATTTTGGGGTTTTTGGTTTTTAACGAAAATAAAAGATAATATAAAAGAAAAACAATTTTGATTTTAGGTTTTTAGAAAATAAGATGGAGAATATGTTAGAGACTCGGAAATCCACCACCAATTACTTTCGAACAATGTTAAGTTAACCTAGTTTCAATTACTAAGGTGTGAACAGAAATCAACCAAGAAACAAGTCGGAGCAGATCATGTCCCTTATTAATGTTTCCCTAAATACTTAGTCTACGTGAACGCACAATAGCTAAGCCTATCAAACATGCAATCAAGGTATAGAACGCTATCCTATCAACAACACATATAGTGTCAACATATTTGAAGCATTAAGATCTCATGGAAACGATTGATTATAGAGTTGCAGTCTAGTGTGGAACGCCTACCTAGCATGCTCTTCCAATTGTTTAAGACATCAGCTTTTGTCCAAAGCCTTGCATACTTGTGGATTAGAAAACAAGACGATTAGGTGAATTATTTTCTAAACCTAGCTCCAATTACATGCATAAATCCTATGTTCGCGACCATAAAACATACACATGCAAAAGTTTTCAATCAATCAGAGATAAACAACCAATCCACACCAAAGATCAAGAAACTAAATTTAAACAAACATATGTTCTACATAATTGGGGCTTCAAACCTTGCCCCTAACAAAAATTAACTAGCCACACATCGTCTTAAATTCAACAAATAAAAGCATGAGTATTAGATTACAAGATGATAAAAACCGTAAAAGGGAGAGTATGAGAGCCACGAATTCACTTTTAGGCAGCCTTAGATGCAAGCACTCCTTCAAGATAGGTCACGGCAGAAGCTTGATGGAAGGTGGAAGATGAATTGCACGGTTTTTCTTCTTGAAGACTTGGGAATTTTTGAGACTTGTGTGCTAGGGTTTGGGAGCAGAAGATGGCGCTGTAGGATGGTTATTTTCAACGTGTTCAGAGCCTCTATATATGTGGAATACACAACCCAAGTTTCCTTTTCCAATTCTGCTTTGAAAGCCTCCCCTAGTTGCTTGAGGATTACTCTGATTGGTGCACAATTAAATGATTTTCAAGGCTTAATAATCTTCCCAAATTCTTGATGAATCATTCTAGGACTCTCCTTCATATTTTCAGCAGCAATGACCTTCCAAAAATGCCCTGGAAATCCGTCCAAAGAAGAATTCTGCAAAACCGTCCTGTTTTGACTAGGATTCAATTTCTGACTCTGAAGCTTCCTTCTTGGACAAGGAACGACTTCATCTTGACAGGTTTCTGGATGGTTCTTGACTCCCACGTGTTCTATGACATCATATAATCTAGAATGATCAATAACCTTCTCGAAAAACTCCAAGAAAATCGCCGGAAAAGATCTCCCAAAAAGCTTCGTGAAAAGCTGACAGTTTCTGCCTTATCGGGAAGCCTAGTTTGTGCTTGGTTTCCTGCTGCCTCGTTGATGTTTCTGACCAGTTCTTTAGCTCTAGTTCAAGTATAACATCATGTATTTAAGGTTAGCTGGCCCTTTCTGCAAAGTTACAGCTGGAAGAATGCAATAATTACTCCTCAAAACCGTTCCCAGAAAGCTGATTCTGAAACTGCAGTTTTCTGGTTTGCAGCAACTGTTTTGCACAACGATTTCCGTGGACTTCCCTTGTAATTTCCGGCCAAATGGTTGATCAAACTTGGTCCTCTGCATCAGTACTTCATGTTTCATGGCTTCGTTGCTCCCTTTCAGCTCTTATTTCTCTTGAATCACTCCACGAACTACCTAAAAAGAAAACAAAGTTAAAACTGACTTTTTAAAGGAAATAACTAAGAAAAGTGTAAGGGATTTCACACTATATTCGTCGCATTTATGCTCCTATCAGGTTTACAGCATTTGTAATTGTGAGGTGAGTTATGCTCAATTGTGCCTTACAATTTAATTTGGTGAGAGTGTGCTGTAATAAACAAACTTAAGGATTGGTTTATGTAATATTGAGTGGTGTGAGGTGTGGTTGTTTTAAGAAAAAAATTCAGGACGTTTAGTTGTAATTGTTATTATTCATGTTTCGGACTTTGAATTGATTATTCAAATTCGGGGCGTGACACTATATATACTCTCTCATTCTCAACGTCTAGGGGTCCCCTTCCAATACAATTTACAACTTAGAAAAAATCAGAAAATCCCTTTAGCATAGCCGTGAGTTTCTCCATCCTCTAGAGCAAGCCACGAGTTCAAGCAAGGCCAAGGAAGAGAAGAAGAAGCCGTGACCTATTCCTCCACCATCCACCTTTGAAGCTTGCTTTTGAGTTTTAAAGAATTCATCTTTATTCAACCATTATCATCTTCCATCCACGGTGTAATTCAATCTCTACTTTGTAACCTTTGCTTTGAATTTCGTTGGTTTTGTTCTAGTTGACATATGTGTTTGAACGAATATTAAATTCTGGAATTTTATATGATTGAATTAAATTTTTCGATTCTATTATTGTAATTCGAGAGTTGCTTATGTGAGTTTGTTTAATTAAATTTGCTTTACAGAAAACTTTTATATGTTTATCTTATTTGGGTCGACACTTATAGGATTTGCATGTAATTGGTGCTAGGTTTAAGAACATGAATCAACTTTTTGTTTTGTGTAAACTTGAATCAAAGTAGTAAAGGTTTTGGACAAAGATCGAATTTAATTAAAGAGGATTGCAATTAGGTGGACTTTTCCATACTAAGTTGTACACTTGAGTTGATAGCCTTTCTCTATGTCTAATGCGTTGAACATGTCATGATTGACTAGCTTTCTAGGGTTTGATTACATGTTTGATAGGATTAATCTAGGTGCTTTCGCTTAGGTTAATTAGCATTGAAAAGTAAAAAATGGGAAATTATTTGCTTTCGAATATTTCACATGATCAACTCATTTCTCATGACTTAGATGAGCAATATTAGAATTGAATCGAATTTGATTATAAGTTTCGGTTTTGATCTTTGTTTCTCTCATTCCATCATTATCTTTATGTTTTTGCATTTTAATTGTTTTCTTAACTTAGTTTATTTTCGAAAACCAAAACAAAATCCCCCCTTTTTCGTAAATAATGTTTATACTTGTGAATATCTTTGTGAATATTATACTTTGTTTTAATTTTAATTGTTTAATTGTTTGACAATGACAGGTGTACCCTCAATCCTCGAAATAGAACGATCCCTATTTGCTTATACTACTAACGATATTTTCAGGGTTAAATTATGCGCTTGCTCAGAGCGTGTCAATTATCCTATGAACAATGATTAATATTTACGCCAAAAGCAATGTGATACATCAATAAAATTCCAATATATCCACCAAATATTGAATCCAAGTAACATGTCATTACTATAAAGTTTCCTAGCTAGCTGAATTTACATGATGAAAGAAAATATATTTTGCTTCATTGCTTGGTATTCCATGCTTGATCACTTGGTAACTCTTTAGGCAACATTTCACTAGATATTCCCAAACCTGCAAACAGAATAAGCAAAATTCAATGTTATGAAGGAATGATTCAAACTAATTAAAGCTAAAATAGAAGAAAACATTGCAAGGTAACATTACCAAGCCTTGTACACTAAGAGAAGCAGAGCTATAATATATGTGTAAGCATAACAAACAAATAATACAATTTGATCAAATAAACAAATCAGCATATATAACATGAAATCAGCAGATGTAAACAACCCAATTACTCTATCATAGCTAAAAGTTTCAATTGATCAAACAAACAAACACGCATAACATGCAATCAGCAGATATAAACAACCTGATATTTTGACAGATAACATGCATTTTGTTATGCGCCAAATAATATTTCATTGCTAATGTACAAGCAACAAATCTCACCTAAATGCTACATTTCTCCAGGTCACTAAAATGGGACTGGAACACCTTGCTTCTTGTTCACAATAGCCATTACCAAATAACGGGTACCCATTCCAATGGGAACTTTTACGTCAGGACCCTCCCAGAAGGGAGCCTCACCTTCTCCAACCGGTTGCCAATACCCTGACCTGAGAGATTCAAATTGTTCCTCTGTGCAGTTATGTAATAATGCTTCCACTCGGAAATTTATCCCAAGAGAGCCAAGGAATTGAGACCGAGTAATAGGGCCATGAACAGACACATCTCCTGTAGACAATAAGATTTAAGCAACAAACTCAATCTTCAGCCTTCAGTTTCACCAATCAATAGAAATATGATACTAAAAGTAACACGATGAGAATCATGAGATGTCGCACCTGAAGCTTCCTCAGCAGAATGCCTGATGGAAGCAAAATCAACGTAGGCACTGAGATCAGCTGATCCTGGATCGTCTAGAATGTCAACAAACTTATGTTTCCGAATTGCGTGAAACAATTGAGACATTGCAAAAGTTAGGAAGCAGCCAAAAAATCTCATGGCTCACATCTCAGAAGACTAGCAGAACTAGCAATGGTAAGGTAACAGACCTGCAGACTGTCAGAGACTACTCCATTCTGACCATAATCAATTACAAGAGCACCACCCCCATCAGAAGCAATTCTATCAGCAATACTTTGAGTCAACTCCATTGATGCAGGGCAAACCTCAACATGATCAAGCTTCGCTATTTCTTCCATTCTAGCCCATTTGCAGCGTTTTTCCAGATAAAGCGTTGCTGGTGTAGGCTGTGAAGAAAGAAGAAAACGGAACCTAAACAATGTTTATGAGTAATATATAACCCATTTCTCTTGAAAACACTAATTTGATCAGACATAATATTACATCCTTACTTTGAATCTTCTGCAACATCCACCATTTTCTCACACCAGCCACGACAAGCCCTCTGGAAAAAAAGATTAGTAAGTGAGATTAAGAATAAGATGATACGCAGAGAATGACCATTTGAATACAAATGTTAGAAAAGACCATACAAACCTGAAATTGATGAACTGGTAAAGCATCATAAAACTCATGGGCGATGATAATAGATGGCACTGGCATGACAGTGAAGAAAACACTACAAAAAAAAATTGCAATGGCCACGGCGCAATGCCGTCGCAAAAGCCTCTTTTGCCGTCGCAAAAGAGCATTGGCGACGGCTCTGCGACGGCAATGCTTCCGACGCCGTTGGTGGCGTCGCCAATGTTATTTGCCACGGCAATTCCCCGTCGCAAGACTATTAGCGACGGCAAACGTTTGCCGTCGCAAGAATTTTGCGACTGAAAAATGCCGTCGCAAATACCAATGGCGACGCCACCAACCGCTACTGAAGTTTTTTGCCGTCGCCAAAAGTCATTTGCTACGGCAAAAATGCCGTCGCAAAAGTGTTATTTATGAATAAAAAAAATCTGGCATGCAAATATGCATGCCAATTTTTTTTGTTTTGTTTTTTTAATACAAGCTATACAAAAAGGAATGAAGCTTATATAAAAAAAGTGTTACATTTTAATTTTTGTCATGGATGTCACAAAGGAATGATGCTTCTACCAAAGTTTACAAGATAATTAACTTTTACAAGGTAGTTATCTTCCTCTACTTCAAGATAAACTTTGCACGGATCTTCCTTGATCTACTTCACGTACCAATTACTTTAGTGTTGCTACAAGTCTCCTACAACAGAAAGTCAAAAATCTTCAAGCACTCATTAAGGAAACAAAAAGCTAGAAAATCATTGGGAGATGTACATGCATGACACATATATTACTTCATACCAGGAAATACAATATTTCACTCAAACTCTTTTTTAACTTTTTGACATTTTGTGCCAGGAAGAGTAAGAAGTAGTTCACTAGCTGGTCTTACTTCGTCGACATTAAAGATAGAGTAGTTGATTTGAAGAATGCTAAATCCATACTTACCTCGAAATATATGTCTGAATTTCCGTTCATTATCATGAAGACCGTTGCAATTAGTTCCTGCACAATGGGCAGCTGTGAGTAATCCTGAAGGAACATGAAAAATGAATGAATGACACCCAAGTTCATGAGGAAGAGCAGTTTAAACACTACAAAGGAAGAGCAGTCTAAAACAATATCCTAGTAAACAGACCATTTTAAGTAAGGCAGTTTAGAAGGTGCTTTGAGATAATGGAAGACACTTGCGGTAGTTCAAGCTAGATGATTTAATGTTCTTTAAAGGGAATAGACCTGCTGTGCCTAGTATCAATCCTTAACATGGCAACTCAAACAAAGGAAGGGAAAAGGAAAAACAAACAGGTGAAATAAAGTGAAATTACAAGTACTTTAGAGATGTCATTTGACCAATGCATTTTGGGGATTGAACCATTGATTGAGCAGTTCCTCACTACTATCCAGAAATCATATGAAGAGTTCAGATAATATAAGGGTAGACTATAGATGAAGGGAAAACCCATAATGATGGTCTCATTTTGTTCACATAACTATCATAGAAAAAGTCAGAAAAAAATACCATAAACAGACAATTACTAACTACCTATGGGGAAATTGCAACTAGTTCTGACTTTAAAATGATTACTCGATGGATACTCCTTCTCATTTTTATTAAGTCTTCTTGGGATGAAAATTACCAGTCTAAAATTATTGAATCCTATAAAAATCCATGCGGAAATCCATTGAATATGCTAATACATTGTCCTAGCTTACTTCCCAATTCAACTCAACTAAAAACAATAGATGCACAAGTCATCAATAAATTATCTTGACATAATAAGATACATAGACACAAGTACTATAGGCAAAGAATCAGTTTTATAGCACAACCTGAGCAAATTGGTCGATGTCTTTTTTAGTCGCACACCACTTGATGTACACATGCACCTGCAAGACAGTAACAACCGGGAAAGTAAGCAGGTTTTTCAATATTACAGGATACACACAAACTAAATTAGCCACTGTTATATGAGTAACTATCATTGATATATAGTCAATATTCTTATAACATATTCAAAATAAATTCAACATTGTGGTATATTAACAAAGGACATGGATGCTAAGCTTAAAAAGAGGCATTGCTTGGCTGTGCTTGGATTTGAATCCAAGCTGTTGAAAAGAAGCCCAAAGGCTGATAATGAGACATGCCATTTAATGAGGCAAATGATTAAAAGATTGATTAAATACCACATCATCCGAGCATGGTTTTTACAGCCGGAGAACAAAAAAAAAAAAAAAAAAGACGAATAGAGACCAATGCTGTCAGAGTATAAGGAGAAGAGCTTAAAATTCTGTAGACATTTACATTCAGAGATGATATTTAGCACTTTATAGTACCCAAAGGAAAACTTCCACTAAGCATGAGTTGTGAACTGCAACTAAGGGACACTATGATATATATAACTGATGCCTTGCTGGTTATATCACGAAAACGATTTAGAATTTGGATTTAGAATTTGGCTAAGAAAGATGCACACAGGCAGCAGTCAATATAAATACATACAACAATAGATACCTTGTTGATATAGATTCTAGCTTAATTACTAGTGCAAAGGCAGCAGTGGAAGAAGAAATTTGATAAACATTTTTCAATCTTAGGAACAAAGACAGTAGTGCAAGAGGAAAAATATATATATACACATACAAGAATAAATTTGATAAACACATATTTACCTTCAAGTGGATATCTCCAGGTTAGCTTTGATATACATACAGGAATAAATTTGATAATCACACCAAAGTAATCAACAAGCCAAACACTTGTAATGAACAAAAATAATTGCCAAACACTTCAAAGTGGATCCCTCCATGTTAGTTTCTTTGCATCTGCAGCAGTATTATAGTAATCAATTTTCTAAATACTACGAGAAAGATGTCTGTTTCTAAATACTAGGAAAAAGACACTGATTTGGTTCATATGCCTATGCATCTTTTACAAAAGAATGAGCTTGAAAGATGCAATACAAGAATACTTGTCAACATCTTTCACAAAACACAATACAAAGGCAATTTCCACCACCTATATATACCATGCTTCACATATATCGTGGGTTGAAAACAATCTGTTTCCAGTTCTATTTTCTTCCCAACCAAACATTCTCCAAAAATTAATAAAAATTAATAAAAGAAGAAAATTGAAATCCAGATTTATTGATCTTCACACCAAACCTGTACACTTTCATCATGCTCATAGAATCATAGACTCAAGATCCAAACCAAAAAATTCATTTTTCTTTCGCTTAGATTCTCTGAGCCACAAATGAAATAGAGTACAAAGCCTATAGATGAAGAAAAGGCAATTATCTATGAAACAAGAATACCTTCTGTTCTGGAACCAAACTTTGATTTGGCTAGGCTCAATGTTAGAGAGAATTGGGTACTCCTTAATGAGCTGTTGGCGACGAATCGAACTGGGTTTGGGGCATTCATGATAAAACCTCTCAAGGGCTTCAACAACCTGCTCAGGTTTGTACCTCACATACTTGCCATTATTCATTACTCCTTTACCATCCGTGCAGGACATAGCCATTTTTCAATTATCATACCAATGACCAATGGAGAAAAATTGGACTAACAATGAATCAGCAGCAGAAAAGTTCATTAAAATCATAATCCAATACCTTGGAAGTACAGTAAAACTTGTAGCTTTTTGAAAGAAATGTCAAGGAATTATGAACACCATTAAACAACAATCAAGTGATAAGAAGTGGACTCAACAGCCATATATATAAAGATTAAATTGAAATCATAACAACAGTTTAAATATATTCCCAGAAATACACCATCAAATTGGTGTATAAGTCTGAATTCATTAACTCATAGATGAAACGACTGAGTAATCAAAAAGTGGAACCTTGCTTCCAAGTAACCTCATAATTGAAAAGTAGTTTCAAAACTTAATAGCATGCATGTAAAGAAAGAAAATCAGATTTCGATAGCAAAGCTGCACATGATATAAACATCTATAATATATATGTAGCTTCGTTGCAGCAACCAAAACTTTGGAAGGAGAGCAAGACTACCAATATGGTTTCTCATGTGCACCTTAAAATTTCCAGCAATCAAAAATCAAGAGCTAGTTTTGTAACAATGTAAAAGATTCGATAGCAAAGTAAATAATCAATTAGCAATAGCTTCTACTAGTTTGTAGGAATTACTTATCATTCAAGATTACTTATTGAAAAGCAAGAAGTAATGGTCGAGGATAGCAAACACTGGTCACTTTGGAAAAGCTGCAAACCTTGAGTATATAAAAGATCAAGAAGGGAATGAAGCTCCAACAAGAAGCATATGTAAAATGATTCTTCAGTCCTTGGGCCTGTAGCCACCAAGAAACAAAATATAACAACAAAGCTACGTAAACACAGCACAATAAAATCCACAAACTAAATCACCCCACTTGAAGACTACAATTATACCACACACCCATCAAAATAAAAAATGACAGCATGATACTATAAACACTTGACAGCATAATCAGGTCTCCAACAATGCAAAAAGTTGTTTCAGATTTCCCACCAACAATAACAATCAGTATGCTTTAGCAATTTTATTACTTCAACAGGCTGAAAATTTTAGAACCATAAAGAGCAGTAGAACTAGGTTCGTAAGATTTGTTCCATCCAAGTACATAGAAAACTAGGTTGAGCAAGTAGTATGAGCTAAACTTGGATTGACCATGGTACATAAATCAAAGAGAAAAACGAATGGAATACATATGGCAAGAGAACCCATTTGAATGTGAGATATGAAATGAAAGACGAACCAATTTCTGATCTTGATCTTCGGCCGACGGCCGACCCTCGTTTTGACGAGCAAGGAAGATGGTTTGGTTTGGTCTATAAGGAGTAAGAGCAGAAACAGCCGCCCATATCATCGTTCCTCCACAGTTCTTGATTTATTCTCCCCTACAGAACCACCAAGATCGAAATCATAGAACCACCAAATCAGAAAAACAAAAATCATACCAAACCCAGAAAGCTCCTCTACCTATACCACAACTCCAACCACAAAACGGCCGGGTCACACTCAAACGGGCATTGAATCGGGTTCGACAAGAGAGGGAACTGAATTGAGATACCCAAAAAGAATAATTCCCGAATCCAAGTCAACCCAGTGGCCACCAAGTTCATCGAAGCTCAATTTGGTGGGTGACATCGAGATCAGAGAGAAAGAGAAAGAGGGGTTGTGGGGGAAAAGGGTTGAGGGAAATAGGGCTTTTAAATTAGAAAACAGATCTAGTAGAAGAATGGGGTAGCATAGTTGCTTATTCGTGCGACGGCATGTAGAGTCAGTGGCAAACTTTCATTATTTTGCGACGGCTATCCTTCGCTGAAGTAGAATCATAGTGTTTGGCTACCCCCATTGCAACGGCGCATCAACTCGGTTGCAAATCTTACGACGGCATAACTTTGCCGAAGGGAATTGCCAGTTTTTAGCGACAGCAAAACCACGCCGTTGCAATCAAGCGAAGCCGTTGGAATTCTTTTTTGTAGTGAAATTATAGTAAACAACAGTAGTTGTCAGGGAAGAAAAGAAATCGTCATATTCAATCTTCCCATACCATACACCATCCTAGGAAAGGAAAAGGGAACTGGATTTTGGTCATCCCTCATTAGAAACAACCAGAATATGAATTTATTTTATGCCATTGAACCACTCACGTAGTAGTGAAATGTAGACATAAGTGTTTGAATCTAGTTCCCTTTCCCTTTCCTGGGTTTCTGGTTGTTTCTAATGAGAGATGACCAAATTCCAGTTCCCTTTCCCTTTCCCTCATTACAAACAACCAGAATATAAATTATAAATACTTGATCAGTCACTGCAGGATAAATGGTTGGATGTTTGTTATCGAATTTAGTAACTATAAAGAGGCTACTCTATGTTTCTATAGCGAATTGGTCAACACTCAATTGAAATTGCCAGGGGAGAGTAATTTACAGAACATAGTACAAACTGCATATATGATGTAAATTGTAGCTAAATATTCGAGACATAAAATTAAACCCTGCTTATACAGGTTCCTCTATAACTGAGGACCTAGTGATACTCTCACCTGCAGTAGCAGCACACTCACACGGAGCCAGAAATGAATTTAATATAACATTATAATCATAATAACTACCAGCTACAATGAAATGGATGAAACTGAGAAAGTTAAGAGTATGACGGACCTTGAAACCTCTCATGAAGTTGTACATATTGCTAATATACACACCTGAAACCAACTAGAAAAGTTCACTTTCATGTACATTTAAGCACTGATAGGCCCAAAAAGATTCACTTTAAAGATAACTAAATGTTTTAGCACCAATCTGTAAATTATGCACATAGCTTTAACTTATCCCTAGTGACTAACATCTTAGCAACAACTATAAACAATTTAACAATTTATCACAAAGTAGTCATTATGGTAATTCACATACCATTCATCAAGTTCTTTGACATCAAAATCTTATGAAAAGAAAATAGAGATGATGAGTACGTAAAATGATGAATATATATGCATACAATTATATATATATATATCTATATATATATATGTATATATATGCATACATAAAATGATGAATATATATGCATACAATAATATATATATATATATATATATATATATATATATATATGTATGTATGTTTAGGTGATATATAGTTCTCAATACATAAGATACATAGCAAAACTGCAAAACTGTTGGACGAAAAGAATAAATGCAAGCAGAACTCACCCCATTTCCATGAGCAGGTTGAAGCCTTCGATACCTTCAGAACCAGCTATGATTCTCGATTGTGGCTGGAAGAGATACATAAACAAGAAGCTAAACGTTACAACGAAAACCACTTCACAGAAACATGCCAAACTGGGTGCATCGATACCTGATAATTACTTGGTGACTCAGAATGCCTGAATATGCTCTTTCTGTTATAAGCTTCTTGTGCCATAAAGTAATACCTCACTACAAGGAAGAAGAAATGAAAATCCGGATGGTACCTAATGACTTTTTATGAACTATGTAAAATTATTAAGAAAAAGGAAAGAAAGAATATATACAAGAGGGGGGAGGGAGTAGGACAAAAACTAAAGACTTTCACATAGGAAAGGAAAAGGGAAACAGGTTACCAAAGCTTGATTAAATGTATGTCTTTGCTATTGTTGGCACCCATAAGAATGATAGCCAGTAAATAAGGAACTCAGCCTACACTCTGGTTTCAAGGAAGAGGAGGTGCCATTAAGTTCAAAGCCATCAGCTTGAAATTGCAAGGCTTTATTCACATATATTCTAAAAAGAACAGGAAAGAGCTCATACAGAATACATCGTGAAAGAAACTAAAAATCAGCTAAAGTACCTTTGGAAAGTCCATGGTAAACGGAACTGTAAGAACAGCCATGCCTCTTGAAACAGTCTTCATGGTTTTAGCAACAGGATTTCCCTCCATCCCTTCTTGCATATTGCACTAATGAACAAAAGAAAAAAAAATTCAATTCATTAATTTAATTGAATATAGTTTCTGATCCTGAACAGTTAATTCTCATACCCAATCCTATCACCACCACCATTAACAAAACAAATCATCTACGAAATGCAAAGATAGATAAAAAAAAGGCCACTATATACCTTAAGATCGAGCAGCGAAGAGAAGGTCGATCTGCGAGACAGCTTAAATGCGAGACATCTCAACCCCAACTCTGACACCATATGATAGCAGATAGCTTTGAGGTTCCCAATCGCACAACATCGGTGCGCTGGCGACGCTGGAGCTCCTCAATGGCATCGCGGAGGGGGTCGGAGGTGTCAAGGGACAACGGTGAGATTGCGGGTTTGGAGAGCAACGACGATGGCGGCATTGCTGAGAGGATGAGAGGGTTTGGGCTTCAGGTTTGGGCTTCGCATCTGCGGAAGAGTAGATGAAAACAAAATTAAACCTCTAGCATCTCATCTACATAAAGGATTGTGAATCGACCATCCGGCACACCATCTAATTTCGATATGGATATAGGAGAACGCCACCGTCACATTATGATCTAGATAGAGCATATAGATCTGGCAAGAAGAAAAAGTAGAGAAGGAGAGAGATGTACCCATCTGTAGTGAGATTTTTTTTGCTCAAAGCTAAAGAATCAGAGATGCATAGAGGGAAAAGGGAGGGGGGGGGGGGGGGGGGGGAAGAGAGAGGTAAAGTCGTCAACTGTAAAATGGAGGCCAAACTGCGAAGTGCGAATATGTCTGGAAAAAAAGAACTGGGAAGTTTAACTTTTGACCAAAAAAAATAGGCGGGGCAGCAGTATTTTGCTCCTATTTTTTCAAGTCCGTCCTCATAATAGCATCTCCAACAATAAAGTTATTTTGTTAGCTATATTTGGCTAAAAGAGATGTATAGGTAGTTTAGTTTTTGAAATCTGCTCCAGCAAGATAAGCTAAATCATTAGCTAAATTAAATTGAACGTTGGAAAATATAACTTTTAGCCAAATTCTCTCTCCTCTCTAGCTAAATATAGCTAGAGAATTTAGCAAAAGCTATATTTAACTTTTGTTTAGCTATTCTGCTGAAGTGAAATATTATCCTAAAATTAGCTAAAATTTTAAATTATTTTGAAATAAGGAGTCTGTTGGAGATGCCCTAAGTTTATTAGGACTCTCTGAAAAAAAAAGTGTCCTTATATGGTGTCCTTATATGTGGTTATTATAGTGGTGGTTTCTCTATTTGGGAAATGAAAGAGAGAGGAAGTCTATGATTTCTAGGTAAAGAATAGAGTTGGATGAAGAAGAGAGCGAGAGAAGAGACTGAGAGTGAGACAGGGAGAGAAGAGCGATCTGGAGAGAGAGAGAGAGAGAGAGAGAGAGAGAGAGAGAGAGAGAGAGAGAGAGAGAGAGAGGAGGAGGTGAGCGTTCAATGACCCCATGTTTCTTTTCGTTGTTTTTTTTTTACAAGTGATGGAATGAAGGCCCAGCCTTCTACATGTTTAAAGTAAAAACAGTCTTTTTTTTTTCAATACGAGCATTTAGTTGTTTTTATTTTGTATTCATTCATGAATTAGACAACACATAAATAAAGTTGTGTTGTTTGTTTTGGTACGTATTAAATTTGAGCTGAGTGAGTAAGGAGGGAAAGTTCCCGCCTATATGCAAATACTTTGACAATTTTAGCGCTAGGTTAGGCATTACTCATTCATACAACACCAATAAGTCATTTGGTTGTGGGATCATCAATTACCAGATATATTTCAATCAAAATTTATAGGTCTTGAGGGGGAATGAGTGCTATTTTGGGGCAAATATAGGCACGTCCAAACCTTTCCCTCTTGATCGTACAACACAAAGTCAAAAACTGTTGTATGAGAGATATTTTGCACGCTACTCTCATACAACAGATATAACTATTCTGTTGTACTATGTAGTATCAATTTAAAGCTAAATTTGAGTCAAGCTAGGAGGAAAATCTGCCACTATTTTTTTTTTCATTCACACAACGAATTATTCTTGTAAGTGTTATGCAATGATCTTCTAGCTAAAAACTTCATAATTTTAACAGCCTTATACAACGTAAGTTTTGTAAACGTGTTGTATGATTCACTTTCCCTCATCACACAACAAATTTTTTTTTTTCGTTGTGTAAAAAGTTTTGTATGTTAAGGTTATTGGCCTAGTGATGTGCACATTTTGATTTTTATACCTGGAAAGCAATTTTAAAAAAAAAAAAATTTGTCAAAGATATTTGTGTTGGTAGATTACAATTATGGTATTGATTTGCATTACGGTTTCATGCATCAAGGAATTCAAAAGAAATTCATATCTAACTATACCCTGTAGTTAATAGTACGATATATTTTAGTAGCCAACATCGACACGAATTTCATCCTCTTTCACACTGTTTTCCAAAAATTTATGATTACGTGCGAGGATGGCTCACAAGCACATTGACAACAAGCTAGAACACATCAATGATAAAACAGTCAGTTCCCAGAACATACAATAAAAGACCACAATTAAGACTCAGACTAAAATCCCCAATAGAAACTATCGATCAGCACAACTAACTCTGCAATCTTCGCTTAACAAGTAGAAACTTTTATGAGTTAACAAATAACAAAAGGGTGCGGCTATTGTCACCCTACCATTTTCTTTGTTCACCCTACTTACTCATTATACCCTACATTTTAATTTCAAATATTAAATTTACTTATTTAACCTATTTCTCTTTCCAAAAATATCCTTATATGACATATCCATAGAAAATAAATATTTTTAACGAAAATCTCTCATTTAATGTATACTCATAAAAGAATTAAAATTTATTAAAGTTTCCTAAGAAAATCATAATCTGATTTACTCCTATTTTTTTTTTCTTTCAATTTCAATGTTCTTTTTTTTTTTTATCAGGAATTTCAATGTTCTCTATTTCAATCTATGTAAAAAGATTAATAAATTTACAACTATGATCACTTCATTGATTGATTTTTTTTTCTTGGTGTTTTAAATTTTTACTTTCGGTGTTCACAAAGATTATTGCAAAGATTTTGATGAAGTCAAAGGTAATAGTTTTGTGAATTAACAAATTAACAATAAGGAGGCAACAAAAAGACAAAAAAATTGTAATAAATTCAAATTTGGGTTGAGAAGATAAAGATGAATGTTATCTAATGAGAAATTAAAGTAGTATTTGTATTTAATTAATTACTTATATATTTATTTTTTCTTACATATTTGAATTTTAGAAAATTAGTGTACTTATTAGTCATTTTGCACTTGGGTAATATAGGCTTTCAATAATTCAAATATTTGTAGAGTGAACTAAGAAAATGGTAGGGTGGCAACATCCGCGTTCCCCTGGTCAGCTACTGACCAGGGATGATTTGGTCACTCACCGTCCGATTGAAATCGGACGGTTGACATGTAAGTGATGAGATTTGGGATGAGATTTGTCAATCGTCCGATTTCAATCAGACGGCACTACCCCAATAATAGCTTCAGACAACAGTTTTGGACTGTCGTCTCATGACCTTGTCTGCTGTTGTGAAAGCCTGTGCCGTCTGATAGGAGAATCAGACAACAGCAGGAAACTGTCGTCTAATTTGCTTTTGTACGAGAGCAGGCATGTACAAATCTATTGTCTGAACACCAGAAAGAACAACAGACCTAGATGCCAAGTCTGTTGTCCAAAGCAAAGTAAGTCGACAGTAGCCCAACGGAAAGCAACTTGTGAAGATAAGTCAGACAACAGAAAATTGAGAAAACCATTGTCTATTTATATTTAATACAACAGAAGATGTTATTTTGTTGTTGTGTATTTTCTAATTAGGCAATTAAATATGTTTGAAAGATATTGTCATTAGGTGGTTCATACAACAGTTTTTGCATTCCACTTCTTAATGTTCAATTGTTAGACAATAGGTTTTAGTTGGAATTGAATTGTCTGAGAGAGAATCATAACACATCCAAATTAAAACACATCCATTGATTCCAAAAAAAAATTATTCCATCAATAGTATGTTCATCCCAACATTAACTCATACTAATTAACCATGCCTATATATACACACACATAAACATAAAGGCCAAAAACATAAAAGACCATCTAAGCATAGCAGCATTAGCATCTTTAGAACCCTCCTGTTGTAGCTTGGTCTCCTCATGCTCTATGTAGAAGAACATCCACTAGTTTTGAGCAGCACCGCCGGTACTTCCTAGTAGTAGCAATCATGCAGTACCACTGCATTCCAATGTGAAGCCCAGATAGCCAAGCTAGTAAGACTTGCAAATTCATGCATATTAGTTTCAACCTCTCTGGCAAACCGCCCTTGTCTTGTCTCTTGGTGATCTCTTCTGGAGTTTCTCCTTTATGAAGAACTTTAATTGCAACAGTTTGGTTTTTGTATCTGAATGGAGTCCAGAATGCCAATGCCAAAACCAAAAGGAGTGAGATAATTCCGACATAACAGGACTCAATAATGAACTATAATTACATGGAATCTAATTACTTAAGAAACTCAAGTCTCTTTGCCATGCTCAAACCAAATTCATCAGCAACCACTAAACGACAATTTAGTGTAACCCGATCTTTTTCCATCATCACCAATCAAATTTGAACCTAATCATAGAAGAACATTAACATGTGTAGAACACCCTATAGCTTAGAATGCAAAACAATAATGGAGAAGATACTAGAGGAATGGAAAATTTCCAAAATAAGAACTTAATAGTTACCCAAATCTATAGAAAAACGAGAAATTTGCAAATCTAAACAAACAAGGATGGCATTACCCAGAAATCAAGAAAACCAAGCTTTTCACTTTTCACTGAAACACACCAATAATTTAAATGCAAAAACCAGAAACTTTAAGTATACCTACAGAACTTACTTGCCCTCATACACTTTGGCATCATGAGCTCCCTCTCCAATTCTTGGCCCAACAAAGAGATGCTTAGGATCAATCAGCCATTTGGAATCCAATCTGAACTCATCACCAGAGTAAAACCTACTCCCAAAGTAAAATCCAATCTGGATCAATTTGTAGAGTAAATCCAATCTACAAAATCGAATGAATTCAGCTTTCATCTTTCTAAAAAATGGAATGAATTCAACTTCTATATCATAGCAAAATAAGACACATATCAGAACCCGTAAAAGGGAAAAGCTTTAAAAAGCTCATTCACCAAGTCAGTGAATTTGGATAAGCTGACAAAGAATGACATCTCAAGAACAAAAGGCCCAGAAGGTGATTATATATATATATATATATATATGGTGACAGAAACCCAAAAACAAAAGCTCAATGCCCAAAGAGATTTTCTTGAAAGCCTTTTTATGGGGAAAAGAGAAAGATCCCTCACAATCAGATAACCAAGCCATGATTAATGTGGTTCCAATAATCACACAACTAGAAACTATCATTTGGTATCTAGGTAATTCCCTGCTGTTCCATTTTCTTTCAAGGAAGTCATATATAGTTTAACAACAAATTCGACCAAAACTATAGATAAATCTAAATCAAACATCGATAGTTCATCACAGATAGGACAAATTGCGATACTTTACAATTAGCCACAGCTCAAACACAAATGAGGAAAACTACCCAATAACCCTCAATGAGTTGATTGACAAACAAACAAACCCTTATCACCCAACCCACGAATAATGAAGCAAAACCAAAGATCTAACATAATGTTGTCAAGTAAACCCAGGCCCTTACCACTTTGTCATCTCCCAATTCTAAATTCTATACCTCCAAATTGCTGAAAACCTCACAGTTAAGCTCCACTACACCATTAATTCTAAACACAGGCCCTTACCTTGTTCATCTCCATCAACCATCAAGATAGCTGCTTCAAGCCTTCAACACTATGCGGTCTCCAAGGAAAACCTAAAAATTACTCCAATATCCCAAACATCAAACACTACACCAAAATTGAAGGGCCAATTAACGAAAGGGATAATGAAATCAACCTTACCAAAACTAAAAGAATGAACTGGCGACGAGGCGGTAGGGATAATGCAATCAATCTTCGACATCAATTGCCGGCGACGGGGCTACGGGTTTGGACGAGCGAATAGTCTGTGCTTGTTGGTGGCAGCGGTAGGCTAAAGAAAGGGATCAAAATCGGGGAACATGGGCCGTGGTGTCGCGGCTTTCTCCGCGTGCGTGCGGTGAAGAGCCGTTGTTCGGTGACGGTGGGCTGGGGTTTGTTCTTCATCTTCAACCCCCGCGGTATGGTTTGGTGGTGGTGGTGACAAACGCCAACTACCGGAGGCTAGCGTTGGAGTTGCAGCGATGGAAGCGGGAAGTGGAGTGAGGCTCGGGCTGAGGAAGAGTGAGAGAGGGAGAAAAAAATTAGGAAGGCTGCTAAGGCTTTTCCCATTAAATAGGGCAACTCATTAATTCAACTAGGGCAGCAGAAGCCGAAATGGAGGGAGTCGAAAAATTGAATTTTGGCTGAGTGCTGAAAGTCAATTAGGGCAGCAACATTTATCAAGTCATAAAACTTAGACAACAGAAACACACAGCCATTGTCTGAAGGAGAGTTGCACAACAGACATAGAAAAACTGTTGTCTGAATATATAGTTAGACAACATCAAATACTAACATTATATGAATAATAATTGCACAACAGATGCAAAAAAACTATTGTTTGAATATATAGTTAGACAACATCAAATACTAATATTATCTGAATAATAATCGCACAATAGACATAAAAAAACTATTGTCTGAATTAAATTACTCAGACAACATCAAAATGTCACTATTGTCTAAATAAAAATTGCACAATAGAGAAGTAATTAATAACTGTTGTGTGATTATAAACAATCATACAACATCTTTTCTCAACCATTGTGTTAATCAATCTTTTACAACATCAATGTAATAACTGTTGTCTGAATTGATTGATTCAGACAACTTCAAAAAAATAATCATGGTCTGATTTACAATTGCACAACAGCAATGTAACAACTGTTGTCTGATTCAAAAATTGGGACAACAGAATAATTCTTGCTGTTGTCCCAAAGTATCAGACGACAGTTAAAAATTTTGCAGTACGTTGTCTGAAGCATGTTGTCTGATGCTATTATTGGCGTAGTGCGGTGAGTGACCAAATCATCCCTGGTCAGTAGCTGACCAGGGGAACGGGACTGAGGGTGCCAATAGCTGCACCCATAACAAAAAAGATTGAAACCCTAAAAAAATTAGAAAATAAAATATTATGTCGCCACGAGACGCGTCCCACCTCCATGAATCCTACACTAGCTTGTCCGCAAGTCCTTCAAACACAGCTGCCACTGCCAAAAATTGATTGACACCACTTCTACGAACCAAAAAAAAAAAAAAAAAAGACAATTTGTCCAATTCCGATGATACAAAGAGATACCAGTAAACTGCAGGCATGGAAGTCCGGGAGGAGGCTGGTGCATATATTGCAATTTATTTCGATGTGATTAATTATCCCCAAATTTAATTTAATTTTCTAATCCTTAGTTTGTTAATCTTGCACTTTGAAATTAGAAACCCAATTGTTCGTGGATCTCTCTAGTCGTTTTACGGTTTCTAATTTCAAACTGCAAGATTTTTTTTTTTCATGGAATAATGGAGAGAAGACGACTAGAATCATATAAAAAAAAGTCATTAGTGGTCCAAATTAAATAAAATCCCTCCATCGTTGTCAACCTCCTGTGGATTAGAAGTTTAGAATGGATCTTCCTCTTGCTCTTCGTGGATGACATTCACGAGGCCAGGATACAAATTATATAGAGGCATAGATTGACATTCATACTTGAAATGAATCAACAACAGCGTAGTTTATAACAAAATGAAATAATAAATATATTGTATTTCTTCTTTCTATTACAAGTGGGATTCTCACAGTACAATAATGTATAACAACTGAAACTAAATGTTTACACCTTTGAATCGAATTGAAATGTGTACAAAGAATAAATGATTTATAAATGCAAATGTAATATGTTTATATAGCCCACACACATATGGTAACAATTTATTTATTTTTTGGCTACCAAGAATCAAAGTATGTTTGATCAACTTACATATATCTACACACACACGACAGAAGTAACAAGAACAGGCTACAGAGACCTGAAAACATGGCGTAATTGCCATGCCTGGTTTTCGTTTTCATTTTCATTTGCCCCGTACCTGTTGACCAGATGGTGGAGAACAGACACTACCGTTTCCTGAGCTACCTTGTACCTTCGAACCCTTGTCAAACATGTCCTGAGCGGAAGGCATGCTTAACTGTAAACTTAGTTTTGTGATTTAAGCTGTGTCTTAACTCAAAAGGATGTTGGTTTTGGAGATAAATAACTCTCTCTCCAATATGTGATCGATATTTATAGCTAATCGAGGGTTGCTAGTAACTGGCCGGCATGGGGGATTAGTTCAAGAACTTGAGGGGAAACTTTACTATAATGAGTAACCCTAATGAACAGAAAGTTCAATTTGCTTTTACGATAGCGAGTTTTATTAATGAACGTACCCAAACAGTCATAACAACCAGTTTTCAAGAGATATGGGTAGTTATCTGGTTTTCAACAGTTGAATGCAAATTATACAGAATTACATAATTTATTGAAAAACTGCTTCTCTTAATGGTGCCCGCTTTCCTTCTTACTTCTCATAATCTTCCTTGGGAAGATCAGTTATTTGAATTTCCTTTCAAAACTAGTTGAATTGGTTGATAAAGATGACCGGAAAATACGGATTAGCCCACAGCTGCACTGCACACTAATCCATCCTTGATCAAATCCACAAGTACAAGGTAGGGAATTGATTGGGACATACTAAACTAATGAGATCTCAAATGACATACAGAAGAAATGTTGAAGAGCGACCGACCAAAGAGAGTGCAGCAAGTTCTATCTACTCGACTACCCTTCACAGACCCAGAAACATATTCATAAAAGACTCGGGAAAATCTATAGTAGTTCTTGCAGGAATTGCTATGCGATTCGGAGGAACTTGGATAACTTTGCTCAGATAAATTCTAAACTGCGTTTAAGCCGCAAGGTTTGACGGTCTGAATCTCATTAATTTTCATTGCCTCCTACTGGTGCGCAGAGCTTGCTTGGTATCGTATATATGGCCTGCAGATTTCGTGTCCCAATTGTTCATTGTTTTCTTATTTATTTTATTTCACTCGGGCAACTCTTGAGACCAAGATCGAACACCTGCGTCGTTTCCTTGAATATTTCTGATAGCCTTCTGTTAAAGCTGTTTTGGGGAAATATTTGAGGAAATTTTGCACCAATTTTTCAGACGGTGGTTGAGTCACTTGAGTGCTGTTCACGCAAGCAAGACCGTCATAAACTGCCCCATAAGATGGAGCGCTATATTTTTTGTACACGTATTTCTATTTTAAAAAGTCTTCGATTCTCAAGGCCTAGTGGCTACTATAGTGGGCTTGGCCTCATGTTTAAGTGAGCTTTTAGCCTACATTCTATGAAGCATTTTTTAGGGTTTTTTACCATTTACCCTAATTCTAAGGATTTTTTTCTCCCTTACACTACTTACTTATTTTTCTTTCTCATTTACCCATAATAACTCTAACAAGTTGTTCTCTAAGAGAGCCCTTCTAATGAGGACCACTAAAATGAGGACTAGTTAGGAGACCCACTTTTCGATTACATTCCGGCGAATTAATCGTTAGATGTTTATGTATATATGTGTAGATCACTTCTGAAAACTTTCCACCAAATTACTAATCGTTAAGGTACTGAACTAGATCAAATCAATGGACGAACTAAATCTATCAAACATGAACCGTTCATTGTCATAATTGATAAATCATGATTATGAATATCTTAACTATTTTCAATTTGGTTGAAAATTTTCAAAAAAGATTTCCACATAAATATCTAAACATCTAACGGTTGATTTGCCGAAATATGATCGAAAAGTGGGTTTAACACAAAGTCCTCAACTAGTCCTCATTTTAGTGGTCCTCATTAGAAGGGCTTCTTGTTCCTTAATACCAAATTAATTTTAATTTTTTTTAAGACTATTTTGCCCTCAATCTTTTGTCATATAGAGACAGAAAATGGAAGAGAGAGAAGTCATAGGAGACTTCGTCAGAATCCGATCACCGGAGACTTTTATTACCCTCTAATAAACGTTTATTGCCCCCCAATAAAAGAAAACTTTTATTGGGTAGCAATAAACGTTTATTGGGGGTAATAAAGGTTTATAAGGAAGTATGGGGACTAATTTTCCTAAAATTAGATAAATAAAAATTTGTTTGAGGTCGAAAATAAGGAGATTACTGCAATTCAAATTGTTATGTTGGGAGTCAATAAATGTTAATTGGGGGCCAATAAAAATTTATTGACCCCAATAAATTTTTTATTGACCCCAATAAATTTTTTATTGAGAGTCAATAATCAGTTAAAAATATCACCAACCAAATTTGACATATTCCATCTTAAATGTACAAAAAGCCTTACTGTTTGCAAAATTCTTCACAAACCCATATATAACCGGAAAAGAAATGATTGAATTCTTGCATGACAGATTATACCAAATAGAACAACCACGTGGTTACCGTTCTGGGTTTTTCAAGTCACTTTTCACATGAAAATGAAACTCATGTGTCAAATTAAGATCTCCCATGCATGCTTTGATTTGGTAGCTCTAATAAAGGATACAAAACAATACAAGATGAGTACGTTTTAACAACAAATTTAAGCAAGCAAACACAAGAACATGCACACATCAGCATCTGTTCATTTAGTAACAAATGACCATCTTCCATGGACAAAGCCTAAGACTTTCTACCGATTTAAGCGAAGGTCTAAATGAACAGATTAAGCATCAACATCTTTTCATTCATTAAGCAAGTCAAATTTCAAACTTGAGATTACTGACGAAAGTGCCTGCTTATCTCTATTTACACAGCTTATATATTAACAGCGGAAATTAATTACATGTACAGCATGCAGCAAATAACCTCCAACAAAAGAACTATGCTTTGAAGGGCAATTAATGTACTGCTAAATGCCCACAAACAGCCAAAGCAACTCCTTCAAAAGCAAGGAGAATGATGTCGCTTGGGATGTTCCGGAGAGGATGTAGGTAAGCTCCAGCAGCTGAAGCAACAAGTGCCAAAAAGATCTGATCGAAGTGAAAGCAGCCCATCGTTGAAGGAGGTGTAGCCGTTGGAGGCAATGGTAGAGGCGGAGGTGTTCGCCAGTCTTTGGTGGTAGAGGCGGTGGTTCATAGAATCGTAGTGATCACTGGACATGCTCCTCCGACCCAATTTACCGGGCAAGCTCCTTCACGGTTCCAACGATTCTAGAAGGCTCGACGCCAAGACCGGAATCAGCTTCACGAGACCGGAATTGGGTCTCAACAATTTTAGAAGCTCCTCCACGGCTTCACGGGACAGGAATCAGATTTTGGGGAGAGAGAGAGACCGGATCGAAGGCATGAGAGACAGAGTGGCATAATGCAGTTCTTTAATTAGGCTGAGGGAAAATTGTCATTTTATGTTTAAATTGGGTAAATGGGAATAAGAATAGGGGGTGAAATTTGCACACCCCTAATTGCAAATGGCACACCCTTTCAATTTTTTAATATTATTTCATCTCACAATTTTTGTCACTTCCTAAAATACCCTAAAATCAGATTTTTTTTTCTTCCTCTATGGGTCCTCTCTCTCTCTCTCTTCCAAAACCACGACCATCTTCTCTCTTTCTTCTCCATGTACAGCCTCCTCACACTTCCTCACCACCTCCCCCAGCCGTCGTAGACCTATCAAGGCCGCAGCCTGGTTGCTCCGGTAAGCCGCATTGGCCGACGACAAAGCAATTGCCCGATCATAAATGCGAGACTGCCATAAATGCCATAGCTAGCCGACAAGCAGCAACATAACCGCCATAAACAGACCCCACAACAAGTACATTATAATTAACTTTCCTGTCCAGAACTACCATCATCATCTATGTCAAACTTTCAGATTATCACCACTTGTTACCAGTATTCATTAACAGTATGCGAGACTTGCACAAATACGAATCTTAAGTAAAATTTGCCTAATTACATAATTATAATTAGGGAAATAAATTAATTGAATATACTTGGGGGAAACTATCAAACCTAGAGCTCCGAATCTCCAAAGAGGTCGCGATTGGAATGGGTTTCCAAATAAGGGACTCTCTCCCACTGTCGTCGATCTTGGACTACAGCTGTTGACTCACTGCAGCCACCATCTTCTTGGCCGGACAACGTCCAGCGACGCCTGGAAGCATCACCGCACACACCTCCGGGAGCCTATAAGCGACCCTACCCCAACTCCAACCTCGACTGCACGGCCTAGTTAAAACCCACACCCAACGCTAAACCTGAACGGCGATAGAAGAAACCCTAAATCTAGATGACCCAGTGGCCTCCAACTTTGACGCTTAATTAGGTAGGTCAGATCAAGACGAAGAGGGAGAAGAAACAACACTGTGAAGAAGGGAGAAGGGAGATAGTGTAATACCCCGGAAATTTGTTATTAATTTCTTGAAATTTTATGGAATTAATAAAGTGTTTATTAGTACGATTTCGTGGTTTAAGGGTGGAGCGAAAATGTTTTGGACGACTAATTACTCGAAAACGTATTATTTCGAGCGGTAAAAAGGTTGACTTTTTATTCATTGAGTTTCTCCGAAAACTTCCTTCACGGAAATCGTAGAGCGCGTCGATACGAGTCCGTTTCCGTGAATATGTGGTACACGAAAATCGAAGATCATATGAAGAAGTTATGGTCAGCGGAAGTCATTTCCAATTTAGGAAATTTTGGTATAAACAGAAAATAAATTCACTTTCCAATTTTGGAAAGTTTTCGAAAAATTCCGGAACTTTTGGTCTCTCAGCCAAACCCTCAACCCGTCGGCGAAGAGCCCGACCCAACCTAGAATTATCTTCCGATTCCGGCGTCCTCCAGCTGTGCCACCACCTCCAACTGGCTCAAAATTTCCTCCTCTCCTTCCCCCAGCCACTGGCTTGCTCCGAGTTGCATCGGAGACGAGAGATCGAACGACGAAAATGGAGGCGGCGACGGACCTGGAGCGATCTCCCTCTTCAGGCCACGGCGACGGCTGAAACAGGTCATGGTTTGAAGCTCTCTTCATCCTCGTTCGATCCATGCAGGCCTTATCGATCGATTCGAAGTGTGGAGTGAGAAATCACAGTTTGAAGTTCAACGGTGGAGATTTTTCGGGCTTGATTTAACTCGATCTAGGCTAAATCGGCGTTTGTGCTAGTTATGAAAGTTGTTCCTCGTGTTGTGATCTTCAAGTTGGGTGGAGTTGACCTTCGTGATTTTGAAGTCGGGCAGGCGGCACATGGGCTTCAAGTGCAGCCGCCGGTGGATGAGCATTCGGCCATTCTAGGGGCAGTTCTTTGCTCCGTCATCCTCCATTCGTCGATATGAACATGTGGGTATGTTTACTTTTGTGTTTGCTCGACTTTTTAGTTGAGTTGGATTATTTACGGTTTTGGTATGTTTGGTTTTCGATCCATGAGGATCCGACTGTTAGATCGTCCTATTGTTTGGGCGGTTTGATCCTAGAAGTGTTTCAGAGGCCTTTGGTGTTCTCCGATGAGGTTTCTTCTCGATTGACGTATCTTTCGGTTTATAGTTCTCGTGCAATCCCTCAATTCCTATTTAGTTCTTTTGGTCATGATTTTTCTGGATGTACTACTTACCGGTTTTTGCTTAGTTTTGGTTGGTTTTCTATTTGTCTATTATATGTATGGGAGTGGTTAAGGTCTAGTCCCCCACCTCTCACTCTGTATCTTTTGATTCATTCTTAATAAATATACTAATGAGGGACGGGCGGTGGGCTCCCGGTTGTAATAGTCCCCTTCGTGGTTGTGTGGGTACCTTGGTGCCCCTTTCAGACCGTTACAGAGGAGCTAATATCGCATAATCCTCATTAGTTTTGAAAAAAAAAAATTACATATTTGATTACATCCATAGATCTATTTTTTCCCTATGAGTTCAAGTCTCAATGAGAAGTCTAGTTCTTACTGTTCATATGTTACGATATGAATACACTCCGCTAATTCATTATGTATGGATGATCAGATTTACATTGATATAGAGTCAATTTCAATAGACCTATTGGAGGGTCCCATTGATGTGCATCATGTAGGAATTGAACTATGTGCTTTAACTTTTTCCCTAAACTTTGCCAATTATGAGCTATGTACTTTAACCAATCAGCTATGGATGCTCAGTGGGATCTTTGTACATGGCGAATAATTGAATTCTAATTGAAATGAAATCTTTAGGAGAAATCAATTGAATTTAGGATGACTAAATGAAAAGACATTAATTCAAATCCTGGTTTTTTGAATTAAGAGAGATATTGAGATGTGGTGGTCCCACCAATGAGAAGTCGACATGTGGTAAACTGGTAAAATATTGCAAGACTCTGTTAGTCGTTTCTGATCAATGATATAGAATGAAGACTTGCAATATTGAAAGTAGAGCTCATCGGAGATGGTAGTCAAGAATTGGACTCAAAGGCTCAAAGCCACCACTTCAATTCACGGTATTCAATTATGGGAAATTTGTCTTTTTTATAGTGAGTGTGCCCCAATTGACTTAGAAAGCTACTTTATGGTATGGTCAAAGTTCCAGTTAAGCATCCGGTGGAGGGGAGCATCAAGAAGTAGCACTCAAGTTAGTACAGAAGCAGCACTTAGCAAGGCAGAAGTGAGGGAGGACGCACTTTGATTCAGTACAAACTCCACACCATGATCCGGCAAGAGTGCTGCTCTGTTAGAGGTTAGCTTTGTTCCTTTATTGTTTTCGGTCAACCTACTTTTGATTGACCTTGGGCGACACATTCTTTTGTCTCCGGTAGAGTTACACTTCCAGTCAATGTGTCATCGTCAGTTTTCCGCGATTTCTTTAAGACAAAATCCAAATCGCCCAGTCACTCGTATCCCTTGCTCCTTATCTTCATTGCTCATAGTTCTTTTTCTACGGTTAGGGTTTTCCCTCTTCTTCAGGATGACAGAGGAACATGGCGTATAGAAAAAGAGAGAGCCCATTTCGATAGGGTATGTAGGATATCTCTTATCTCATTGCTTGGTGTCTTATAGGTTAGAGTTTAATTTTGAATCCACTTGAGTGATGCTTTGATGTATGATATCTCTTACCTTCATTCATATTTTACAGGATGAGCTGGAAAAGAACTTTTTTGTAGAGATATCTAAATAGGAAGCAAAATATGAGTACTACTTTAAGCCTCTCTAAGAAAAGGTATAGGCCGGGTTTGTGCAAGCTCTCATAGCACTGAGTACTAGCTAGTATGTTCAATTTTTGAATTGGCTTAAATGTGTTGTTTCATTTGGTTTTTGTCACTACTGTGTGCAGAGATATGAAATTCTTGCTCGAGGAGATGGACAACTTGTAGGAGATTAGAACTCATCTCTAAATATACAGTCACGTACAACTTGCAAGACGAAATTCAAACCCGGTGTTGTACTAGACAAAGACTCTCCGACGATCAAGTCAGTATAAATTCAAACCATTGGGATAGAGATGGATACGAATTACCAGAGTTGGTGCATTGTGTCACATGTTGGGGTAAGATGTTCTTTCCATAACCTAACCCTATGTGGGTTACTTGTCTTTTCAATATAGGAAATAGAAATTGATTCTACTTTCCTTACCTAAGCAATTTGAGAACTCAAATACTACAAGCTTTTAATTGAGGCCAAATAGAGGCCCAACCCATCGATCTTCTCGAGGTGCCCTTCGGGGTACTACTATTACATCAGGATTTTCTTTCCTTCTCGGAGTAATGTATCCGAAACATACAGCATACGGGCTGTGTCCAAGTATAAACTCTGCGAATAGCCTTATCAATGCAGTGGAGGCTAACACTCCGAAGAGGTAAGTCGACTTTGTAATTTATCCGGTACATGAGCTTTAGTAGCTGTGGAATCAATAAACTCTATCCGGCACGCCCAGATTAGCTATTGAGGTACAGCCTTAGCTATTTCACCTGCCAAGTGAGGATGAACATTGGATGTAGATCCAATGAGATTGATGTAATTTCCTCTGCTATCAATTGATAGATGTCTTCTTCTGATGATAATTATAAAAAAAAAAACAGTAACTAATTTTATTCGTCCATTTTGATAAGAGTACTATCCGCAATCTTAAACCAGCTGACTGGTGCAGAATCTAATGGAGGATAGATGAAGAAACAGAAAGTATCAACAACTTCAACATACAGATTGACACTGAGTTGGAGATGAAATGACCCGACTAATAATAACTCAGGTGTCCAAGTGCTAATACTTACTGAAATATACAATCATCTGTATCTCAAGTTTGTAGTTTACCTTCAGGGCTTTACATAACAAAGTAAAAGAGCACAAAATCGAGGCTAAGACTATTTTCTGTTAGCTTTGCTCAACCATTGGCAAGAGATTTATAGTGCAACGTATCGATCTCGTAAATACTGCCTACATGAGCAAGATTACTAGCAGCATGTATGACATCTTTCACTGGTACTTTCAGTTGTTGGGCAATATCCTCAGCTTTTGCTCCCGCATCCCTTGAACTGAAATAAGAGCTAGTTAATATAAATGGGGAACAGGAATGTATACATGAAAAAGTTGACAGATTTCACTACAAGAGAAGCAATTTACCAATAATACAATATCATACAACTATGTTCAGAGATGAGTACATCAATAATCTGCATGCCAAAGAATGTCGTAACTATGACAAATTTTTTGTTCCTCTTATATCCCACTGGCTGAGTTTACACAACCCATAAAACCCTCTCATCCCTGCCTGGTGTCAAACCTTGCATGATACTGCAAGAAAGCCTACACCAGACCATTTTCAATCCAAAGACTGAGTTACACTAGAGGGGAAGGCTCATCCCAGTCATTGCATACACTGAGGACTTGAAACACTTTCTTGCAAGATATACAAGAAGGCCTATGCCAAACAATCTTTTAATCCAGTCGCTGAGTTACAGAAGAGAAAACTTTCCCTTAAAACCCCTTAACGTCCGTTGCCTAGATTCAAACTGAAGATTTGAAGACTTCCTTGCTTACAAGAAAGCCTATGAAATTAGGCCATGCATTATACAAGACGAGGTAATATAGGCAACTCAACCAAAAAAAAAAAACTCGAAAATTGAGGATGGAGTATCAAAATAACAAGGATCGCACCAAAAACAAAAAAGAATAATTATTAAAAGCCTAAAACAAAGTTCCTCCTATTCTAAGAATTTAGCAGAGGATTTAATTATTGCCTCTGGTAATGACCTAGAATCAACTATCAAGTATAAACAGAAGGCTGTTGTGTGAGTTAGAACACATTAATTATTTAATTTATTTAACACTATAAATGACATATGAACATTCTTTTTTGGCGGAGAACAAATATTACCAAAATCTTGTCAAAACTCAGCAACTTCCAAAACAATGGAACAAAGTGCATTTAACATATGATCCTATTATCATTACTACGCCTTTACCATTTCTCAACATAAGATGGGTTCTTGAGGAAAAGCATATACGCAAACATCTCTCTTAGTTTAACAGATTAATAGAGAAGTAAACAATCTGATCCAGGGGATCTTTTCTTCACCCTGTCTTTAACTATCTTCTCATTGGCTGTCTAATTCTTGTTCAACCAATTGTCATTCTCATTTATTCAGGCTATATACATTGATGATTTTAATTTTTCTGTTATCACTTATTTTGTCCCAATAGAACGGGTGCTGTAGTTGTGAAAAAGATAATCAGTGCTGCCAAATTAAATGGGTTACTAGCAAAATAGCCATTAGTCATGTTATAAAATCAAAACAGGCCATCTATAGCATGCTTAAAATTTTGTCCTCGATTGTCAACAAAGACCCATACAATGTAAATATTGGTTTCATCATTATTGATGGACAGAAGAACATGGTCTCATGTTCAACAATTAGATAAATACCAAGTCCATGTGACACATGAGAATGAGACTGTGTTCCAGTAAGACAACACCTTGAGAATCTAGATTAACAGTCAGCTGAACATTGAGGCCGTTTTGCTAATTCACAGAAGTATTCTTATACATATAGATGATTGTTTGAAGGACATAGGTACTCACAGGTATAAAGGCTGGTTCAAAACTTGTAAGACCCTTTCTTCAATGCTCCTCTGTCCATAGAGGCTATGTTGTCCAGATACCTGAGGGAAAAAATGAAGTGGATCAGTAAAGGAGACGAGAAGAAATACAACAGAAACACAACAGACTAAAGTCTCTAAATGAATATGACCTGATTTGGTGGAATTGTCATATATGGCTGAGTTGTGACACCTACACCAACCTGTGGTTTCTGTCATCACAAGTGCAGAGGCAGACAAAAAAATATTTAAAAAACAAAAAAAACAAAAAACAGAGCATAATGTTCCACATCGATGTATTCTTGTGTGCAGTAACAAGACACAATCGCATTATAAGTAGTTAGACAAATACCGGTAACTTGCTGTTGAAGAAATGTACGTACATACACTCGATAAAGTGGCTTGCAATCTCATTATAGTCATCCACAGGCCTGAAATTACACCAGCTTCATCAATGGTGAAATGTCAACATAAATTATACCAGATATTGTAATTTGGTCAGTGAACTGGAGTGCAGGAAGTCATCCAATGGTAATCCAACTATTACGAAGGACAAACAGTTGGATGACTTAATGAGTCATTGTCACGCCCCGAATTTTGAATAATCAATTCAAATCCGAAACATGAATAATAACAATTACAATTAACGTCCTGAATTTTTTCTCACAAACAACCACACTTCACACCTCTCAATATTACAATAAATCAAATCCTCAAGTTAATTATTACAACACACTCTCACCAAATCAAATTCTAAGGCTCAATGAGCTTAACTCACCTCACTATTACAAATGCTGTAAAACTATAACAAATTCTCTAACCCGCACGATCACCGTCCTGATTCTCCTGACCTGTAGGATTACCCGCTACACAATTTGAATAGTGTACCGGGATTGCAACAACACAAACCCGGTAAGCTTTTGACAGCTCGTATGAGTAAATGAAAGGATTGCACGATTTAAAGTAACCAAATCGACTCAAGCATAAATTTAACTCAAGTATTTTCTTTGCATAATAATTGAAGTGTACAACGTCACTTCAAGCATCAATCAACTCACATCTCAACATGACTACTCAAAAACAAACAACTGTTTACTCAATATATACTCACAGGCTTATGATTTATTTATATAAATCATCCCATGCAGTATATTATACTTACAGGCTTATGATTAATTAGATTAATCACCCCATTCAGTATATCATACTTACAGGCTTATGATTAATTATATTAATCACCCCATTCAGTATGTCATGTCATACCCAAGGGCATATGATAACTCGTTTATCCCCCAAGCAGTATGATGGCAGACAGACTAGAGCTCTAACTGTATCGTAAAGTGTCACCTGGGCCAAGGTTCACCTTACGAATGACTGCTTTTCTCAATTCACTCGACTCCTCATTTAATTCATCTCAACGACTCAACTATCGCACTTCACTCAATTACCCATTATCATAGACAACACAACATCTAAGATAAATCACATATTCCAAAGGGTAATGCTCAAAATATAACTCAGTAAATTACACCATCCAATATATATTCCACGTAAATATATATATACGTAGTCACCCACACAAGAGTGACCACTAATACCAACTATAGTTCACATGCAATAAAATCTAGAAATTCATTTTTTTATAGTTAAATACATTTTACTTACCTATGGACCGTAGTCGATCAAGTCCATATAATTTAAAACAAATATTTATTTTCATAAAACAATTTCCACAATTTCTCAATTAAATAAAATCACCGAATTTCGGTTCGTGAATGAACCATGTGCGATTTACTCACCTCGATATTCCCGCTGCGTCTTCAATTCAACACAATACACACCGAAACCGCTCACCCAAGGAAGACCGTCAATCACCTAGTCAAACATGACCTTAACTTAGCCAACAACTCAAAAACATACTCAAACAACAATCCAACGGTCGGATCGAAATTAAATGATGATCCAACGGTCGGATCCTCACGGATCGCCTTTAGGATCACCCTCCAAAAATCATCACGAAGATCCAACGGTCGGATCTTCCTGAATCGTCCTTACTAACATCTTCACAAATTTATACGAAAATCCGACGGACGGATTCTCACGAATCGCCTCCCTAATCACTGTTTTGCATTTATACGAAGATCCAACGGTCGGATCTTTGCCCATGACCACACAAAGCCACTGGGACAGTCATAAGATCATCATATCAAAACTACAAGTCCATCTGACGGTCCTAACTTCACAGATCACAAATCTAACGATCGAAATCGATCTAAACTTAAAAATTCATAACTTAATCATACGATATCCAAAAATTGCGTATAATATATCAAAATGATCGTATTGAAATATAGAATCTGAAAATGCACAGAAACCATATTTTTGATCCCCGGAGGTGGCCGGAAAGGGCCGCCGGAGTTAGTGGCAGAGCCGCCGCCGACCACCACCAATGGTGTCGGGGCCGGGCTGCTCTTCTTCCTCTCATCATGCTTAACAACTTTCATAACTACCATGTAAGCTGAAAATGACCGGAAGTGGTTGAAATTACCTAAAACAGTCGAGGTGGCCGGAATTTTTCCAGAAACCGGTGAGAATTTGCAGAAACCGGCAAAGCTCCGATCAACGTAAAAATGTCCTCCTTTCGCTTCGATTCCTTCAGGAGACTTGTTCAGAACTTAAAGAAGAACGCACTGGTTCAAGAATCACTCAAAACGAAGCTCTACAGCTCGAGATATCTTGATCGAAAGCGTCGGTGGCCGGAAAATTTGCAGAATCCGGCGAGCTCCCGTTCGACGTAAAAACTTCCACTACTCGCTTCGATCCCTTCTGAAGAGTTGTTCAGAACTTCAAGGCGAGCTCACTGGTTTAAGAATCACTCAAAACGACGTCCTGTAGCTCAAGATATTTGGATCGATAGCTCCGGTTTCGTTCTTGGTTGGGTTTGACTTGCAGCCACTGCTACGGGCCACGCCGCCGTGTGAGGCTGCTTCTGAGAGCTTCAGGAAGTTGAGGCGAGCTCGAGGATGAAGTTTGGTGAGTATTGGTGACCGGAAGCACGAGTTATCAAGCTTGGAACTAAAACGGTTTTCAAAACAAACCGTTTTCCGCCGTCGTATCCGGTTGTTCTGCAGAGAAAGGCTGCCGCCTGCAGCTGCGCAAGATCGAGTTGAAGCTGTGGGAGATGGTTTGGTACAGATTGGTGGCCGGCGGAGAGAGAGAGAGAATTGAGAGCTTTTGCTCTGTTTCTTGGATGCTTTCGAACGAGAGAGCGAGAGAGAGAGAGAGTGAGAGAGCTCGTGACAGAGAAAAAGAAAAGAGAAGCAATTATGCTTGGGACGAAAGAGAGAGACCGAGACAGCCAAAAGGGAGAGTGAAAAGCTAAAGGAAGAGGTGAAATGTTCGTATTATTCCTCCAACGAGGTTCGTATTATTCCTCCAACGATCGAGGTTATTACAATCTACCCCCCTTAAAGGAATTTCGTCCCGAAATTCAAGCACCTAATTCCACAAAGAGCTGTGGATACTTCGCTCTCATGTCAGACTCTAACTCCCATGATGCATCACCCTCGTCATGATGACTCCACAGCACCTTCACAAGATCAACCTCCTTCTTACGAAATCTCTTCGTAGAACTATCCCAGATACGAACAGTTCTAACCACAAAGGTCATATCTCAATGGTAACTAAATCAATTCATCACTTCACAAATCACCACATAGAAACTCAATCATAATAGTAATGAGTCACGTATCACTACTCAACAAGTGTTATATCATCTCATAACACAATCACGATAAGGCGTAGCCTTGGCTAACCCACACAATCTCCTCAACCATGAGGCATACATCACACAACCAACCATCCACAACCATTCCAGAACAAGAATCACAGGCAAAAGTTTAACTACAAATATTAGTCAAACTTAACCACACAAAATAATGTGTAGAAGAACAATGCTTCACTACACTCATAATTTAAAGAAGGTTAAACACCTCCACAACATCTTCTTATTTATCATGGGCCACTTGGCCTTCTTGTGGGCTCTGGGAGGGTCCACTAGTACGTGTTCACTCCAATGATGATAGCTTGGGCTAAGCATTTGAACCGGCCATTTGGGCTGACCATTTGGGCTGAACATTGGGCTTCCATTTGGGCTTAACATTCGGGCCGAACATTTGGGCTGGAAACTCGGCCCACCAACCTTCAGCTCGGCTACGGTATGAAGTTGTACATACCGTTGGTATACCGTATCGACTTTACATACATATACATACCGTACATACCATATGTATGAATACCGTACAGACCGTATATACGTATGCATACTGTACAGACCGTATATACGTATGCATGCCATACATACCGTATATTCGTCCGTATATCGAGCATATACGAGATCCAAAAATATTTGTAGGAGGTAAGGTTCGAGCTCCCGACCTCAAACACGAAGGTTTTGCTCCCAACCACTGAAGCAAGAGCTGCTTTCATTAATATATGCACACGCGTTATATTTATTATGTCATAGGCGACATAAATAAAATAAAGGGGGAGGCAAGGTTCGAAACCTTAACCTGCTGCACGAAACCTTTGTCCCCAACCACTGGAGCACAAGCTGTGCTTAATATAATGTGTACAAATTTTATACTTATTATGTCATAAACGAACATAATAAAAATAAACGAGAGGCGAGGTTCGAACCTCAGACCTCTTGTACACGAACTTTACACTCAACCACTCGAGCACGGCTGCTCACGTTATTATCCATACCAATCCTTTTATTTAAACCAACTGTTTCAACAATTCGGCCCAAAACATCCAAGACTGTTGCAGAAACCCAGCCCAACGTATCCAAAACTGTTACAGAAATCCGGCCCAACTCATCCAAAACTGTTTCAGAAACTCGGCCCATCATGTCCAAAACTGTTTCTGAAACTCGGCCCATCAGGCCTCCTCCCACAGCTACAGTGATGCCTTGATCCGAGACAGGCCCAAGTACGGCCCACTTGTGTCACGGCTTATCCCTTCCGTGATTTACGGCAGTCAAATCTGCTTTCGGCTACAGCTGTCTGCCACAGCGCCTCGAGATTCCCTCGGTCCCCTTACACGCTCTCCACGCGCCAACAACTTTTCCGGGTTTCAGGGCGACTTTAATCCAACGCGTAGAATGAATCACAGGAATCGTCCATCCAACGGTGGAGATCTGCTCACCTCGCTCTATAAATAGGTGCATTCTGGAGAAAAACTGTTCACACCAAAGAAAAGAAATTTTCCCCAGCCATTCTCTCTCAAACTCTTCAGCCTTCCTCTCGAAACTCAAATCCTTTCTTCATCAATTTCAATCCTTCTCCTCCCGATCTTCTCTTCCATCTGGTAGATTCAATCTCTTCTTTTCTCTGAACTTTCAGATCTCCAACCCACCATCATCATCCTTAATCCCTTTAACAACAGCTCCTTCAAACACCCGACAACTTTACTCTTCGATCTTCACATCCCCTCAACCCATCACCATGGAACCACGAACTCTGCAACTGATGGAGCTACAAACCCAGCAACAAATCGAGGATGGAGGAAACAACCAAGCAGCCGGGAGTAGTGCCAACACAGATTTCTGGCGAAGCCGTGCCAGGTGGGTTCCTACTCCAGATCAAATAAGGATCCTCAGGGATCTTTACTACGACAAGGGAGTTAAGACCCCAACTACAGAGCAGATTCACGAGATCTGTCTCCAGCTGCAACAGTATGGACAGGTTGAGGGCAAGAACATTTATTTTTGGTTCCAGAATGTCAGGGCTCGAGAGAAGCAGATGAAGAGGTGCAATCAGGCTGCTCAAGTGCCCATGGGAACTAGTTCTCCTGGTACTGGTGGATCCATTGATCTCAATTTTGGGTCCACTGGTTCTACTGGTGCTGGTGGATCCATCGACATCAATTTTGGGCCAGCTGGTGGATCCATTGACATCAATTTTGGGTCCACTAGTTCTACTGATGATGGTAGATCCATTAATCTCAACTTTGGTTCCACCGATTCTACTGGTAATGAAGGATTTCTTGATTTAAATTTGTTTCATACTCTTCCTCACACTTCAACACTAATACCAGTACAACTCTTTTGGCACAACAGGAGGACAAACATCCCTGCAACAACGAGGAGGAGATCACCAGGAGGTTGAAACTCTTCCTCTGTTCCCCGTGCACGGCGAGGACGTCTTTGGTAACCCGAAGACTACTTCCGAGGAAGGTAGCGCATTTGGTTACTATTCTGGTGGCTCAGGCGGTTACCACAGTGGCTCAAACGTTTCTCTTGAGCTCAGCCTCAACCCATCCGGAGCTGCTGACTAGGCTTAGTATAGCATAGTCCTCGTTTCCCTTTTTTGTAATATAAAATCAATAAGATTGTGTGCATGTTTTCTTTTCTTTTTGTTTAACCAACAACAACACCAAGGATCGAACCTTGGTCACCCAATACTATTTTCAAAACCATAAACAACTCTACTGCACACATCTTTCATAATGATGCAATAAAAACAATCACTCAAAAAGAATCCAACAATCAATTAAGTCGCATCGAGGTCTAGCTAGTATCCTCTGAGTCAAACCAAACACAAACAATTTCATCGATAGGATTAGGGATTTATAAAGCTAAACACATCCTGAGTTAGCTAGGAAAAACCCACGTCTTTAGAGTTACTCTTACAAATCTTATAAAATCTCAACCATTTCCTCTATTAATTGCTCCATTAAACTTACCACAATTCATACCCTATGAATTTACGATTTAGAAACCGAATCAAACTCCATATCGCATAGTAATTCACTTGAACCACTATGGATACCCAACAATGTCACTACAATCAATACCCAAAATTGCACTTAACCATTTCTCCTAAAATCCATCACCACAGAAACACACCCTCATCTAATAACATTTACAGAGAGTTGACTCTAAATCTCCCCATTATTTACCGACCAAGATCAAACTCCATTTCAAAACTTTAAGTGTCCCGCCTACTTAAACTTAGAACACAAACAACCTCAAATTCACTTCAGTCCAACTCCATACTATGATCCAAAACTTAAGAAAACTAGTTCACAAAATCAATTTCCTTCACTTAAATAAAACTATGTCCACAAGTCATAGTCAGGTCAACAGACCAAGGTGTCCAAACGGAGAATTTTCAATCCAGTTGTCTTTGTGAAACGCAAAATATCAATCAAAATGATGCTCGCAACATCAACCACGTATACAAAACATGTTCCTCGAATCTCGATTTAAATTTAGAAATACTAAAACTACCACTAGTCCCACTTCAAATAGCCCTTAAGATTTTAGGTACTCGGAGAGAACTCAAATATATAGTCGTTCGTCTCAATCACTCAAACACGAGATCAAACTCCGTTCTCGCACCTCAAACTCTGCTCAACAACTTACAAGCACATGGAAGAATTAACCACAATAATTTCTTCCCTAACCGCAACACTACTCACAACTCCACATGAGTCTAGAATCTATTCAGATGCATCTATATGTCCAACTTAAGAAGGCAAAATTACTATCAATTAATACTCGTATCCACATCAGATACGAGCATAGGTCCACACCATGCCTTCAACCAAACACTTCTACATACAAAAGGAAACTCATTTCCATAAACAATCCTCACTGACTCATCAGAGTTAAATCCGGAGGTTTCCATTCCTCGAAGATCACAACTCGCGGAAACTAAACTTATTCTAATACGAACTTAGAAGGCAACTCTACCGTCCTACGGACATACACGCTGTCTAGACCCCATACTAAGTCATACCCAATGATTATACCAATACCGAAGAGTATATGATGGGGATCCGCTGCAGACGGGCCATCACTCGGGAAGTATTGATTATCACCAAATATGTACCTTACGCTCTGATACCAAACTGTCACGCCCCGAATTTTGAATAATCAATTCAAATCCAAAACATGAATAATAACAATTACAATTAACGTCCTGAATTTTTTCTCACAAACAACCACACTTCACACCTCTCAATATTACAATAAATCAAATCCTCAAGTTAATTATTACAACACACTCTCACCAAATCAAATTCTAAGGCTCAATGAGCTTAACTCACCTCACTATTACAAATGCTGTAAAACTATAACAAATTCTCTAACCCGCACGATCACCGTCCTGATTCTCCTGACCTGTAGGATTACCCGCTACACAATTTGAATAGTGTACCGGGATTGCAACAACACAAACCCGGTAAGCTTTTGACAGCTCGTATGAGTAAATGAAAGGATTGCACGATTTAAAGTAACCAAATCGACTCAAGCATAAATTTAACTCAAGTATTTTCTTTGCATAATAATTGAAGTGTACAACGTCACTTCAAGCATCAATCAACTCACATCTCAACATGACTACTCAAAAACAAACAACTGTTTACTCAATATATACTCACAGGCTTATGATTTATTTATATAAATCATCCCATGCAGTATATTATACTTACAGGCTTATGATTAATTAGATTAATCACCCCATTCAGTATATCATACTTACAGGCTTATGATTAATTATATTAATCACCCCATTCAGTATGTCATGTCATACCCAAGGGCATATGATAACTCGTTTATCCCCCAAGCAGTATGATGGCAGACAGACTAGAGCTCTAACTGTATCGTAAAGTGTCACCTGGGCCAAGGTTCACCTTACGAATGACTGCTTTTCTCAATTCACTCGACTCCTCATTTAATTCATCTCAACGACTCAACTATCGCACTTCACTCAATTACCCATTATCATAGACAACACAACATCTAAGATAAATCACATATTCCAAAGGGTAATGCTCAAAATATAACTCAGTAAATTACACCATCCAATATATATTCCACGTAAATATATATATACGTAGTCACCCACACAAGAGTGACCACTAATACCAACTATAGTTCACATGCAATAAAATCTAGAAATTCATTTTTTTATAGTTAAATACATTTTACTTACCTATGGACCGTAGTCGATCAAGTCCATATAATTTAAAACAAATATTTATTTTCATAAAACAATTTCCACAATTTCTCAATTAAATAAAATCACCGAATTTCGGTTCGTGAATGAACCATGTGCGATTTACTCACCTCGATATTCCCGCTGCGTCTTCAATTCAACACAATACACACCGAAACCGCTCACCCAAGGAAGACCGTCAATCACCTAGTCAAACATGACCTTAACTTAGCCAACAACTCAAAAACATACTCAAACAACAATCCAACGGTCGGATCGAAATTAAATGATGATCCAACGGTCGGATCCTCACGGATCGCCTTTAGGATCACCCTCCAAAAATCATCACGAAGATCCAACGGTCAGATCTTCCTGAATCGTCCTTACTAACATCTTCACAAATTTATACGAAAATCCGACGGACGGATTCTCACGAATCGCCTCCCTAATCACTGTTTTGCATTTATACGAAGATCCAACGGTCGGATCTTTGCCCATGACCACACAAAGCCACTGGGACAGTCATAAGATCATCATATCAAAACTACAAGTCCATCTGACGGTCCTAACTTCACAGATCACAAATCTAACGATCGAAATCGATCTAAACTTAAAAATTCATAACTTAATCATACGATATCCAAAAATTGCGTATAATATATCAAAATGATCGTATTGAAATATAGAATCTGAAAATGCACAGAAACCATATTTTTGATCCCCGGAGGTGGCCGGAAAGGGCCGCCGGAGTTAGTGGCAGAGCCGCCGCCGACCACCACCAATGGTGTCGGGGCCGAGCTGCTCTTCTTCCTCTCATCATGCTTAACAACTTTCATAACTACCATGTAAGCTGAAAATGACCGGAAGTGGTTGAAATTACCTAAAACAGTCGAGGTGGCCGGAATTTTTCCAGAAACCGGTGAGAATTTGCAGAAACCGGCGAAGCTCCGATCAACGTAAAAATGTCCTCCTTTCGCTTCGATTCCTTCAGGAGACTTGTTCAGAACTTAAAGAAGAACGCACTGGTTCAAGAATCACTCAAAACGAAGCTCTACAGCTCGAGATATCTTGATCGAAAGCGTCGGTGGCCGGAAAATTTGCAGAATCCGGCGAGCTCCTGTTCGACGTAAAAACTTCCACTACTCGCTTCGATCCCTTCTGAAGAGTTGTTCAGAACTTCAAGGCGAGCTCACTGGTTTAAGAATCACTCAAAACGACGTCCTGTAGCTCAAGATATTTGGATCGATAGCTCCGGTTTCGTTCTTGGTTGGGTTTGACTTGCAGCCACTGCTACGGGCCACGCCGCCGTGTGAGGCTGCTTCTGAGAGCTTCAGGAAGTTGAGGCGAGCTCGAGGATGAAGTTTGGTGAGTATTGGTGACCGGAAGCACGAGTTATCAAGCTTGGAACTAAAACGGTTTTCAAAACAAACCGTTTTCCGCCGTCGTATCCGGTTGTTCTGCAGAGAAAGGCTGCCGCCTGCAGCTGCGCAAGATCGAGTTGAAGCTGTGGGAGATGGTTTGGTACAGATTGGTGGCCGGCGGAGAGAGAGAGAGAATTGAGAGCTTTTGCTCTGTTTCTTGGATGCTTTCGAACGAGAGAGCGAGAGAGAGAGAGAGTGAGAGAGCTCGTGACAGAGAAAAAGAAAAGAGAAGCAATTATGCTTGGGACGAAAGAGAGAGACCGAGACAGCCAAAAGGGAGAGTGAAAAGCTAAAGGAAGAGGTGAAATGTTCGTATTATTCCTCCAACGAGGTTCGTATTATTCCTCCAACGATCGAGGTTATTACAGTCATATCAAAATATAACAACCAAAGCTAGTGAAATAATGCTATTGTAGTGGTAAGTGGTTTAACTAGGGCTGTTACCATTACTAAATGGCACTTAGGGACACTGGTTACATAGTATTCTCGCACATTAAAATAATCTTCTCTCCAAAAATAAAATTGACTGCTCCAAACTGTTGGCCCTTACTATTTCTGAAAAATAAAAATTCTTTTGCATAAGAACTTTGCTGTTACCTTTTTTGTCTTACACAACAATACCTGGGAAAAAAAGATTGTATTTACAAAAGAACGAAGGACATAAATTGATCATCACATTGCAGGGGGTTTTTTGTTTCTAGGAAGGTAATATGAACAACACAGGGTAGACTTCAAATTCCAGCTACTGTACAGCCTTCCAATCAGAGAAAAACTCAAGATCTAATATACACAAGTAAAACCATGCAGATTAACAGAAGTCTTCCTTTCAACTGTACAAGAAACATCAAATCTCCTTTGAAGCTCCATTTCATAACAATAACTATGTGATACACGTGAACTGTGATAGACTTTATTTGTTTTTAAGAGAAAGAAAAAATTTAGTGATCGCAACGAATGATGCAATACAAGTGGACAAGAGGTCCACAACAGAGAAAAAACAGCAAACCCAGAAAGCTATACCAAATACAAGTAGTTAAACTACAAAACACCCAAGTGACTGTAATCTTAGAGTTTGGCTGCCTTCCAGTCAAGCAAAATATAAGAAAGGCTTCACTTTCTAAAGCCTATCGATAAAACTGACTGTGATCTTAGATTTTGCCTGCCTTCCAAGCAAAATATAAGAAAGGCCTATTGATAAAAAGCCCATAAAGCTTAAAAACTTGGTCTATGCCAGCTCCTCCAATCCTGCAGCTCTAATCTTCAAAGATCTTCTATTTCTTTTCATCCAAACCACCCAAACCCAGAGAATTTTAGCCTTTTATCTTTTGCAAAAACCAAGATGTCATGAACTTATTAGAGACAGAAACCCCACTGGTTCTCCCATCTCAATCCAGCCTCCATATACAACTTCTCCCAGAACAGTAAGGCAACTTCACACAGCAAAAAAAAGAGGCACAAAGATACTACACTCAATCCAGCCTCCATGCACAACTTCTCCCACAAATGTGAGGCAACTTCAGACTGCTCAACATGACACACCAATGAGAAGAACTCGGCCTTCTTTGTTGAAGCATATGTCAGTTCTTAACCCTTCCATGCGCCACATACCACCCTAAAGTCTTGATCTTGAGCGGAACCTGGGTATACCATATAAAACTTGCAGACAAGAAAATGGATCTGAATCATCAGCAATCATAAATCTATAAAAAAGATTTGACAAGATAAAGCTACAAAAGACTCCAGCTTCTGTCTCGTCAAATCCCACTTGGAGTCTTCCAATTTGACTCTTTCCTAAAACGCCAACAGCAAAGATACCTTGCCTGTTCATCATTTGAGTTTCTTCTAGAAACAAAATCCCAGCTCAAGAGGAAAGGGATTGGAATGGCTAAACTATCTGAAGGAAAAGATGTTTTGGCTGAATGAATCAATTGTATTCAATCATGTAACATATATACAGAGCACCTACTATACATGCATCTCGTGGTTCTCCAACAAGTTAGGAGACCAGTAAGGTAAGAAAACTAACACAATTACAATTGGAATCAAAACTATACAGACTGTCCTATCAAATCAAATCAAATCAACTTAATACAAATATATTCTTGCATATCAAGATAATCCCAATTCAATACTGCAAGATTTACTTTCCAACACTCCCCCTCAAGTTGGAGAGTGTATATCAATAACTCCCAACTTGCTCATGAGCTGTTTGAACTTTTCATTTCCCAAAGCTTTTGTAAACACATCTGCTAATTGGTGTGAAGAAATCACAAATCGTGTAACAACTTCACCTTTCACAATTTTGTCCCGAATAAAATGACAATCCATTTCAATATGCCTAGTTCTCTCATGGAACACAGGATTCTTAGCAATATGCAATGCAGCCTGATTATCACAATGTAAAACAGCAGGACTTGGAACAGGCAAATGTAAATCAGTCAATAAATAGCGTAGCCAAGTAAGCTCACAACAAGTACCTGCCATTGCTCTGTATTCAGCTTCTGCACTTGATAAAGACACAGTCTTTTGCCTTTTGGTCCTCCATGAAATTAAAGAATCTCCTAGGAACACACAATAACCGGTAGTAGAGCGGCGGGTAATAGGACAACCCGCCCAATCAGAGTCACAAAACGCCTTCAGGTTTAAAGAATTATTGGCATGAAGAAGTAAACCTTGACCAGGAGATGACTTCAAGTAACGAACAACTCGAAGGGCAGCAGTCATATGTTGCAAGCGAGGTTCATGCATAAACCAGCTAAGAATATGTACTGAGTATGTGATGTCAGGCCTAGTAATGGTCAAGTAAATCAGCCGACCAACTAGACGCCGATATGAGGCAGGATCTTTAAGTAATTCTCCTTTGTCTGAAAGCTTGGATTCTTCCATGGGAAACTCAACCGGCTTAGCACCCAAGTAGCCGCTATCTTTGATAATTTCCAAGCCATATTTGCGTTGGGATATGTAAATGCCTTTCTTGGAGCGAGCTACCTCAATGCCAAGGAAGAATTTTAAATCACCAAGGTCCTTGATGCGAAAACGAGTATGGAGGAACTGTTTCAGAGCATTAATAGACTCCATATTGTTTCCTGTTATTAAAATGTCATCCACATAGATTAACAATACAGTGAGAGATGTACCATGCTTGCGGACGAACAAGGAATAGTCAGCTTTGGACTGAGAAAAACCAGCAGCAAGGATAGCCTCTGTGAACTTAGAAAACCATTGACGAGAGGCCTGTTTTAGTCCATACAAAGACTTGTTGAGGCGACACACGAGATGCTCCCCCTGTCGCCGAAGACCAGGAGGAGGGGACATGTAAATTTCCTCCAATAAATCACCATTCAAAAAGGCATTATTGATATCCAATTGATGCAAGGACCAATTGAGACTAGCAGCAACAGCAAGAATGCAACGGACAGTGATCATTTTTGCAGTAGGAGAAAAAGTGTCGTGATAGTCGATACCTGCGGTCTGAGTAAAACCCCGAGCAACAAGACGAGCCTTATAGCGCTCGACAGACCCATCAGCCTTGCGTTTGATTCGATACACCCATTTACAACTGATCGGGCGCTTTCCAGGAGGCAGAGGAACAAGACTCCAGGTCCGATTATCAACAAGAGCTTGAAGCTCAGAATGCATAGCTTCCTGCCATTTTGGATCAACTGATGCAACCTCATAAGAAGTTGGCTCCTCATCCCGACTAACAGTAGCAATATAATTGAGGTGAGCAGGAGAATACCGATCATATGAAATATAGTGACAGAGAGGATACCGAGTACCAGGGGTGAAACCGGACAAGGCTGAGGACGACGGATGTGGAGGCAGAATCACCTGCGAGCAAACGTAGTCCTTAAGGCGAACGTTGGCTTCTCGAGGGCGCTGAGAACTGAAGAAAGGATGCGTGTTTGGGGAAGAAGGAGGACTGAAGAAAGGGTCAGAGAGTGAAGGGAGAGGAATGGGCTGGGCCGTGGTTTTGGTGTCAGTTGGGCTGGTGTTGGATAAATGGTGGAATTGGTCCTCAAGAAAAATGACATCTCTATTAGTGAAAATTTTTCGGGTTGCAATATCATAGAGTTTGTAAGGCTTTTGTCCCATAGGATAGCCCAGAAAAATGCATTTGGTAGCACGAGGAGAAAATTTTGAAGACGGATTGGGAATGGTTGCAAAAGCAAGACACCCAAATACTCGCATCCGAGAATAATCAGGAATTTTATTATGAACAATTTCAAAAGGGGTTTTCCGGTGAAGCAGCAAGGTGGGAAGGCGATTGATGATATATACGGCAGTGAGGACACATTCTCCCCAAAAATTAATGGGTAGATGTGATTGAAAACGAAGGGCACGAGCGGTTTCAAGGATATGTCGATGTTTCCGCTCAACGACACCATTTTGCTGTGGTGTATAAACACAAGAATGTTGAAAAAGAACACCTTCGTCAAGAAATAAATTTTGTAATGAAAGAAATTCAGCCCCATTGTCCGAACGAAGTTGTTGAACTTTTGTGTTGAATTGAGTGTTTACATAATTAAAAAACCGACGGAGTAGAGGTTGTGTTTCGCTTTTGTGTCGCATTAAAAAAATCCATGTAAATCGGGAAAAATCATCCACAATAGTCAAGAAATAATGAGCACCAGAAAGAGAAGGGGTTTTATAACGTCGCTTACCCACACCAATCATCGTCCTCGTAGCCAAGTCCTGTAAAATACACCAAGATGGAAAAAACGTCACTGAACAAGATAAATCATCGGTTGTTTTTCCAATAGACATGAGATCAACTCTAAAACTTGGCACACAGAGGACATCATTTAATTGAAAAGAATCGTTAAATCGAATTGATCCAGTCATAGTAATTCCAGCCGTGTCTCCACTAGGTAAAGAAACTGGTGCCAAAGAAGGATGCTTAATATTTATCAGTGATGTAGGAGAAGAAGTAATATGATGAGTTGCTCCGCTGTCGAGTATCCAACGATTTGGAGCAACATGTAACAAACCTATAGCATATTCAATTGCAGAAGCAGCATTGGCTTGAGGAGTCAAGGCAGCAATTACTTGAGTGTACTGATCCTCAGTGAGATTAGGAAGCATTCCTTGAAGGTCCTGGAATGTTGGGGTAGCATCAACATGATTAGCAGAGGGACTTCCTCGACGTTGTCTTGTAGAATTAGCTTCCTTAGGTCCTTTGTAGAGACGATGACCAGGAGGATAACCATGCTTTCTATGGCAGGTTGCTTCAGTATGATAATCCTTGTCACAATAAGTGCAATGCTTGATTGGGGCACGAGGACAAAAATTGCTTCCTTGGGTATTGCCTTGATTCCCTTGCATCTGTGGTTGTGATCTAAAATTGCTGTGTACTGCCATTGTTGCGGTGTTAGATGGGGCAATAAGAGAGGAACCAAGTTCCCGTTGTTTTTCTTCTTGAACGAGGGAAGCATAAGCTTGTCTCACCGAAGGCAAAGGGTTCATTAACAAAATCTGTCCACGAGTAGCAGCATAAGATTCATTTAAACCCATAAGAAATTCCATCAACTTACTGCGATCATTTTGCGCTCCACAGGTGCAAGTGATAGTGTTGTACGAAGCAAGCTCGTCCCATAAGCCTTTCAACTTTGTGTAGTATGCTGCAATGGATGATTTACCTTGTTCAATACGGTAAATGTCTCTTTGAACTTGAAATATGCGTGGGGCGTTGCCCAACGCGAATCTCTCTCGCAGGTCTACCCAAACATCATGTGGTGTGGTGCAGCAGAGCACTGAATCGGCAAGCTCAGGTTCAAGGGAATTGAGAATCCATGAAAGAACCATGTCATTGCACCTCTGCCATAGTGCATGTTCGTCAGGTTTCTTTTCTGCAGAGGGTTCCTTAATGGTTCCATTGATGAAGCCGGTTTTGTTCTTGGCACTCAGGGATATCCTCATAGCGCGACACCATGAGTTATAATTGTCTCCTGACAATTTCTTGGAGACAAGCAGAAGACCGGGATGGTCTGAATGATGAATGAAAAACGGATTGGCAGTATCATCAGAGGAAGCGTTGCTGGTGCCAATTCCACTATTAAGAGTTTCAGAAAAAAACTCATCACCAATTGCCATTGAAAAAGGTTGCGAGGCTGCTACTTAATAGCAGAAAGGGCTGCTTGTAATTTGGTAGAAAAACTGGAATGGAGAGGCTGCTAGTGACTGCAGAGAGAAGAAGAGCTAGGAATTATTCCTGCTTTGATACCATGAAGGAAAAGATGTTTTGGCTGAATGAATCAATTGTATTCAATCATGTAACATATATACAGAGCACCTACTATACATCTCGTGGTTCTCCAACAAGTTAGGAGACCAGTAAGGAAAGAAAACTAACACAATTACAATTGGAATCAAAACTATACAGACTGTCCTATCAAATCAAATCAAATCAACTTAATACAAATATATTCTTGCATATCAAGATAATCCCAATTCAATACTGCAAGATTTACTTTCCAACACTATCTTATTCTGGACATAAGGAATCTTGATAATCTGCAGGACTCATTTTACCACCTTAAGGACTCATTTTACCACTTGAGGACTCATGTAGTAACTAAGAAAATTTACCACTTTAACGACTCATGTTACCACTTTGAGGACAAAATAGTAGAGGACTCATTTTACCACTTTATGGCAATTGTATGCATGTCATACGTTAACACATTGTAGAATATCCCATTTTGGAAAGAGAGTCGGTAGTTAGTTCTCTAATCAATTCTCATTTATTAGTCATCTTCTTCTCGCTGACCCTTATTTTCAGTAAAAATGATAGATCTACATATCATTGGTATTTTAATTTTTTATAGCATGTTCTGGAAGAGAATCATGTATCATTGAGTATTTTTCTCCAGCCAATTATGGTTCATCCTTAGTTGGTTCAGTTAGATGGAATTCAATACCAGATTTTGCTCTCTCGTATTGTAATAAAAATAGTCCGAGTTTTCAAAACTATAATTTAGTGAAAAATTTGTTTCAGATTGTTCATACTTTCTGACGTTAACTCTTAGGTGCCCCTACGTTTTGTAATTTTGAGAAAATTAGATATAAACCCAAAAATTTAAGCTTCTATTGAGAAAAACCCATACATATTTTTCTTTCAGTTTACACCCATTCCACATAAGCAAACCTTTCGTATAGAGTGTATGTCTATAATTAACAGCTTTCCTCATTTTTTGATATATCTAATATACCCTTCCGATTGTAGAAAGTCAAATTCAGTATCTTCCTAATTAATCTTAGCATCTATTTGAATTTAAAATATTAAACTAAAAATCAGTTTGTTTTAACTTTACATAATCAATTACATCCCTGACTTCTTCCTTGCTCTATATTGTTATTGCTAACTTGAGTATATATTATATATGCTCATTATAAAAGTATTCTATTTGTAACACAAACTGTTAGTTCTTGTTTTCCTTACACATGTAGGTATTTTCTTTCCAATAGAATTTCAAATATTTTTTCCTTGATCAATTATTGTTTTAAAAGATGGAATACTCGAACACTAAGAGAGAATGGTTTTCCTGCTTTACAGAAAGGGCGGGGGCAAACATGCACGGTACTTCTCGTACATGTCTCCAACGGACAATTGAAGAAATGTTCTGAAAGAAAAGAAAGGAGTTAGAGACGGGGTCAGGGAGTGGGAAAAAAGTTTTATTCTATGAATAGCATTACGTTCTCACTTCTAGGCTCACATTCAGTGCCTTTCTACATACTCAAAAAAGGTCTAATTGTACGATACATATATCTTGTTCTTTGATTACTTTTTTTTTTTTTAGGTATATTATCATGTTAATCCCATGATAACTTTTCACTCTCAACTATTACATTTTTAATGTACTTACTACATTGGTAAATGTGATTAAGTAGGGCTCAAATAACATAACCTTCAATCTAAAGATAAGGTTGACTCACAAGATATATTCTTCCACAATTATAGGTATAATATGGTAGGAAACCTAACAAAGAGGTATGATACAAAAAAAAAATGACTCTTATATATAGAGGTGTCATAGGGGAAAATAAATAAATAACCTCATATTTATCAGATACCTTGAAAATCAAGTTAACTAGAGTGGGTTTTGCACAAGAGTGGATTGATACTATTCTAAGTTCCATTCGAACTGTGCGCTATTCTATTTTGTTGCATGGGAAACCTACAGGTTATATTTCTCCATCCAGAGGCATCAGGCAAGGGGACCCTCTTTCTCCATATTTATTCATTTTGTGTGTTGAGGGTCTCTCCTCCCTTATTTCTCATGCAGTTTCTCAGGGTTCTCTGAAGGGGCTGAAGATGAGTCCTCGGGCCCCAACTATTCATCATTTATTATTTGCCGATGACAGTTTTCTATTTGGTGAAGCCTCTGTGGTGGAATGCACTACCTTCAAGACTATTCTGAATGTTTATGAGCGTGCTTCTGGTCAAAGGATTAATCTAGAGAAGAGTAGTGTTGTCTTCAGCAAGAATGTGCATCCTGATACTAAAGCTAATATAGCTTCTATTTTGGGGGTGCAGTGTGTTGAGGATCATGGAAGATATCTAGGGCTTCCCCTTCATGTGGGAAAATCAAAAGTGGCAATTTTTTCTTACCTTAAGGAAAGATTAACTAAGAAGCTGATCAGTTGGCGCACAAAAATCCTGAGTTCTGCAGGGAAGGAGATTCTGATTAAGGCAGTGGCTCAAATTATCCCAACTTATGTCATGAGTTGTTATATGCTTCCTAAAGGTCTTTGTGATGACCTCCACCAACTTTGTGCTCAATTCTTTTGGGGCGGTTCAGATGCTAATCGCAAAATTCACTGGCGGTCATGGGATAGGATGTGCCTATCTAAAAGTGAGGGAGGCTTAGGTTTCAAGAATCTGCATGCTCATAACTTATCTTTGCTTGCTAAACAGGGATGGAGGTTAATCACTAATCCTAATTCCTTGTTGTCTCGTTTGCTCAAGGCTCGGTATTTTCCGGATGGTTCTTTCCTGGATGCGGATATGGGGGATTCTCCTTCGTATGCATGGAGAAGCATTATGGAAGCTAGAACTGTCCTTCAAGCTGGATTATTTTGGCAGGTTGGCAATGGCTCCTCTATTAATGTTTGGAGTGATCAGTGGATCCCAAATGTTTCTCATCATCAACTCTGTAAACCGACTGCTTGTACCATTGAGTTAGTCTCTTCCTTGATTGATATGGATTCCAAAAGTTGGAGGGTTGATATTCTGCAACGTCTATTTTCTCAAGAAGTTGTTGATGCTATCTTGTGTGTTCCTCTCAGTTATAGAAATAGACAAGATCGTTTGAGTTGGAAACTTGGGAAGAAAGGTAAGTATTCTACTAAAACTGCCTACTATGTAGCTCGGGATGTGGTGATGGGGGATGCCTTTGCTTCCTCCTCTCATGGCGATCCTTTCAGTGTTCTTTGGAAGTCACTTTGGAAATCTAAGGTACCTGGGAAGGTCTCTATATGTATTTGGCGAGCTTGTCATAATGTGTTACCAACTAGGGAGAGTTTGAGCAAGAAGGGCTATACTGGTGATATGGGTTGTCTGCTTTGCCATCACCAGTTTGAGAGTGTTGGACATGTGTTATGTGGGTGCCCTACTGCGCAGGAAATCCTTACTGCTCCTCCTTTTTCTATTCAGGTTCCTATTACTCATTCTTTTATTTTTAAGGAATGGTTACTTGAACAGGTCTCTACTCTTTCCTCTGAAAATTTTTCTAAGCTGTTGATGCTTTGATGGGGTCTTTGGAAGAATAGGAATGATAAATTGTGGAATGATAAGGCTAAAAATGCTTCTACAATTGTTGCTTGTACTATGGCTTGGTATGAAGAGTTCCTTCAGGCTAATAGGGGTATGACTTTGGTAACTGATAGGCGGACGAAAGCTAGAGTATTTTGGTCCCCTCCTATGAGTGGTTTATTGTGCTTGAATGTTGATGGTGCTTATGTTTCTTCACTACAACATGGAGGCATTGGAGGTGTTCTGCGTAATGAGAAGGGTGAGTTCATTGTAGGCTTTGCTTATAGAGTGGCTAATGTGTCCTCTGCTTACCATGTTGAGCTCCTTGCTATTAAATCTGGGCTGGAGCTTATTCAGGCACTTGGTGTATCTAATGTTGCTCTAATGAGTGATTGTTTAGAGGCTGTGAAGGCAGTGACAGCTGAGGATCCTGACTTCTCTACTTTGGGAATCATTGTTGAAGAAATTAAAGATTTGCTAGGTGATTTGCTTTCCATAGGTGTTCATCATACTTATAGGACTGCTAATCATGTTGCTCATAGGCTAGCAGGATTTGGTTTTGATTCTGACATTCATATGGATTGGTTTGTTCAAGCTCCAGAGTGTGTTCTGGATGCCCTTCAGTACGATTGTAATCGTATAAATCATTAATACAATTTCATCTTTACCTCAAAAAAAAAAAAAAAAAAAAGTTAACTAGAAACAGTATTTTAAATGATCAGGTACCTTATTTATACAAAACTTTTAGGTTGTAGTTGAAAATAATCTTTTCTTTTTTTTAAAAAAAGAAAAGTTTATTGAATTAGCGAAAGATATCGCTCAAGAGGGCATCCCAATAAGGAGCATACAATAGCCAAAAAAGGCTTGATCTTAGAGCTAAGATAGAACAAATAAGAAGGTGTACTACACCAACAAATTGTCCATATACAATAAAATACTGCTCTGAAACACTTATAGAACAACTAGCAAAAACTGAAGGTAAATCCTCAGCCTCCTCAAGATAATTACCAACAATAGAAGCATTGTCACGACCTTGAGATTTGTAAATCAAACCATCAGAATCTGCTATCCGGGAATGCAAGAAGTTGGCAAACCAATCAAATCTATACTCGTCCCAGCCTAAAACACACTGCTCGCCAAGGCACGCAATTGTGGTACTCATAGCGTGATTGTACTGAGACTCTTTATAGAATGTAGAAGTGAACAATCTACCTGTAAGTAAAAACAGCACCCCCAAAGAAGAGATAATAGAAAAATTGAACAAAAACTCGATCAAAGTATCTCCCGGGTCCCAAATCCAGCCCCCCTTGAGAAGTTGAGCCTAACAAACGGGTCCTGATTTGGGCCCAACAGCAGCCCAAAGCCTTAACCAAAATTGATGTGGACACCCAACTCCTGTGCAGCACCCAATTACAGCATCTCCGCGTGACCACTAGCCTTGACCGCGTCTGCATCTCCGGCATCACCACTTCCATCACAGCCTTGGCAGCGCCAATCAATGCCGACGCCTTCAACCACGACCCTAGCAGACCACCAAGCCCCATCACGACGCAGAGCAAAAGCTTTTCCGCAGCCATGCCGGAACATGGTATCTCCTTCGTCGTCGACATTCGGCGTGCACAACCACACACCACTCCCATCACCGTCAATGAAGCAAAGAAACAGCGAAGCCTCCATCTAGGGCCGGGATCCCAAAGCCATCTTTGATCCCCTGAGCAGACAACCCGCCCAAACAACGATCATTGCTCGCTTGATCTCGGAGAAAGGAAACAGATCTATCTGATCTTTTTTTGAATTGATGGTATGAGGGCAGCGTGCTACCCTTTGTCGAGATCACGGTGGACTTCGCTGGAATCAAGTGTCTCAGCACTCGGTGGTGGGGAAGCCTCGAGTGCTTCCATGGTTGAGATATGTCGATGGCGGCTTTGGGAAAGCGAGAAGGGCTCTCGCTCATGGCGGCTAGGTTTTTAAAAATCAAAACTATAGTAAGAAGTCTTTGAAAATAATCTATATACCTTAATTATAGAATTCTATCTTATATATAGAATAAATTCTCTTTCACCTACATTTTTCAAAAAAAAAAAAAAAAAAAACCAAAATTCCATAATTCTTGCAATAATAATGAAATTGTTTAAGGAAAAGTGATCTGGGAGAATGAATGTGTATTCCATTGATAATCGGGGCCTTTTTATATAGAGAATTACAAGATACAGAATCTGAATTCTACCAGGAAACGTAATCTTACTGTGATTCCCCGAAATTCTGTTATTAATTTCTGATGATTTCAGAAATTAGTGAGTTGTTGATTTGTGCGAGTATAGTTCTGGGTGCCTTTCATTGGCTTTGGAGTTGAGTGAAAGTGTTTTGGACCAATAATTATTGGAAACATTTTATTTTCAAGGAGTCAAGGGTTGACTTTTTATTCGTTGGGTTTCTCCAAAAACTTCCTTCACGAAAGTTGTATATCGTATCGGTACGAGTTCATGGACATGCGACATGCATAAATCAGAGATCATATGAAGAAGTATGGTTTGCTGAAGTTTTTACTGTTTCAGGAAATTACTATAAATAACAGGTTTCCGGAAATAAATATCATAACTGATACTTTGGGAAATTTCCATTTTTGGAAACCATTCACTCCGTTCTATCTCAATTTTCCAGCCATCTCCGGGGAGCCATTTGTCTAGAACGACTCGCCACTACCTCGGCTTGCTCCCCCAGCAGCTCACTTCCTCAGATAGCCACGGAGGCTGAAAGTTGGAGTGGCGTGACCCGATCGGACCTCTTTATTTGGGTGACATTTGGACATGAAAGTTATCAATCGATTTAAAGTGTAGAAGGAGAAATAGGGATTTTGGTGTCGATCCGGCAACGGGAGAGTCCCATGTGCAGCCGCTTCTGGCGGTGCATCTGGCCTCCCCAGGAGCAAATCCTTACTCTGTTATTATCCACTCGTCGATACGAGCTTTTTGATATATGGTTTGTAGAATTTGACGATCGTTTGAAATGTGTTGGGTTCATCATAGCCTCGATTCATTCGGTTTTAAATCCGTGAGGATCCGATCGTTGGATCAACTTGTCATTTTGACAAAAATCAATTTTAGGAGTGTTCCGGAGACTTTGGGTAGTCTCGGATGATGTTTCATCTCGATTGACGTAGTCTTCGGTATAGTTCGCGTGTTTCGAACTTAGAAGCTTGATGTAATTAGGTATCGAGATGTGACCTTGATGTAATTAGATACTCAACAGAACTGTTTTGAGCGGATTGTGGCGAATCATGTTTATCTCTGTTTATGTGTGAAGACGTAGGGGGATTCAGAGGTGACAGGTGAGTAAATTTCACAGTGTTCTTTTATGAACAAAGAACCTTATTGTCTTGGAGTTATTTATTTAACTATGACTATATTTAGTATTAGTGGCATTCCTGAGTGAATGACTATATATATATATATATATATATATATATATATATATATATATACAGGCGGGTTCTGAAGCGGACGTCCGCACTTCGCTAAAGTGCAGACGTCGACGGTTCTGCGGCGTTTCAAGCGGTGACGGTGGCTCGGAGCTTGCCAGATGGAGGCCGGAGGCATCCCAGACCGTTCTGGGCAGCGATCGAGGTCGGAGCAGATCGAGGTTGCAGGTTCTGGGCAGCGACCTGACCTGCAACTGCAATTTTCTGGGCAGCACTGCAACCTCGTTGCCGGCGACTCTACCCGACTGCAGACTGGTCCGTCCGACCCCTGGCCTCCGTCCGGCAAGCGGCGCCACTCCGTCGCGGCCTGAGCAGAGTTACAGTGTCGACGTCCGCACTTTAGCGAAAGTGCGGACGTCGTCTTTGGAACGCCTCCGTATATATATATATATATCTTGGTGAAATTGTGTATGTAGTTGTGATTATAGAATTTCATTTGTTGAGATACCATGGGTCTAGTATGACCATCTTAATTTTGTGATTTAAGATATGGTAGCATGTGTGGGAATATCTGCGTTACGACTGAAGAAACCAGTGTGGTGATCTTTGATGATTATTGTGTAAAGGTTGTGGAAATATTTGTGTGATGATCGGTGAAATATGTGTGATAGTTGCCCTGTAAAGGAGGTTGGTTTGCTATTAAGTTAACAACAATTGAGATGGTTGCTGTGATGATTTCTCTGTAAAGGAGGTAGGTTTGTTATTAAGTTAACAATGATTGTGAAGGTTGCTGTGATGATTGGCTTTACCTTCAGATGCGAGAGTATGAATTTTGTGATTATTACTATGATTTTGATTGATTGATTTTAATGTAATCTTCTGAACTAAACTATATGCATGGATTACTATGATTTGAATTGATTATTTTAATGTGATCTCCTGAACTAAATTATTCGTAGGAGTTACTGTTAGCATTGAAGCCACCCTCAAGTATAAGGGCCAAGTTATAGTATAGTAGGGGTTTAGATCAGTAAGGGATATCGTACCCAACGGATTGGTAAATCTCACTCTAGCTAGGCAGACTTAAAGGAAAACTAGAAAGAATATGCAAATGTAAATGTACAATCACAAACAAAGGCTCACAAGTGAACCAAAGTTCATGGTGAGTATGTGCAAGATGGTGTGTAGAGATTTGATTTTGATTTTGAGAATGGTTTCGATTCAAATTGAAACAAAGAAAGTAAGTAATGTAAACTAAGCTAAGCTAAACAAGTTGTTATCAAATGGATGGAAATTAGGGCATCGGGTTTCACCTTTTGCCTCCTTGCAAGCATTAAAGCAATTGAATATGAATGATGCAAAGCTGATTGTCCAACTACCCTCTTTGTATCCGGATAAGACTACTAAGGCTTAAACCCCTTTCATTTTATTAACTCTAACCGGATAAGTCTAGAGCTAACTACCTAGAGACAAATTCAATTACTGGATAGATCTCAATCATTTGCCCCTAAATGCATAAAGCTTAGAGTTTAGGTAACAAGCAAGCAAACCAATTCTATCTCTAGGTGATTTTAGCTCACTACCCTCACATGCACACATGGTGTGCTTTCATGTTCCCTTTTGCCTAAAGGTAATCAATCTCTAAGCAAAACTTCATGTCATGGCAAACACATAACTCAAATTGATTAGGTCTAAGTAATGCATTAAACTATTGAATTAAACTCAAATTGATTAGGTCTAAGTAATGCATTAAACTATTGAATTAGCATGAGAGAATGACAATATGAATTTGCATCAATTTATAAACAAAAGCATCAATACAAGCAAGTTTGGCTAGGGCTGAAAGCCCGAGCCCCAACTAGTTCACTACTCACATATAGCTAGATACACAAGCTTCAACATTCTATGAAACATCAAATACATAATGAGATAGGGAGTAAAGGGTGACTGCTGATGATGCCGGAAGAGGTAATGGAGATGGGTCTCCAAGAAAATGATGTGGTGGTAGTCACCTCCTTCTCAGTCCTCCAAGCTCTTGATATTGGTGAGAATGGTGAAATTTAGAATCTCTAAGGTGAATTGTGGTGTTGAGTAGTGGTGGAAATGGGGGTTGTAGTGGTGGAAATGGTGGTGTCTTCTCTAGAGAGAAAATGGGTCTTGGCTAGGATGAAGATGATGGAATGGAGTCAAGAATGATGAAGATTAGGTCTTTGGCTTCTTTTGATCAGCTATGTCCTTTTGGTCCCAAGATGTGCAGGAGATGCTCTTACACCATTGTCCCTCAAATTGTCCCAAATTTTCAAGGTGACAAAAGGATAAGGTGTAGGGAGATGTTTGAATTTAAAGTGGTGGGAGATTCTCACAACCATGGTCCTCCTTTGCTGGAGAAAGGATCCTCCATGAGTGGCGGCTCGCCGGAAAAGTTCACCAGAAAAGTTTGCCAAAAAAATCGCCGGAAAAGTCGATTTGCACTTTTCTTCCAATCTCCGTGTCTTCTTCTCCTAGCTTCAAATCTCCATATTTCACGCCTCAAATGATCATTTTATTCTCAATGCATGGTCTCTTACAAATAAAAAGAAATGGATTAAAAAGGGTAAAATAGCATGGAAGACAAATCAATTTTCATAGTTATGGGGCACAATTGCATAAGTAATTTGTGACTCAACAGTTACTATGAATTGATTTACCTTGTTTTAAATTGTTATTGCCTTGTTGTCTTCTTGGAATTATTGTTGAGGGTTTGAATGATTTGAAGGGTCAGAGTGGTGACAATTGTTCTCTATGTTGAAAAACAGGGAGTGATTTATATGGTGTCATTTTGTAATTAATTTGTCGTTGTGCATTAAAATGATTTTCAAACATTACTTGAGGCGGTTTTGTTTGACTGTAATTTATGTAATTGGATGCTAAGTTGAGAATCAAAACATGTGGGTTTTAGTCACGAGTTGACTTATGTAAGCATGATATGGAAGGACATGGAACTGATGGTTGTAGTTGTGATATATGTTTATCGCTTGTTTAGATTGAGATGACTTGAGTGTCATTAGACATCACCACTATTAAATCGGTCAGGATTGCACCTGATGTTAAAAAACATTTTAACATCAGTTTGTGAAGAAACCGATTTCTATTGTTATTATGGACATCAGTCACCAAATAAACCGATGAGAAAAGTTTCGTACGGAAAATTTACAAAAACGCGGAGGGACTAAATTGAAAAATTTGAGAAACGCGGGACTTAAAATTTCATTTCCCCCACACTTAGTTATTTTTCTCACACGACTTGCATTGACTTTGAGTCATTCCCAAACCCTAACTCATTTTCACCCGACCTCCTCGTTTTCCTCCTCCGCCTCTGAGCTAGCCATCTTGGGCACCTCCATTCCCTTCAACTCTCTCAAGCTCGATTGTAAGCATAATCAATCTCTCTCTCTCTCCCTTCACCGACGACTACTTCTCCTTGTACCCCTGCAAGCTCGAAGACTGGTCCTTCTCTCTCTCTCTCTCTCTCTCTCTCTTCCGTTCTTTCTGTTTCTCTTGTTCTGAATCTGAACAAGCCTCTGTTGATTTCGTAATCTAACAATCTGTTTCTTCTGTAAAGCTCTAATTGTAGGCGTCGGAGAACCCCATGAGGGAAATCAAGGTCCAGAAGCTCGTCCCCAACATCTCCGTCGGCGAGAGCGGCGATCGTCTCACCGAGGCCGCCAAGGTCTTTGGAGCAACTCACCAAGGCCGCCAAGGTTTTTGTTTTTGTTTTTCTTTTGTATCTACTTTCTGATTATCTTAAATTTTGAATTTGGATTTGGATTTGATTTGCTTGCATAATCACCGGTGCAGAATGAAAAACCCCTATTAATTAGCTGTCAGTGTTCTATACTTGTCTACTCTACTCATCTTGATCGCTCAGTCTCAGACTCTCTATACGACTGTAAGTTCACTTTGTAGAGCTTATTATTTTCAATTGTGTGCATTTTTCTTACTTAGGAAAGATGATCGATGATGGTATTAGCTATGTATTGATTCATTACTGTGTTTTACAGCAAAGAGAAGCAGAAAAACCGAACTCTTGATGTCGCTCTATTTGCTTTCCCTAACTTTCTTTTGTTTGCTCTGCAGTCGGTGTCTATTTGATTTGGAAACCTAATTTATTTTCGTTAGTGCTTTCATTTTGTTTCTGGTTTCAATGGCATTTTGCTCAAAACAATATTTTGTTATATATTTGCAGCTAACAACAGTAAGATAAGAAGATATCAATCTATTGATACCCCCATGTTTTTATATTCAAAGATATCAATCATCTTTATGCACTAATTTTCTCTCTAAGGGCCATTCAAAAGTGGGTATCTTGATTTTGAATCATGGATTGAGATAAGCATATAAATCTCAGGATGTGTTCGAAAATTAATTGCTGCTTTCCAATCGATTTTGGTTTTGGTTTATATATATAGAGTGCTCTATAGACATTTCTGTGACGTTTGTATGCTTTTCTGCAGCCAAGTGAACATGGGATTTCATATGTATTGAAGGAGGATAAGGCTATAATCATAGATTCATTGACGGGGAGTTATAAACATGTTTCTGTTTTGTTGCTTTGAGTTTACTCATACAAGCTTAAAAAGCTTACCGGATTTGTTGTTGCAACCCGGTGCACTATTTAATGGTGTAGGGGTTAATTCTGCAGGTCAGAGTAATTGTGGCTGAAGTTAAAGTCTTGCGGTAGCAGTTGTAGGAGTCGAAAGCTAATTTTGTTTACTCTGATTTTATTAGACTTCTGTTTAGTGGTAAGCTCATTATGGAGCATTTACTTATTATTTTGTTAACACAACTTAATTTGTAAATTTTATGTAGGATTAAATTATGTTTAGTCCTTGTACTATGCCCTTTTTTCGTTTCAGTCCCTAACATTCTCAATTAATCTGAAAAGTCCCTAACGTCAAAATTTCCGTGTTATTGGTCCCTCCCGCGTCAAATTAGGAGTTGGCATTAGGTGAAATGTCCAATATACCCCTATGTTATTTCTTTTTCATTTTTAATTTCTTTTTCTCCTTTTTTTTTTCTTTTTCCTTTTTAATTTCTTTTTTTTTCCTTTTTAATTTCTATTTTTCCTTTTTTTCTTTTTTCTTTTTCCTTTTTAATTTCTTTTTTGCTTTTTTATTTTTCATTTTTCCTTTTTAATTTCTTCTTTTTCCTTTTTTCTTTTTTCTTTTTAATGACCATCGTATCCTGCTGCATCGGTAGCGCCACGTCGGCGAACCAATCCAGATCGACCCGAAACCCCAATTCTTGTTCTCCAAGCCGGCGGCCCTGTTTTTTTTTCTTTTTTCTTTTTTCTTTTTCCTTTTTAATTTCTTTTTTCCTTTTCCTTTTTTTCTTTTACCTTTTTAATGACCATCGTATCCTGCTGCATCAGTAGCGCCACGTCGGTGAACCACTCCAGATCGACCCGAAACCCCAATTATTGTTCTCCACGCCGGCGGCCATTTTTCTTTTCCATCACTATTCTTCTTCTTCACTTCTGGTTTTGGTCAACTTGGCCATCAAAAACCATCATTTCAACCAGACCCAAAATCCAAATCACCATTTTGAGCAAGACCCAAAAACCTCAGGGTCTGAAAAAATGGTAGTTTTCAGTGAAAAGTTTCCAAATTGAGGCTTGATGTGGAGAGAGAAAGTGAGATTTGTGTGGGAGAGAGAGAAGTAGGCTGTGAAAACAAGAGGGGAGTGGTTTAGCGGCAAATTTCCGAGTTGATTGGGATCTGCTTGTGTTTGGGAGATGGCGTCGGCGACGATGGAGGCGAGGGCGGATCCTAACAGAGGGAGATGGCTTCAGAGAAGGTGAAGAAGTGATCGATCAGCTCCTAGCCTCTTGCTTTTGCTCGATGTCCATCTTTGCACCGCCAAGCTAGGACGTCTTTGCTGGGTTTGGTTTCAATTTGGGGAGAGAAACAGATGGATTGTGGAGTTTGATCAAAATGAGATTGGTGGGTTGAGGAAGGAGAAAGTAGGCAAAACGAAAAGAAAAAAAAGGAAAAAAAGAAATTAAAAAGGAACAAGAAAAAAAGAAGAAAAAGCAAAAAAGAAATTAAAAAGGAAAAAAAGAAAAAGAAGAAAAAGGAAAAAAAAATTAAAAAGGAACAAGAAAAAAAGAAGAAAAAGAAAAAAAGAAATTAAAAAGAAAAAAGAAAAAAAGAAATTAAAAAGGAAAAAGAAAAAAAAAGGAGAAAACAAAATTAAAAAGGAAAAAGAAATAACATAGGGGTATATTGGACATTTCACCTAAAGCTAACTCCTAATTTAACGCGGGAGGGACCAATCAGACGGAAATTTTGACGTTAGAGACTTTTCAGATTAATTGAGAATGTCTGGGACTGAAACGAAAAAAGAGTCATAGTACATGGACTAAACATAATTTAATCATTTTATGTAATATAATATTTGACTCTAAATAAGAACGAGTCTGTATTGACATTGTGGGTTCTGGACTTCATTGTGTACTTGTTTTTAGAGAAATAAATCTACAGGTATTTAGGGTTGATGTCCTAACTATCACCCCCAGTGTGTTTGTGTTTGTTTAATTGTTTATTTCTTGTGTTTGAAAATTGGGGCGTGACACTTATAATGATTGGGATATCTTGTAGATATCTACCCTAACCTATTACAATTGAAACAAGTTACTAGAGTTTGAACTAGACACATATTCTAGATATCTTTGACCACTACCTTTGTCCTTGCAACTGTGGCTCACTCCACAATAACCTCTCACTCAATTAACTTGGCTATCTTTGTAGTGTCGTTTAGGGCTGGGCGTCCGGACCCGAAAAACCGAAGACCCGACCTGAACCGAACCGAGCAAAAAAGCCCAATTCGGTTCGGTTTTGATTTAGAAATTCTCGGTTCAGTTTGGGGCCCGACCCGAATATATTTTTTCGGTTCAGTCTCGGGCTTCACATATTTGGAGACCGAAAGCCCGATCTGGCCCGATTTTCCTCCATTTTGACGATCTCAGCCTCTGTCTCTCTCGACAACATCTCAGCCAGTCAACCCGTTCATGGCTTCATCTGCAAATCTAGCATTGCATCCCTTTCTTTAAGCATCTTCTCTGTTCTCTCTTATCCAATCTTATCCTCTCTAGCTTCTTCCTCATCAGTTATCGCACTCAGCTCCTTAGCCAAAGAAGCGTCCATCACCGCAGTTTCGAAACCATCTCAGCCAGTCAGCCCTTGTTCTTCCCCAATTTCTGAAAACCCAACCCCATTATCAACAATTCAATCCCAGACCTATTAGCAATTTTGGCTGAAAACCTGAAACTCCAGACCTGTTAGCAACTCCACTTTGGGCTCCGGCGGCGGCGGTACCCAATCAGCAGCAGAACAGTTAGATCTAGAGATCTGGGCACCTCTTCACCCAAGTCCTTGGGTCAACCCAGCCCTATCCTCACTCCTCCTAACCGAGCCCCTCTTCACTCTCCCCTCCATCCAACGCGCCACCGACGAACTGCATAATGGGGATTAATTAAGGAGGAAGAATATATATATATATATATATATATCTCTCTGAATAGAACTGCAGAAGAATAAGATTAAGAAGTGTCGAAGAAGAGACTAGAAAAGAAAGAGGGAGGAAGAAAAAAAGAAGAAGAAGAAGAATATATGAATAGAAGTATAGAACTGCAGAAGAAGAAGAAGAAAGTGTCGAAGAAGACCAGAAAAGAAAGAGAGAGTAGAAAGTAAAAGAGGGCAGAGCCTTTTGTTTTGTTTTATTTCTACCGCTTAGGACAAATAAATATAAACGTCGAATGTAATGTTCCCATAGCGTCTCATGCTCCAGTGGTTGGGAGCAAGGATTTGGTGTAAGAGGTCGGGGGTTCGAACCTCGCCTCTTACCGAATATTTGTATATTTTGCATATTGGGCCCGAAAAGCTTGAAGACCGAACCGGCCTGTTTGGGATCGGTTTCTGTTGGTTTCCAATTTCAAAAAAGCCCGAATCGGCCCGAACCAATTATTTCGGGCTCGGTCTCGGTTTTACCAAATTTCAGGCCCGACCCGAACCGAGCCCAGGCCTAGTGTCGTTATGCCTTTACATCCCAATTCCCAAAACAGAATGCTCCACCGGCAAAGAGAGCTTCTTCGCACCAGAAGGTGATGTTATATAGTGTTTTTATTTTATTTTTTTATTTTATTTATTTTTTTAAGAAGGATGTTATATAGTTGATTTTCTTGGAATCTTACTGGTGACTGTTTCAAAAGGAATGAAGGGCTCTTTCTTTGCAAAGGTATCAGAGTTGTACGTGATGAGCTTGGGATTGCAGGTAAGACAACATGGTTTGACTCACGTTATTTAGGAATATGATGCAAAGGAAATTGTCTTTGATTTTCAATGTTTGGAGGAAAATTGGTATGTGGAAGGTGTTTTTATTAAAGAAGTTCAGTTTATTATGTTTCTTTTGTTCAGTTCTTGTAATTTAGTCCCACGTGATTGTAATCGGGCGGCACACCTTTTAGCAGAGAATGCACTTCTGGTCTTTGACTTTCATGTTTGGGTCAATGATAGTCCTCTATGGCTAGCTATCTCGTATTGTATACTCTAATGTATGTTAACTATTTATTTCAATGGTAATTCACTACTAGAATAATGTCATTAGACATCGTCACTATTAAATCGGTCAGGATTGCACCTGATGTTAAAAAACATGTTAACATCAGTTTGTGAAAAAACCGATTTCCGTTTGTATTATAGACATCAGTCACCAAAGAAAACGATGAGAAAAGTTTCGTTCCAAAATTTAAAAAACACGCGGAGGGACTAAGTTTCAAAGTTTGAGAAACGCGGGGACCAATTATTTCATTTCCCCCCACACTTGGTATTTTTTTCCGCTTTCTCTAAAACTGTCGAGAACCCTAGCTAATGACTTCAGCAGCTCATTCACCTCAACTGTCGACCTCATCGTTCTCCAAGCTGACCTGCTTCGAGTCCCCGTCCTCCTTCTCCAAGCTGACGTGCTCCAAGTCCCTCTCCGACCCAAGCCGACTGGAGCCGCCTCCGACCTGACCCCAAGTCCTCGACCTCGCTCTCTGACCCCGTGTTCCCCTGCCTCGCTCTCTCACCCCGAGTTCCCGATCTCGTTCTCCAGACCTCGAGCTTGAGATCCGATCTAACCTCGAGCTTATCAGGGGACCTGAGCTTGTCATTCTCCAACTTGAGCCAGCTCTAGCTAGTTCTCCAACGTCTAGTCTCGTAGGTCCTCTCTCTCTCTTCTCTTCGTGACCACCAATACTGATTCCCTGTCCGGTTTTGATCTAAAGTTCAGTTTTTTTTGTTTAATTCTTGTGTATTTGAGTTGGGTTTGTCTTTGAATGGCTTAAATCTGTGGTATTTTGAGCTGGTGCCTATTGATTGTGTTTGATTTTAGTTCTTGCACATGTTGGCCGTCAATCTGCAGAGGAAGATCCTAGATTGGAACAGGAACTGTGCAGCAACAACTGCGAGAGCTTTTGTGACTGTGAAAGCCTCCAACCCCAATTTCAGAACTTTCCTTCTTCCTCTTCACTCTCGCAGGTAAACAGACAATTGAGCTTTTAATTTCATTAGGAAAATTGGAATTTCTGAAATTTATTTGGTCTGCCGCTTTGCCTTTTAATAGACCTATAATCTTCATCTAGGTATCTGCTAAATCATCTTGAAATTTAGGATGAGGGAAAATGACCTTGCCAGAAGCCTTCTGTCAATTTAGTTACTGTTGAAGTAGTCTTGGACATTAGGGGAATTGTTTGGCTTTACAAGAGTTATGGACTTTGTTCTTCTTATTGAGTTTGGCATGTTTGAATTGTCTCCTGTAGCAAATACAGCTTCCTTTCAATAAGAATTGTTGGCTGCTTAAGATCCAAGTCACAGTTAGTCTGTAGAGATGAGAGGGTGTTTATTTCACTACTCTAGTGCAGAGTAGAAAGTATGATATTCAAGTGGTCAATTAGGTGATCTGTTATTGAAGAAATATTTCTTTTTCATATGATGTTAGTTGGATGGCCTTGTAGTTGCTTTAGTTACTGTAGAGTCTAATTCTAATGGTTTTTAAGCTTCCTGGCATGTGATTATGAGTTATGAGTTACATATGGTTCTTAGGTCCCTGTGTCGTGTTAGCGCTACAAACAATGAAGAGGCTGCTGCCAAGGTAGCTGCAGCAAATGCTGACAGAGGAGCTCCAACAATGTATCGTCCTTCACATATTAAAACTGGTTTGATCTCACTTTCAATATCAGGGCATAGTTTTCCATTTAGAGTATTCTATTTTACTGTTAAGTTTTGATCAATTAAAACATTGAGACTCGGTGCCGGTTCCGATTTAAGGAAAGTATCCAGAGAGAAAAATTAGAATAACTTTTCTATAGTTAACTTTTGAAGGACCACTTGCAGAAGATTAGAATAGCAATACAAATAATCTTCTACCACATGTTCGAAACCGCATTGTCATGGACAACAGATTGAGTTAATATGAGCTTAATAATTACAGTAAACAACTATTTTGCAGCAAATTTCATAGAGAAGCAAATGACAAATATACAAATGCTTGTTCTAATAGTTTTTGATAGATTAGAATCCTGTTGCAAATGATCAAAGATGATAAAGGAGATATGAGTAAGAGGTTCATTAAATCTAATTCAATGGATTTCAGTATATAACTTATGGGGTCATGCATATAGAAAAGATAAAGTACCTTGTCAAGATAATTGCTTCTTCTTTTTTCTTTTTCTGTTTAAACCGGTATGTTATTTACATTACCCTGAAATTGGTAAGGGCTAAACGGAACTGAAGTACATCTTATGACAGTGATAATATCATCCAAATTGACAATCATCTTATGAATTCCTTCTTCCCCTATATTCAGATTTGACAAGATCATAGCAAAGGAAATCCCATCGACCATTGTATACGAGGATGATAAGGTCCTGGCATTTCGGGATATCAACCCACAGGCTCCCGTGCATGTTGTTATCATCCCAAAGAATAGGGATGGGTTAACAGAGCTGGGAAAGGTAACATCTGGCCATTTTTCTACCAAACCTGCTTATTCTTACATTAATCCTTAATTCAATGAAACCAATCCCATTTCTGTATTAGGATTTGTTGAGGAAATTATCTTGTCATATACGTTATGTATATCAGTCTGCAGAAGAAAAAAGGCTTTCTTTTGATCTATGCATTCTGTCATTGCAGGCTGAATCTAGGCATGTGGAAATATTGGGTCAACTTCTATATGCTGCAAAAAAAGTTGCTGAGAAAGAAGGTATTCTTCACGGGCAGAGCAAATACAAAAGACAGCAAATACGATGGTGAGAATTTGTTTTTGGAGTACTTTATGTTTCTGCTGCTACGTACTAAGATTTGGTATGGCTTTCAGGGTATGTGGCATGGTTCTTATGATAAATTGGATAATGATTTGCACATCCTGTAAGTACAAGGAAATTTGTTTACTTTCTTACCTGGTACCTTAAACTATATTTTCTTTTCGTGGTATGGTTTTGCTTTTCGTTCGAAATTTCTCATCTTTTTGTGAATTGACTGAAGATAAATTGTTTCTTGGGATTAATGGAAGCGTTTTAATGGGATTTGCAGGTTATATTACAAGACTACTGGGAGAAGCGGAGGATTTGGGTTTGCGACCATGTCTAGTGATCAGGAAGTAGAAGCAGCTGCTCGATAGTTTAATAGCTATGTAAGTCACCATATTATATCATTTGTTTGTATATATGCGAAAATTTGAAACAAATTCTAGATATGAGATAGTTGGATTGGTGTAAAATTGAGTTAACATTTCCAGGTGGTGAAACATTTGAGTTAATATTTCTAGTCAGAGTAAAATTGCACTGAGTTTCTTTTCAGATTGCTTAATTTGGAAGCGTAATTGGTTCATACAAGAGAAGAGCTGTAAGATACTTGCTTTAATTTGTGCGTATTTAGTAGTCGGGGGACTCTGTATGGTCATTTTTTATTCTTCTGATGTTAAATAACCATTGAGAAATGGTGGGAGCGAATGACCTATTGGTTATTGGGCCAGGAGTACTTGGGCATTTAGTTGCAAAGAAATGGCGGGAGGTACTTATCTTTGTCTACATTTTGATTAGTTTTAGTGACGAAATAGTCAAATTTAGTTCAATTCTGTAATGGTTAAGCAATTGAGCTTATAGGAGCATACGGGTTGTGAAATATATGGGCAAACGGTGATCGTTGGTCACCATGAGGAGTTGATCGAGGTGGTATTAATTCATGTTTGAAGGGGGACCATAAATTTCCTAATGTCATTTTCTGTGCTCCACCATCTAGAACCTCCGATTATCCCAATGATGTTTGGTGAGTATGTGAGTTGTTTTGAGTTAATTGAATTGAAATGTATGTGGAAGGCAATCTTTGTTTTCTTTTTACTAGATTTTTAACATGCTTTAGAATGCTATATATGCACCATGCTGCATGTCTTCTCAGTTATCTTTTCTTTGTTAGAATCTATCCGAAACTTTGTGGTCTGGAGGTAGATTTGAATCAATTACCCCAAATGAAAATATTCAATTCAGTTTCAACCATTTGAACCTTTGGGCATTTCTATAGGTTTGATTGCTTAAAGCTCTTCATATCTACTGCATATATTGCAAGCCCCCTCAACTTGTCCTTGGCATGTCTACGTAAGTTAATCCTTCAGTTATCATTTTCTTTTTTAAAACCTACCCGAAAGTTTGCTATCCAAGATATAGTTTTGATTAATAATAAACTTGCATATATATTATATTCTATTCAGTTTCAACAATTTCAACCTTTGTGGGTTGTTGTATTGTGCTCTTGTATTCCTATCAGTTTTATAGTATATGAGATATTAAGATCTTGTTGGCTGGCACAGAGGTGATTAATTAGTTTTCTTTATGGACTCCACAATTTTAGGGTATTCATGCCCTTTGATTGTTGTTCTATGCATTCTTTTTTTCAGACCTAACACGATAATATTAATTTTGTGTCTTTTCATGAGGCCTGATTATTCCACTGAACTGGTTAGCCTTGCTTGTAGGAGCCTTTCAGCAATTGCATCATCAACAGGTGAGTGATCCTAGACTTTCTATTTGCAGTCGGTTCTATTATAGGGTGGCACTACAGGTGAACCTTTGTTCTCAGTTATCAAATGTGAGAGGTGTCCTTTTTATTCTATTATATGCATCTAATTGCACATTAGTTTGTTACTAAACTTCCTTGTATACTTGAGTAGTTTATGACCTCCCTCGCTGCTTGTATCCCTTCACTGAAATATTTTTATTGTTAGTGATCTCGTAAGTGAATGAGAAAACCAAGTCCACCAAACCATAAACATGTGATACTACAGAATTCCAGTTTACTACTTAATTACCATCAATGGATTGGCAGTGGATTCGGGTTGGACTTCATTTTGACTAGTACTATATATGTTTAAATAGGAATTGCTTTATTAAACTTTTGCTGATAGAACAGTCTCTAGGTATTAAATAAATTGTTTAAAGTCAATTACTTCTTTTGTTTTTCTTTTGCACTAGTGCATAGCTTTCATACATCTTCTTATTGTTTAAATTCAGATTCATGGAGGATGCAGTGGAATTGGCATATTTGCTATTCATATGGCTAAGTACCAGGGAGCAACTGTATCTGCAATAGCAGGTACTGATGCAAAGATAGCTAGGCGGTAAAGGATCGGAAAGGGTATACCCAACAACAACTTGACGAGGTCCGCATTGAAGTAGCCGACTACTTACAGACTCTGCTGTAGGTTCTGACCAGTTACTTGATTTTGAGTTAGGCTAGCTTTTAATTAACTTTTTTGTAGCAATTATGAACAAACATGAATACTAATTGTTAGGCTAGCCTTGTAGTATATAGGTGCATGAAATGGGGTTTTATTTTGCCCATTTTGTAAACTGTTAAGGATGATGAATGTCGGATATAATACCCCAATTTGCAATTTATAATCACAGTTCTATTTTGTGGACATCATCCTCTTTATAGAATGTGATGTTTAGATATAAAGTTGAAATAAGTTTTAGCCATAAAAACTGATGTCCAGTAATACAGATATATCAGTTCCAAAATGAAAATCGATGTTACTAAAATATCCAGACATCGGTTCATTGTCAAAAACGATATACTACCGAGTGCCAGACATCAGTTCTGAAATGAAAATCGATGTTACTAAAATATCCAGACATCGGTTCATTGTCAAAAACGATATACTACCGAGTGCCAGACATCGGTTCCGGAATGAAAATCGATGTTACTAAAATATCCAGACATCGGTTCATTGTCAAAAACGATATACTACCGAGTGCCAGACATCAGTTCCGGAATGAAAATCGATGTTACTAAAATATCCAGACATCGATTTTTAAATAGAAACGATGTGCAATAGATTATTAACATCGTTTTCTCGTTACACACTGATGTTAATATAAGTAAATATATCGGTATATGTGGCAGATTACGTTTCAAAATCATGAAGAACAATAAATGTTTATGGGAACCGATGTCTGTAACAGTATTACTCATCGGTTCTTAAATCAATAACGATGTTAAAACGCAAACTTGTGTTGTATAATCTATATTTCTTTAAGCTTTAAATACAATAAAATGTGGGTTTAACAATAGTAAAGCATGCAAGTTTGTTATCATTTAAACCTATTTACATCGGTTTATAATAAGGAACTGATGTCTACACGAATACTAGACATCGGCTAAAAACCGATGTCTGCATTTTCCGGATCTTTCTCATCACCCACAAAGACATCGGTTGGGTTTTTGTTTCTCATCGGTTTTTTGCCGATGTCTGGGGCCTTAATTCTAGTAGTGTTAATATTCCACATTCTCGATCAGACGAAGATAAAAATTGTTGATTTTCTTGACACTATTAATGACATATTTGATAGTCTCCCTCGATCATTCAATTTCGGATGATGATTAATTTGATAACGCAATAATCAATAACACAACAATTACCTCTGCTCAAGCCTGAGATACATATATATGCACCTGTTTCTTATGAGGCTATTTCAGACTCTGCAGAAATAGATGTATCTAAGATTTCAACATATATAGTTAATTGTTGTTTCATAAACTTGACCAACATTATTGATTATTAAAAAAAGAATGCGCCTCACGCGCCAAAGAAAAAAAAGAAAACCAACATTCATGTTCTCCTGGCCGGACGTAGCTGGCGATTCTGCCGCTGCGTCTTGATCCGGGAGGGGAGCTTTGTTTTCCTCAGCTTTTCTTAGTTTCTCTAGTTTTTTGGCCTTCTTAGTAGGTACTGGTGTTTGAAGGAGGATAGCAGAGGTCGGGTGGAAGATCCATCATCGCCGACTTGGTTGCTCCGAGTGTAGGCAGGCCTTGTCGGGGTAAGACTGATGCAGCATGGAGGGAGGATGGCGAGATCAGGATCTTTCCGCCTTAGCACTGATCGTGGAAGCGGCGCAAATCCATTAGAGATTGGGGTTTCAATTTCTGCAGCAAGGCGATCCCTGGATGATGGGTTGGAGGAGGGCGACGGTCGGTGCCCCGGATCTGGTTTTGCTCTTCATAGAATTGGGGACTCTTGTATGTTGGAGAGGGATTTAATGGTGTTGGGTCCCTGCTGGATCGTAGTGGTGTCTTACGGTGATCGGAGGAGGGTGGATGGCAATAGGTTGTTGGGCGGTGGGTGTAGCGGCCCACAGCATGGATGTCCCTTGCTGGGACGAAAGGGGGTTGGGCCGGGTTTAATGTTTGTTGGGCCCTTGTTGGTGGGCAGTTATTACTCGTTTCTAGGGTTTGGTTTCTTTTGTTTTGTTTTTCAGCAATAAGTCACTATCAAGGTTTTGTTTTAAGTTTTAGTTGTTGGGTCGGGTGTGCTGCAATTTTAGGCATAGACAATCTTCTCTTCGACGGTCTAGAGGTCATTCCTGTTCTGGAGTTGGGTCAGTAGCGGTGGCGAAAATGTCTGGCGGTGGCATATTGGCATAGACAATCATCGATCCTTAGCCTTCTAGTGGGTTGTTCCTGTCTGATTTCGGGTCGGAGGTGATGGCGATTTAGAGTATTTGTGGATTGATGGTGTTGACATTAGGGCGGCAATGGTATTGGGTTTAATTTAGTCTTAGGTCTGACGGTCCATCATTTCAATTTGGTCTGGTTCAAAGTCACAACGAGTGTAGACTTGGTCGATCAAAGGCAGGTTAGGAGTACTCTGGGTGGCGAGTTAGTGTTGACAAAGTTGTGTGTCAAGGATTCACTGCTCCTGCGTATATTGTCTTTGCCTTTTAATTGTTGTGCAAGTTTTAAGTCTGTAGTTGAGGTGGGGCCTTTTGGCTCCGTCATTCAGTCATTTTGGAGTTCCAGTGTGAAGTCCAGTGGCCATTTATGTGTATGAGATGGTGTCAAAACTCATTGTATCCAGTTCATTATTAATGAAGTTTCTTCTTGATAAAAAAAAAAAAACATTATTGATTATTAAGTTGACAGACCTGATACTCAATTAACTTGCTGATTAGTTTGGAATCATGTTATGACAGCCATGCATGAATTGATCAAGTAGATGGTGCCAGTTTAAAAATTGGGTTCATGGAATGAACGAAGCATGGCAATTTGCTCTTGTCGATATCTCATGTATACGAAATTTAACATTAAAATTATTCTGAATTGAGCAACATGTCGTAAAAAAGATGTAGCATATGCCCTCGATCAATTATATCGAGTAGCATAGAACAAACAACAAAATTGAGCCAAGTAATTCATATGTAATATAGATGAATATTGATTAGAACATTGAGATAATCCATAGGCAATACTTGTTTGTATTTTGGAGAGGTTCAAGATTTTATTTTGAACAGGTATACATATAATTAAGAACTAATTAGCAGGCATTTTCATGTGTATGTCTCTGTGGCTACTCGTTTCTGGCTTAGATTGTGCAACTATGATGAGGAAATAAATAAGAACATGCCTTGATTTCCCTACATCGATTATTTATATATATAACGTCATTCTTGGTATTAATACTAAGATTATAGGCTATGAAGTGAGACTTTCCCAAGAAACATAAGATCGATCTATAAATCTATAGTATGGAAAGTTTAAACTGCAGCTCGCCTCAGTGTCCTCTTGCGTGGTGTGTATGTCTCTTTGTATGCACTGCAGGCTCCTCATAATCAAGTTGCAACAAAATTGTAGGATTCTTCGGCTTCAGCTGATTTCTGATGCCTCCGGCCGCTCTCGTTTTGATTATTAATGTTGTTGTTATAGTATTGATGATCCTCATGATCTTTCCCATTACATTTCCTTAATTGGCCTTCCTCTCTTTTTCATGATCATGTGTTGGACGTTCCTCGAATTTACAGTGCTACTATTATCTTCGACGCTGTTTGGACTCTCTTCCTTCTGCTCGTCCATATCGATCGATCTTTGTATATAACTATGAGTCTAGCAGCTAGCTAAGTCTTTAAGACATATAAAGTAGATATATGATCGAGAGATTAGGTAGGGCATGCGTGTCACGTGGCAGTATGAACAGACAATCAATGCATATACATGGGTTGTTTTTGGTATTTCATTTTAATTAATTAAACATGTGTAGTTTTGGAATACAATGAAATCATATATAGAAAAACATGATTGGCTGGGCGTACCAACCACATGGCATGTCTGCCCTACTTAAGAATTTCTCTATATGATCAATGTTAGTCACAGATGAACTTATTCTAGCTAGCTAAAAGGCGAGAGGCAGTTGAAAGCTGTAAATGTTACAGCTTGCAAAACCCCAAAACTACAAAATGAAGAGCTTTTGCTTATGGGAAATGGGAATTTAAGTACATTTTTTCCCCACTCCATTAATCAGATGTGTCATGGTTTGATTATCTTACTAAAAATAAAAAAAAGATGTGTATATATCCCTATATAGAAAACCAAGGATGATGGTCATGCGTTTTCAAAGGGTTTTGTCTATTTACACTAATTCTAGGATTTTTTCCCCTTACACCACTCACTTATTTTTTTTCCACTTACCCAGAATGACTCTTATAAGTTGTTACCTAATACCCAATTAAGTTTTTTTTTTTTTTTTTTTTGAGACTATTTTGCCCTCACCCCTTTATCACATAGAGAGAGAAGACATAAGGGACTTCACCGGAGGTCGCCGGTCGCAAGAATTCGAATCCGGTAACCGGAATCCGAATCTGGTAATGGTCATGGGAATCCGAATATGGTCACCGGACTAAACCAAAAACATCACCGGAGGTCATTGGAGGTCCCCAAATAAGTCGTCAGAGACTTTTATTGCACCCCAATAAACATGTATTGCCCACTTTTTATTGGGGGCTAATTAATAAATGTTTATTGGGGAGAAGGGGAACCAATCTCCCTAAAATTAGACAAATAAAACTTTGATTGAGAAAGAAGATCAGAAGATTACATAAATTCGACACTTTTTATTGGGGGCAATAAAAGTTTATTGGGAGGTAATAAAAGTTTATTTGGGGCAATAAAAACTTTTTCTCCATACAAACCCATTAAAACCAAAAATGCATTGTTAAAAAAAAAAATTTCAAAACCAAAAATGCAACACATCATTGCAACCAAAACCCACATGAGCTTGCAGTTTTCATCTGAGCCTCTTTCATTTTGTTCATTAATTTCACGTTGGCACTGTGACCTTGCAAGCCCAGAGCTAAAGTCAAATTGTTTACACTTGAGGCCTGCGAGCCATTCTTACCCAATTCCTCAGGTTCTTGCTTCTTGACTTGATCAATATATGTTTCACTTCCTATACATCTTCTCACTCAGCACTGGTCTCACTCACTAGTGTTCTCCACATCCTCCATGTCCTCAATCCTTTTCTCAACTGCCTTCCTCTACTCTTCTATCAAAACAACAGCCTTGTAGCCAAACTTCCAGCAGGGCCGCTCCTCATCTGAGCTGGGTTCGACAGTTGAGGAGTTAGGTGTCGTTGAAATTTGGGTCCAGCGGCAAAGCAGAAGGCGAAAGCTGTTTTTGTGGTTTCAGCCATGGGATTGGGAACGAGAGCTAAAGGAGGACGGTGATGGCAACACCGTCTGGTTTGAAGAACTGGTGCGTGGTGTACATCGCTTGGTTCTCGTGGTTGTCGACGTGGCTATCATACGGGCTTCTTTTTAGCAAATGAAGCTCCGACGGCTTGCAAACGGCGTCGTATTCTAGGTTCGGTTTTCCCGTGAGGTTGGCTCGCCGAGCCCTAGAGTGTACGGATAGCTCCGCATCTCGCACTCGATCGAGTAGAGGATCTTATGCGGGGGGGGGGGGGGAGAGAGAGAGAGAGGCATGGATATAGTTTATTAGTTAGGTTAAGGGCAAAATTGACATTTTACTTTAAATTGGGTTAGTAGGAATAAAAATCTATTGTTGGGGTAAGTGTGTTAATTTTAACTCATTCTTTGGCTTTGGGTCAATACCCCTAAAATATATGGTGGATCAAAAATGTTGTAATTGCTATCTATGAATACAGATATACAGCTAAACTATTAATTATTACAGCTGAGACTTCGAGAGAGTAATCAGTTTGGTTTGAAATTTTTAAATGACGCACTATTACAAAGATTCCCCTCAAATCCCGTCTATTTTTAGGCAGTGCTTTGTAAAGGTATAATGTAATTGACATATCCCACTACAAAATTTCTGTTCAAATCCCGTCTATTTGAAGTTCATTTTTTTTTTTTTATTTTGTAACTGACGGTGTACATTCAGCTTGAGATTTCCAAGTCCCACCAAAAGAAAAATCATGCAAACAGTACCTGATTTTTAGCCCACTATAAACTTTAATTTAGTATCTTAGTTTTCTAAAATATGATAATGTACCTAAAAGTTTTGACCCCAACACAACATAAATACCTGGAGCCGTTAACTCGGTTACGGCATTAACCAATAGACATAACTTGCAGGGTACGTATATGGGTAATTTCAGTCTCTAATGTATTTTCATTCAATCCCTTCTAATATGAATCTACCCACCACAAATGAAAATTCAGATGGAGATATCAATCGAAGAATACAAAATAAGATCCTTGAAACCCATCATAATAATTATTGAGATCCAGCAAGTAGTAACACGTAAAAATTCAAGAACCGAAGGCTTTAATATGAGCAGGTGAGTTTCTAATTTGACCAAAGAGAAGAAACCCAGAAGGCAAATTAAGATGCATTTTCTATTAGTTTTTCAAGATCTCCCCTTATGAAATATTGAAATTTACATAACTCATCACGATCAGTAGGTATCAATAGAATCGTCAAGGGTCGGGATCTCCCATGGGTATCTAGAGTTTCTGAAATCCCATGTCGGCTGAGCCATAATCATGAAGATCTAATTACATACCAGCTAGCAAATCTAATTACATAGTCATAATCAAATCTAATTACAAAGACCCAGATGATGGGAGGCAGCTGAATTGGAGGTCATCGATCCAATGTCTCTTAAATCCCACTTACATTCACTGTAAATTCATCTTCGCTTTTGTTGCAATTTGATTACTGGTAATTTGGTTTTAAGTTTACTCGTGATGAGAGCTTGAAACGAAGGGATTTAGGTGATAGAATTAACAAATGACTTGTTTGGGTTAGTAAGTGGAATTTAATTATGGAATTGCTAATTTATTTTTTTCTAATTCAGATAACTCACCTGAGATCGAGTGGAATTTCGTTTGAGGTGGGTAGCAGATCTTATTCCTATAGCTGTGCTCATTGTTCAGTATCAACCGGTTTATCTCATATCAGCATTATGTCAAACACCATATGGGCATAACAATTCAATGATACAAACAAATCTGCTCTATAGTTTCATTAATCAAGGCCTGGAGGGAGAGAGAGATAGAGAGAGAGAGAGAGAGAGAGCGTGTAAATGAATCTCTCTGGAAGCAATAAACTGAATCGGTTTCTCTCATTGAATAACAAGAATTGTTTTCTTCATCAATAAATTTTTCTTCATCAAAGATCATGGCATCATTTGGGTGGGGAGAGGGAGAAAGTAAAAAGGAATTTTAAAAGGGAGCTTCTATTCATACCTCCAATATTGGTATTTGGACCTCTCCCTTTTTTCAAATAATAGTTGACTTTGTCAACTCATGTCAAATTACCAATAAATGCATAAATTAGGTAAAAAAAAATCTCTTCTTATCTCTACGAACAATAATACTCTTTAACTTGGGAAAAACTTTCTCCTCCAATGTAAACGCTAAAATATATATCGCCAAACGTTATTTAACGTTGTAGTCAAAATTTTCAGAATTTGACTTTGTCCTCGTAAAGTGATAGATTTCCTTGCTCACACAGCTGACAATTTACAAGATCTATTACTGCGCTATAAAAAAATAAAAAATAAAAGGAGAGAAAATGAGAAATACAAAGACATCTCAGTTGATGAAGCCCTACTCATTCTGAATGCAAACAAATATGTGAACGAGTGACGACAAAAAGTAGTACTCCAACACGTTTATATGATAAATGCAGCAATAGGTAGTTGTCCACAAGATCGATCTTCCCGCACATCATCAGTCAGAGCAATTTTATGTGGAACTATTCTATAGATATGATGAAAAATTCAACCTTATGATATAAATATATAGAGAATGCACTAGACTCATTGTTGATTATTGTAATTTCCTCCACTATCCCATACATATCTAAAACAAAAGAACCATGTTCATTTCAAGTAGCTATTGAATCAGTTTAGGGATAATGACACCTAAATGCAATGAAAATAATACTTGGAAAACATATTTGTACGAGATGATGACCAAACATGGTATTGTTGCCTACGCTAACCAAGAGTCGACAATTCACTGAAAAAGTGCTAGCACCTCTGTAACTCGTATATGGAGGATGAACTTCCAAACAATAAAGAAAAAAAAAATTGCTGCAATTCCAAATCTTCAAAAACTAAAGGAGGTCCAACTAATGATTTTTGAAAGTATGAATAGAATCTTAAAAAAAAGGCTTTTATTGATTTTATTGGATGATGGGCATTTTAGGAAGATTAGAGAGGTGTAGATAGCAAAATGATTATTTGTAAAAGTAAGTTGGATGTCTATTAAGTGGGGAGGTCCAAATGCCAAATTTGGAGGTATGACTAAAAGCTCCCATTTTAAAATGACGCATTGTTAGACGGTTCTTTATAAAGGGCTAATGTAATTTGACATATTCCACAACTTCAAATCCCGTCGATTTGAAATTCATTTTTAAACAAACGGTGTACTTTCAGCTTAGGATTTACAAGGCCCACTAAATTGTCATATCCCACCAACACATTCCTTACCCAAATAGTGCCTTTAGGTTTCAGGCCCTTTCACGCTGATAACAAGAATGTATACGAACAATTTTAATTGTAGTGATTAAATGAAAGGACAAAATCCCCGTCCCAAATAGTTTCCGTGAATTACAACACTCAGACAAATGTTAACTTCTCATAACTTTCTACTATTTAATTATACAATAACAATTAATGCTACTTTGAATTAATTTTTTTCCATCTCTACCCTTGTTTTGGAAAACAGAGAGACCCTTCTCCTTCTACTTTCCATTATCACCACAAGCTTCCCGCACCAGAAGGCTTAATTACCTCAAAGTAAACTTTTGAGATCCCTTATTTAGAAAGAAAAAAGAACAAGCTTCTGAGATCCAATTTCCAGCTATCTTAGTTACTTTCATGGGTTGCCTTTTACATTGAAGTAAGATTCTTAATCAATTTATGCGATTTTTGTGTTGGTAGTTGGTACTGATAGATACTCATAATGGTCCCTAATTAAATTGGTACTCTATTGTGAAGTAATTCTTACACTTATTTATCTAACTTAAATCTCGTCATTTTGCTTTGAAGATGTTAACAAGAAAGAGAGTTCAAGCATTTGATACTTTACTATCTCTTCTTTATCTGGCATAAAAAATAGAGGACCTATAACAACTCTATTTGATGTAAAAATATTAATGCTTGGCCGAATGCATCCAGGAGTAATATGGATGCTGTTAAGCAAAGAGGTCATTGAACTAAGATTGTGATGGAAAGATTACCTTTCAAATAAAAAAAAAAAAGTGTGACAGACACTACAAGAAAAAACATGTTTAACAACATGCAATTCATGTTGTCAATCACTTTCGACAAGATTCGGCGCATGTTGTAGATGCCAGAGTCATTAAAAGTCTAAGAATCTTTAACATCGCGCTTTGCGCATTGTCGAAAAGAGGCTAAGCAAGTTGTTGTAATTATTCAACAATGCACTTTTCATGTTGTCGTAAATTTTCAACAACGATTCAAGTGCATGTTGTAATTTTTAACAACACTCTATGCATGTTGTCTTTAGTTTTCGACAGCATACATGGTATGTTGTCATATTACTGAATACGTTGTTATATGTTTTTATATATATTATTGCACCCAGATTGCTGGGTTCTTCTTTCCTGTATCTCTATACACATTCAGCATTACTTAAACACATTCCCATGCCAATATCAGTACAATATAACCATGTAAAAAGAAAAAACATATTTCATTAAGAGTACCACATTGTCTGATACATAATTTCTTTACAAAACATACATGACAAAGTTTCGAATTCTTTGTGCATCATTGGTAATTGACAATACATGCATAGTATTTCAACTTCCTGACCTACATACCAATATGGCAGAGCCCTACAGTACTCTAGTAAAGGAAAAGCACATCATAAATTTAATATTAAGAGAGAAACATATTTCTTCAAGTTTCTATCTTTCTATTGCAGATCAAGTTTGGGATTTTGGCGAAAATGTCTTCGCGAAGAACAAGAGCTCCAAAGAAATAAATCTAGCACCTCTGTCAGCAAATCATTCAAAGTAACCAAATAAGAAAATGCCACAAACTGAAAGAGGAAACCAGGAAGAAATTAGCTGCAGTTATAAAAGAAAATTGACATATAGGATTGTGGTGAAGCAAATGATACAGAAAATTGTCCGATTAAAACTGGAAAAGCAAACTTGGCATATTATTTCCAGAATGTATAACTTTAAGTCCATTTTCCACAGACCTATAACTTTAAGTCCTGCCAACAATTAGATGAAACTACAATAACAGAATGTATTATAAAGAAGGAGATATGTCATTTTGGAAATTATGATCATCAGAATTAGACATCGATGCCTAGAAGAGAATAAGTGTTGCCATCAGAATATGCCACACGATATAGTTTTCTTGAATACTTGACTTGAACCCCCAACAGACAACCAAGGGTAGCTTTCAGCTAGCAGGTAAAACTGTAAGCAGTTCTAACTCTCATTTCATTTATGACTGACTGTCCTGCGTCTTTCCATTTATGATGTCTTTTGGCAACCTAAAATAGTAATTACCATAAAGAAAAGTTACCTACAGGAGTCAACAACTGTAGGCCAGTCTACAAATAGTCTGAAGCTGACTCAAGTTTTTGCAGCTGCTATAAAACTTAGCTATTTCCCCAACTGGCTTTCTCACTCTCATACAAGATGTGAGAATTATGTTTCCCATAAACTTTCTATCCTAATTTAGGTGCCTCAAGTGTCCATATCAGCAGTACTGAGTAAGTGTTCAACATGCTTTTAGAAAGGCAGATGCATTCAAAACCTAGTTTGCAATCCATGACACATCTATTTTGGAAGCAGATCCATTCTTATGTTTAACATGAAAATTTAGGAAGCAGCACTATGAATCTTTTTCTCAAACCTCGCAACTATTTCCTCTAGTTTCAGAGAATACAATATAAAAAAGTAATAAAAAGTTGCAGTTACAGCAAATCTAACAGGACAATTAAGACTAATAAGATTGAAAATCATAAACGAAATCAGATAAAAATTAGCTAAATGAACCACAATACAGATGAGTAAAGAACTAAAGATATAGCTTGAGCATATGAAGCATCACCTCCTTATCAACAGCTAATGTTGTGTGGACAATAGAAGCAATTTCTTCAGCCTCATAATCTACCTCTAAGTCACTGCACAAAAGAATTCTGTGTTAAAAAGAACAAATGCTCCTCCACAGGTAAAACAAATCCCAAATTCAGATCAAGTGTAAAAAATGAAAGTGGAACAAACGATCTCAACTTCCCAGAGATAAATATCCCTTTAGTCCTTGATACAGAGTTGGCTACAACATTACCTATAAGTCTCAAACTCTAGATCAACCTAGCATTCTCACCCATTACTTCAATATACCAGATTCACCACACTACTTCAAAATGTATCGAAGTTTCTCAAACTGGATCTACCCTAACATATCTTATTCTTCCTCCCTAATTAATACTTACGCCACTAGAACTGCTCCCTAAGTTGGTTGTACCTATAAAACTTAAACTTTGATTTCATCTAGTAACAGTTCCTCTTTTCAAGCAATCTAAGTACATCTTTCATAGTTTCACATCCTGAATATACATTCCATTCAAACCTACTAACTCTACTTATTGCAATATTGCATCCAAACCACAAACAAGATCAGCACATCAAAAGTAGGGATCATAAAACAAACGTAGAAACTGAAAATAAGGAAAAGAACAGAGAGCCCTCCTTTTTTCACATGGGACTTTTAATCCCATCTAAAAGTCATCTCCCTCCTTTATCTCCCTCATCCAAACACTGCCTAAAAGAACTTGATGAAGCAAGTTCTAGTTCAATTTCTAGAACACTGATTCAAATGACTAAGCTAAAAAGTATGGACCAGATAAAAAAAGCAAACTTAACCTGCATCAAAGTCAGTGCAATAAGAATAGGATCAGGTAATAGTGCTCTCTATCTCAGCTTCAATGTGGTGATCTAAGGTTCTGCTGATATAGTGTAGTCCTAACAGTACCTACCATACACAACAGAACAGTAGAAGCTGTAATTGTACTCCTAACACCATAAACCTCACCCAATTTTCAACTGCAGGAAAGATTTCATGAGAAACTGAACAGAGCACTCACCTCTGCGCCTGTAAGTGCTCAGTCTTACTCTCCTATTCCAGCTGCACCAAGCAATTACATCAATCAGCACACAAATCACAATCAAAATTTCCCAATTCAGTCAGCAATAACCAAAATTATCTCAAATTTCAACAATTCAATACGAGATCACTCTAATTCATTGAATACTGATTCGTTACCTTTCGTTTGAGCCCCTACAACCTGGAGACGAGGAATTGAGGTGACTAACAGTGTCGTCGCAGAGCATGTCATCGCGGTCGACGGCTTTGGTGACGCTGTTGATGAAGGCGGACATCTCCTTCTAGATGCTGCAAAATTTGTTGTAATTGCTACAACTTCAATATTGTATAATTTTTTTTACCAATTTGTTCTTAGTTCCTCTTGGCATGGAAGTCTTCGTTTTTTTTTTATATCATATAATGTTTGTGCTCAAACGGTTTATTTTAAGGCAATTCAAAATCTAATTTTTATCATTTCTGTCCTTGGGAGCAAAGACTGGTATCAATAAATCTTGCCATTTCATCCTAGGCCAAGGACTAATGTTAGTAACGTAGGCCCAAAGTCAAATATGCCTTCTAATGCATGGATTAATGCTGGAAACAATCTAACGCATCTACATCCATACCTTCATTGTTGTCCTAAATAGGTGCTGTTAGGGTCAAAGCCTTATAATCTTCATTATCGAATACATCATTGAAACACCATGATCAGGTTGCTCTTTAAACGAATTTTATGTATGTGTGTTTGTATAGTTTTTCTATACTAAGGAGGTCCGTTCCTTAGCTAAGGAACCGATTTCCATATTTTGACCATTTTTCGATCACATATTTACATCTTAACTTTTTAGGTCCTAATGCATAGACTACGACTGCAAATTTTCAGCCAAATTAATGATCGTTAAGGTATCGAACTCGATTAAATTAATGAACGAACTGAATCTATCCAACCTGACCTTGATTCCTAACCGTCGTCGACACGCAGACGCTGGTGGTGAGCCAGTCAGAGACTGAGGTGGTGATGCCGATGCCGCATCATTCACATCTTGGAGCCTCTAGTCCGACCGTGGTGCAGGCGAAGTCTCGCGCCGAGCGTGGGGCTGCTGGCCGGAGCAAGGCTCATGCCACTCCCGAGAAGATGAAGCAGAGAGTGCCCGCCAATCGGCGTAGGCCCCAGAGGGAGAGGGCGGTGCCGGCGAAGGAACCCGTTACCATTGCGGGGTTGGAGCCGCAGGCGCCTCCAAGGCCTACCGCTATGTTCACCATGATGCGCTAAAAGCAAGCGCATAATTTAACCCTGAAATGTCATTAGTAGTATAGAATAAATAGGGATCGTTCTATTCCGGGGATTGAGGGTACACCTGTCATTGTCAAACAATTAAACAATTAAAATCAAAACAAAGTATAATATTCACACATATGCACATTATTTACGAATTAAAAGGGGGTTTTTGATTTTGGTTTTTCTGAAAATAAAACTAAGTTAATAAAACAATTAAAATGCAAAAACATAAAATTATAAATGGAATGCAAGAACAAAGATCAAAGTCGAAACTCATGATTAAAGTTGATTCAAGTTCATCATTGTTCATCATAGTCATGCAAGAGGAATTGATCATGTGAAACGTTCAAAGCAAACAATTTCCCATATTTTACTTTCAACGCTAATTAATCTAAGTGAAAGCACATAGACTAATCCTATCAAACATGCATTCAAGCCCTAGAAAGCTAGTCAATCATACATGTTCAACGCAGTAATCATTTAGAAAGGCTATCAATTCAAATGTGCAACTTAGTATGAAAAAGTCCACCTAATTGCAATCTTCTTTGATTAAATTCGGTTTTTGTACAAAACCTTTACTACTTATTGATTCAAGAACACAAAACCAAAAAGTTGATTCATGTTCTTAAATTCGTAGCACCAATTATATAAAAACCCTAAAAGTTTCGAACCCTTTAAGATTAACATACAAAAGATTTCTATCATGCAAATTTAATCAAACACTCACACATAAGCAACTATAAATCGCAAAACATGAATCTGAAAATTAGTAATTAATCATAAAATTTCAGAATTCGAAACTTGTTCAAACACATGTGTCAACTAGGGCATAACCAACGAAAATTACAAAGCAAAGGTTACAAGGAGAATCGGATTACACCAAGAGATGGAGATGGGATGAATGGTCTCTTGAATTTTGAAAGCAATCTTCAAGGATGGTGATGGATGATGTGCACGGCTTGTCCTCTTCTTCCTTGGCCTTGCTTGAACTTCGTGGTTGCCCTAGAGGATGGAGAAGAACACGGCTAAGCTAGAGAGAGTTTTCTGATTTTTTTCTAAAGTTGTAAAACGCAAAAGTGGGAACCCAAAACGTCACAATGGAGAGGGAATATATAGGGGACGGCAAACTTGGTCTCCAAGCCGTGTATTTCTTCTTTATTTTCCATGGAATTAATCTGAAAATGCCACATAGTTTCCTCCAATGATAGCTTGCCAAATAAGCCCTATGATGTGGTCCAACCAATCATATAATTCCAATTTAATTCCCTAAATAATCTTGCCGAAATTCCATGGATATATTCTGATTTTATACTTTAAATTCGGCCAAAACTCCTTTAGGGAATATAGGGATGAACCTAGACACGTTTTGAACCTTTTCTTGATGTCCACACTTCTTCTTTCCTTAAAACTCTCCCTATTTCTTCTCCCAACGTTTTCTTCTTGATTTTTCTTGATTCTCACGTTGTTCTCTCTCTCTTTGCACGGCAAAGACTCTTAAGTCTCCCAAAAATATTTTCTTTCCATAAAAATTTTCCCTAGAAATCTCAACCGAAATCTTCTTTTATTTTCTGATTTTTCTCACGGCAAACTCCTTGTTTCTCTCTTGATTTTCACGGCAAACTCTCCTAGGGTTTGTTCCATGCGTCACAAACCCTAATTGCATGGGCTTTGTGGGCCTTGTATCCATTTTGCCGAAAATCCAATAAGTCTTGAGAGTTTTTGGGCCTTGTTGCTTCAACTTCAAGCCTTTATACATTCCAACGCCATAACACTTCATTCTTCCATTTCTCTTTCATGGTAACGTTGGAAACTTCATTGGTAAGCTTTCCTCCCTTTCGCAGGGTTTCCTGGTTGAAGCAGGAAAACTTCTTTTCTTCATTTCTGCTCATTTCTGCGGTCCATTGTTCCTCATTTTTGCTCCCCTTAACGTTCGCAAGCTCCTCTTTCCATTTGTGAGTTCATTTCCACTTTTTAGCTCGGAGGTCCTGAAAATAGAAACTAGTAAGAAAAAATAGAAACTTTCCTAAAATGAAAAATAGCAACTTTCCTAAACTGAAAATGGGAAACTTTCTAAAAATGAAAAATAGAAACTACCGAAAATGGATACTTACTAAAAATGATAAATAGAAACTACAAAAATAGAAACTTTCTACAAATAGGAACTTTCCCAATCAAAGAATGGAAACTTTCCTAAACAGAGTTTTATTAAGGAAATAACGCAGAAAATGTAGGGAAATGCAGTTAAAACGTCGCATTAAAATGCTTCTATCACACCACACAGGGGCCTCTTTAGAAGAAATGGCAGCAAAATGACGTCGATGAAGGCGATGAAGCGGATGACGCGGAGACAATCGGGGCCCGCCAACAGAAGAGGGAAAAACAGGCATCGCGGCCAGTGACTGGGGCCGTCGCCAGGGAGCTGCCGCCTAGCGGTCTGGACTCGTTTTCTGCCTACGCAGAATTTCTGACCGATCCCGAGAGGGAGTTTCGGTTCCATCTCTGTGAACGGCTCGGGTTCAGTAGACTGGACTGGACAGTACGCCCGACAGCCCTCCAGCAGTCGCCGTTTAGCTCGGCTTTCGGGCACCTGTCCGTCGGGCTCCACGAGCTATTTATGGCGGCGTTGAAGTCGTCACCTGCTGACCAGCAGCTGAGGGAGGAAGTTGAAGGCCTTCGGCAGGAGTGGGAGCAGACGTCGAAGAAGCTGGCGGAGACCGAAGGCCTTCGCGCCAAGGCTGAGGTAGACCTGGAGGACGTGCGTGGGAAGTTGACTATCGCTACCGACAGGGATGTTGAGCAGAACGCCAGGGTGGGGCAGCTGGAGCGCGACATGGTTCTGCTGCAAGAGCAAGTGGGCTCCAAGGGCCGGCGTGTGGAGAATCTTCAGCGTGAGGTTGCCGGCAAGGTCGCGGAGCTGAAGAAGCTGGAGGGCGAGGTTGCCCGGCTAGAAGCGGAGAGGACCCGTGCCCATGCCGCTGGCATTGAGGCCTACAAACAATCTCCAGAGTATAAAACAAGCTTTGATGGAGGCAGCGAAGGCTGGTGCTGCGACCAACTTCGAGATGTTGAACCAGAAGGGCGTGATCAACTGGGACAAGGCTCCCCGGCCTGCCAGTACGTCGAGCCAGCAGCCAGTGCCTGCAGGTGGGCCTACTGCCAATCAGCTTGAAGGTTTGCGTTCCGGTAGTGGCGAAAGCGACCATGGTCCGGCGGATGACTTGCAGCGGACTCCAGTGCCTACCTAGTCAGAAGTGTCCCGTGTCGAGTTTCTGGCGGCTCATACTCGTGCGGACGGTTCCATGGTGACGCCGAGCCCTACCGCCCCTGGCTCCGGTCAAACAAGCTGCCTGGCTGTCCAACAGCCGCCGGTTGATGGTGAAAATGTTTCTGCTGCTCCCAACAATCCCTGAAGATTGTCCTAGCTTCGTAGCTCTTAGTTATTTTTTTTTTGTTGCCGCCGCTGAGGCGTTTTTTATATGTAAGACAATATTTTTGGGCGGGGAGTCCCGACCCTAAATATATGAAGTATTGCTATTTGCCTCTGAAATTTTGCTAAGTGTGGAATTAATTGTTGCTGATAACATGACTATTGTTTGAATGTTGATATACCGCTAGAGTTTTGACTTATGCTTTTGTTAATCAATGAAACATTAAAGGAATTAAAATTGTTCCAAGTGCACAATGTAGCGGACGTGGTCCGCTGCCTATTGTTGGCATTGCCAGTTAACTTTTATGTTGTGGAAAACAATGGTTTGAATAATTCCTCGTTTCATTGATAGCTGAGAGATCAGCTTTTACAAAAGAGGGGTTGTACCCGTTGGGTAGCTTCCCTTAGCTAAATATTGAACAAAAATTTAGCTAAGTCAAGATGCTCTTGGGTAGCGACATGACTATTTGTAGTAATACCGGAGGTGTTCGGTATTCCAAGGGTGGGTCGTTGTGACACTATCCTTGTCCATTAAATAGAAGGTGTCGGGGCTGACGACCTCCACTATTTTGTATGGTCCTTCCCAAGTGGGACGGAGTGCCGGTGGCGGTGGAATGACTTCCTTCATGACCCAGTCCCCAAGTTGGAGGTTCCGGGCTTTGACTCTGGCGTTGTAGAAACGCGATACCCGTTGTTTGTTTTGCAAATTGTGCAAATGGGCCTTGTGGAGCTTTTCCTCGAGGAGATCTTTGTCAAGGTTGATGCCTTCGCCGTTAGTCTCAGAGCAGTAGCCCTCGACCCTAGCGGTAGGTTGGTTGATCTCGATGGGTAGGACGACCTCAGTCCCAAACATCATACAGAATGGTGTTTCACAGGTAGCGGATGTTGGGGTAGTTCAGATGGCCCACAGAACTTCCGGGAGCTTCTCCGCCCATAAACCTTTGGCGTCGTCGAGCTTGTTTTTTAGCAGCCTCTTGATTATCTTGTTTGCCGCTTCGACTTGGTCGTTGGTTTGGGGGTGAGCGACAGATGCGAAGCTCATTTTGGTGCCCAAGTTAGCGGTGAAAGATATGAGCTCTTTGTTGTTGAACTGTGTTCCATTGTTTGTGATGATGGTATGGAGGACGCCGTAGCTGCAATAGATGTTCTTCCAGAGGAAGTGAGTTACCTTGGCGGTAGTTATTGCTGTGAGCGGTTCCGCCTCTATCCATTTGCTGTTGTAGTCTATGGCGACAATGATGTATTTGAACTGACCTCTAGCGGTTGGGAACTTGCCAAGTAGGTCCAGGCCCCAAGTGTAGTGAATCCATGGTCCGATGATTATCGAAAGGGGCTCCGCCGGGGCATGGGGGAGGTCAGCGTACTGTTGACACTTGTGGCAAGACCTGGATACCATTCTAGCGTCATCGCTGTGCGTGGGCCAGAAGTAGCCTTGCTTCATGGTGCGATTGGCCAGAGATCTGGCACCTGAGTGGTTTCCACATTCTTCGGTGTGTATCATTGCCAGAACGACTTTTCCCTCTTCTGGGGTCAGACACCGGAGGTTGGGATGGGTGAACCCCTGGCGGTAAAGCTTGCCATTTTGGATGTTATAGCGGGTTGCTCTCCGCTAAAGTTTCCTTGCTTCGACCTTGTCTGTTGGCAGTGTTCCATTGCGCTTGTATTCGATTATTTCATCCATCCAACTGGGGTTCACCTCAATGTTGAAGATTTCCGCTAGGGTTTTGGTGATGCTTGGTTTGTCAAGGCATTCCACCCTTGTGTCCGCTGGACTTTGGTGTGGTTGAGCGGTTGCTAATCTTGCCAGTGAATCAGCCTTGGCGTTCTTTTCTCTGGGGATCTGTGTGATGGTGTGGAATTTGAATTTTCTGAGGAGTGTCTTGACGTATCCCAAATATGCCGCTAACTGTTTGTCTTTGGCTTGGAAACTGTCGTTGACTTGGTTGACGACTAGCTGGGAGTCGCTGAATATGTTGACGCTGTCAGTACCTGAGTCGATGGCGAGGAGTAAGCCTGCAATGAGCGCTTCATACTCCGCCATGTTATTTGAGGCCGTGAAATTGAACTTCAACGCATACTCCACGTTCAGTCCCCCTGGGCCTATCAAAATAACGTCGGCGCCACATGCCTTGGCGCAGGCGGAGCCGTCCACATGGAGGTTCTAATCTGACTGTTGCTTGGGTGCTGGTTCCTCAGCGGTTGTCATGGCCGTGTCGCCCTTCGTTGGCTCTGGGATGGGCGCATCCTATTGCTCCGTGAGCTCAGCAATGAAGTCGGCCACCACCTGGCCTTTCATAGCGGTTTGTGGCTTGTAGTCAATGTTGAACTCGCTGAGCTCGATTGCCCACTTGTTGAGGCGCCCGGAGTGCTCAGGGTTCTGCAGTACTTGTTTCAGCGGTTGATTCGTCAAGACATGAATTGTGTGGGCCTGAAAGTACTGGCGAAGGCGTCTAGCGGCGACAATTAGTGTGAGAGCGAGCTGTTCCAAGGGGGTATATCTTGTCTCCGCCCCGTTCATGCCTCTACCGGCGTAGAATACTGGGAGCTCGTCCTGTCCTTCTCGCCGTACAATGACGCAGTTCACTGCTGATGGGGATACCGCTAGGTAGATGTAGAGTATCTCCCCCTGTACAGGAATGGAGAGAAGTGGGACTGCCGCTAGGTACTCTTTCAAGATCTGGAAAGCCGCCTCACAGTCTGGGGTCCAGTCAATTTCTTTCTTGTGGGTCCTCTTCATGACCTTGAAGAATGGGAGACATCTATCGGTGAGCCTGGAGATGAACCGAGAAAGGGCGGTTAGTTTACCCTGGAGGCTCTGAACGTGCACTTTCCACACCGGAGCCTTCATGTTGAGGATGGCTTGCACCTTGTCAGGGTTAGCCTCTATGCCTCATTCACTGATGATGTATCCCAAGAATTTGCTGTCGGTGACGCCGAAGAAACACTTTTAGGGATTGAGGAGCATACCATAGGCCAAGAGAATGGCGAATATAATGCAGAGATTTGCGACGTGTCCGCTGGCCTTGATGCTTTTGACTAGCATGTCGTCCACGTAGACCTCTATTATCTTGCCTAGGTGTTCCGCGAACATGGCGTTCATCAACCGCTCACTACAAGAAAAATGGCCTTTTGCAAAGAAATTTTTCCTTGTAAAAAACTGAAAATTCATTGCATTAACCCAAATGCAAGGAATATCCCTTGCATTTGGGTCCTTGGAAAGAGGCCCTTGTAAAAGAGCAAATACAACCACCTAAAAATTCCTTGCATTTAGACAATCATTTGCAAGGAATTCGTCCTTGCATTTTACAATTTAGGGTCCACATTAGTTACCATATGTAAGGATAATTCCTTGCATATCAGTCTTTGCATTAAACTATATGCAAGGAATTTTCACTATTTTTCCAAATGCAAGGACTAATATACAAGGAAATTTCCTTATATTTTCGTAAAAGTATTGAGCATGCAGATATCAAATACAAGGAAATTTCTTTGCAAATTGGTCTTTGTATTTGCTTTTGCGTAAGCTATTGCAAGGAATTTGAGAACTTGCATTCCTTGAATAATTTTTTTTATTAAATATAAATTGATTTTACTAGCAAATAAAAAAATAAGCTGAATATAAAAGAAATTCTTCATATTTCACATTGAATAGATAGTGAGTTCCGCCGCTATCTCTGGGGCTAGCTGAGCGCCGATACGGACGGTCAGCTCAGGGTGTTCCTCCGAGAGGCTGATGACCTGTAGGGATGTTTCTGGGTTGACAGGTTCCTTTTTTACATATTCCTCCTCATCGTCCCTAGGATCCTCAATTGCATCTGTCAACGGCACATGGTTTCCCACCGTTAGGATGTCATGGCGACGTGTTGATCGTGCCACAGTAGTTGAGTAGCACTCTCGTGCTAGCTGCTGGCTTCCCTTCACACAGCCCGTGCCGTTAGGTGTAGGGAACTTCATGAGAAGCATATACCCGGCTATGATGCACTTTAGTTTGTTGAGCGCCGGTCGACCGATGATGGCATTATATGAAGTGAAGCAATCGACAACGATGAACTCTGTATGTATCTCCGTCGTGCATGGGCTAGCGTCGATGACTAGGCACATGTAGTCAGAACCTAGTGGTTGCGTGAGGTCGCCGGAATAATTGAGCAGGGGTTCGTGATCCTGGAGTAATTTCCTATTCCGCTGGAGTTGGTTGTAGCAGCCATTGAAGATGACATTGACAGCGGATCCACTGTCAATGAGGACCCTTCCCAAGGACCATTTATCGAACAGGGCGTCGATCAAGAATTGATCGTCATGGGGTAGATGTGCTCCGCGCTTTTCTTCCTCAGAGAAGGTAATGGGTTCCCATCCAGATTTTGGTAGTTTAGCGGATCTCTCATAGCGGATGTTGCAAATTTCTTTGGGGTGGTTGGCGCGTGCATATCGCTTTCTTGCCCTGTGAGACATGTTGGTGATCAGAGCACCGTCGTCGATGGTGTTGATGAGGCGCATGGGTTCGATATTGGCGACCACTGGCTGTGGCTGCCGAGCCTTGAATTGTTCCAACTTGCCATCACGATACAAAGTCTCGATTGCTGTCTTAAGATCGTTGCAGTTGTTGGTGTTGTGATTGCTGTCCTCGTGGTATTTGCACCACTTGCCGGTGTTCCTTGGTTTTCCCACCCTTGGATATTTTCTTGGGGGTGGCGGTGGAATTTGGTCTTTGCACTGATCGTATATTTCTTTATAGGAAGCTGTGAGGACTGTGAACACTACATACCGCTGGGAGGACTCTGTCTGCTTGTTATGGTTATCCCCGTGGGATGAGTGGTTGCCCTTGTTGTAATGCTGGTCCTTTTGCCGCTTGCTCTGGTAGTTGCCTTGTTGCCACTCTCTATTCTTTTCAGTTGGCAGTGTAGCAAAGGTTTTGTTAGCGCTCTCCTGCTGGCTGGAGGAGGGCTGAGTGGATTTTGCTGGCGTTGGCGGTGATGGTGGGGTTTCTCCGTATGTGATGAACTCTGCCTGTGTATGGATGACGGCTTCGCTCATGACGTGGTCATAAGCGGCATTTGGATGATTGTAATTGAGATGATAGAGAAATGGTCCCTTTTGGAGTCGTTGCTTGAAGGCTGCCAGTGCCATTGTTTTATCAAGATCGCGGTATTGAGATGCTGCTGCTCTTCACTTGGTGACAAATGCCTTCAATGTTTCCTCTGCGCCCTGCTTGACGGTGAACAACTGGCTTGTGTTATGATGCCCAGCGGCCAGCAGGATGAACCGCGATAGGAAAGCGTTTGACAGTGCATGGAATGAGTCGTTGGATCCTGGTGGGCATTCAAAGAACCAACTCATGGCCTCTCTGTCTAACGTTTCGTTAAAGAGATGGCAAAGGGTGGCGTCATCGAATCCCTTATTGTTAGTGCCTTTTTTGAAGGTGTACATATGGATGAAAGGGTCGGTCGTGCCGCTGGATTGTGGCATCTTTGGCGTCTTTACAAGTGCTAGTCTAACGGCCTGCAAGATTCTGGCAGTGAATGGCCCTGGCCTGGGGCGCCTGCCTCCGCCGGGATTAGCCTTTGCTCTAATTGTTGCATCCTTTCCAGGATCAGAGCTGTTGCGACGCCAGCGGGCCCCGCTTGGAGGTTCCGCTGTGCCAGCTCCCGCCTGGGGGCAGGCGGATTACCTTCAGTTCTAGCCCTAGCTGCGGAGCGGCTGGTGTGCGGTTGTGATTCCACCTATTGTTTTAACATCATTCGTGGTGGGGGTGGAGGACCCATCCCCAACAGTTCAGTCGGGTTCATCGGTACCTGTATCTGTATTAGTGGTGCGGGTATCAATCGTCCTGGGTTAGCGTTTGCCTCCAGCGCCTTCTTTAGTTCGTCAAACTTTGACATCAGCGTGGCCACCTGCTTCTGGGCCTCGGCCTTTTCTTTGCGCTCCCTATTTGCCTTGTGGAGGTCCACTAATGCCAGCTCATACATAGAGGTGAGGTCTTGGCCAGGTGGGCGACGACTGCTGCCCGGATGAGCCTCCATTGAGACCTGGGTTTGTTGGATTTGGGGGGTGGCCTGCGGCTCTACACCAGGATTGATTGGAGTGTTGAATAAGGCGCGGTTAACGTTAGCCGCTGGGTTAACGTTATCCGCTGGGTTGGTGGGTTGGGGGTTGGCGGATTGATCCGCTTGCACTTCGGCGTTTCCCCCGCTACCGTTAGTCATGGTGATTGTTGTGGTGGGACGGCCTTTTGCTCAAGGATTCCCACAGACGGCGCCAATGTTAATGTCTAAGATTCAGCGGTAGCTAAATCTCGATTAACGCTGGTTCGATGGGTGGACCGCTACTTGTGATGCTCTTGTGACTCCCGCTATATGTCAAATGAAATACAAAGGGCGTCAGAGGGAGACCATGGTTGGCGGTCTTCTCTTCTCTGATGCCTAAGTTAGTCAATGTATTTGTGTTGACATAATAACAGTAGGTAAGTAGTAAATGCGTAATTAATGAGGAGAGAGGAGTGAACCTTTTATAGGTGGGGAAGAGGCTGACCTCTTCCTTGTTTTCGATGTGGGACTGATATGCTTCAGTTCCCAGCTTCTGATGCTTCAGCGAGGCGATTTTGGGGCGGCGCGTGGCGGCGCGTCAGCGGTGATCTGGGGGTGAGCCGGGGCTCAGGTGATAGCCTGCTTGGCTTTGTTTCCGTAGGTCACACCGTTGGTGATTGTTGGTACCGCTGGCGGTAGCATGAGCATGGCTCATTATAGCTAATTATGCTTGGCAAATGCTTATGTAAGTACACAAAGCTTTTGTGCTCTGTATGCAGGCGTCGTTGTGTCTCTACCGCCAAGCCCAACTTTCAATTTTTACAAAGGTGAGTACTGCAGATAATTGGTAGCCTGCAGTTTTGCCTTCCTTCTAATTTTTTTTCTTTTATTTATCTTCTGTTCATAACTCTGCTTTCTTTCTGACCATCTTATTTTATCTCTTTTGGTTTGCAGGTTACAGAAACGAATCATTAAGGGTGAGGCTTTGTATTTCTTTGCTTGGCATGTTGGATTGGTAGCTTAGGATTTGTATTTCTTTTTTGGAAGTGGTGGTGGAAAAGTTTTGATACGGTGGAAGGAGAAAAGCAAGGCAGCAAGGGAAGCTTTTTATGTGATCGGTTTTGCTGAGGAATGAATGTGGCGTCTTGTGCAGGTTTTTAGCATTGGAACTCGGCCGTTCATGAACGACCCTATGTTCCAACGCTGGAAACTACAGCAGCCAAGTGCGTTAAGACTCCGGCCATTCATGAACGACCATATATGTCTTAACGTAGGAGCAGATCACCATGAAGGTTGGCCGTTCATGAATGACCATGTATTTCTCGGTGGCTTGAGAAAGCTTCAACAAAAGAAGGAAGGTTGTTCATGAACAACCTATATATCTTTTTTTAACAGCAAGCTTTCTGGACGATATATTTCCCTGCCAAAGAAGACGAGAATAGCGTGGGTCTGTTGTATACCTGAGCTTCGTCTTTGGAGCTTGAATTGTTGACGGACTTGCTTCGGTTTTGGCAGAGCTTTAGCCTCTTGCTTGCTGATTTTTTTTTCTACTCTCTGTGTGTATTTCTTTTCACGTTATTGTCCTTTTATAATAGTATAGCTGCTCCTCAGATAACTCTATCATCCCGCAAGACTTGTAATTTTGAAATTTGAATGACAAACTTTGAATTTTGGATAATAAGCTTATCTTGTATTTTGACCGGCATCAAACCCATATCTGCCTCACTTTTGAAGCTAGTAAACTTTGATTATCAGCATATCTCCCTTGCTTAATTGTCTTTGAATGGCCTACTTGCCGTTTGACATAGTCAAGGCTATAACAACCTGTACAAGCTTATCCATGTGGGAGATTTGAATGTCATTCATTGCAACTGTATTTTTTTTTTTTTCCTCTGCAAACAGCATTATATACGCAGCACCAAATTTATTATTATTTTTTTTTTATCTCAACAGAAGGTCCGATTAGCCGGAATTTGGGAATTCCGATTCACGTCGGGGGCAGAAATCAGTTCGAGTTCAGGCTAGGGTTTTCGTTCCCAATTGGGGATTCAATACAACGTAATTCTGAAATTCGGACATCAATTTCATAGACTCCCGAACTAGAAGTCTGGAACCCCAAGTCTACGAGACTACGACCTGTTTCGCCGAATGCGTCCTTCACTCCTTCTCAGTCTCTCGCCTTCTCCACTTCTCCCAGAGATCAGTTTAGCAGTGGATTGAAGATTTCGTGGTCAAATTCAATTGCGGTCAAATTTGTAGCTCTGGTAATCTGGTATCAGTATGCTACTCCTCTCACTCTCCTTGTTCTGTAATTTATTGTGTTCTTACTGCTTCATTTAGTTCCTTCTTATCTATAATGAATGAAATAAACTGGTTTGTGATGTGGGTTTAATTGACGGAAGTCATGGAACTGTCAAGGTCAGTAGGTCGCGAGTCGCGACAATGGGTTTAATTGATGGAACTTTTTGAGTTCTTTCTGTTTATTTAATTGTGATTGGCACTATGAACTGGAACACAAAGTGAATGGCAAAAGCTATAGCTAGCTTAGGCCTTAGGAGGCTGAAGACTGAGCTAGCTCCTTTAATTTACTTGAGCCGATTATGTTTCTGAAGCCACAATATAGTTTCTTTTCTATAAATGTTTCTGTGATTATACTTAAATGTTATTATATAATGTTTGTTTTCTATATTTGTTTATGTGATTATACTTAAATTATCTCAAATGTTATAGGCATGGTTCAAAGGCTCAACCTGGATTCCAATATTTGATGTTGATGACAAAACATGCTTGACAGAAGTTCTGTTCAATTTGGTATTTTGATCAAGTTTTAGTTAGGGTTTTGTTGGAAATAGGGGAAGGATGTCGGCGGCGGCGGAGGAGTCAAGTGAGGCAGGCACCATGGGCGAAGAGGTTTTGAAGCTCAAAGAGAAGGTTTGCACTATTACCAATGTCTTCTCGATTACTAGATATTCTGCATTGCCTTCTAACTGGTGCTGTGTCAGCTTTCTCAATGCCAACTCGAAATGGAGCGGCTCCTGACAGAGAAAAAGAGATGGAAGATCAAGAAGAAACTTCTCATGCGGGGTATAGAAAAACTAGAAGACAAGATTAGTAAAGAACGAGAAGTGTTTCTGTCTGTAGGATCAGAAAATTGTGAGAGACAGATTACACTCTACAAGAACTTGGAGACTACGAACAACAGTATGCGGCAGGTACATTTCTGTCACCAGTTGAGCTGACTATGATATTCGAAATTTGTTTTCCAAAGTTTAAATCTAGGTCAATAATTAGCCAAAAAAAAAATGTAGGCTGATATACGAATATACGATCATATTGATAGTTTAGTCATTCCCACCTGTAATTTCTGATGCTGAATAGCAAACATGCTTCAGCGTCCAATTTTGAAGCCTCTGGTTTGTTGTGTTTTTTGGCAGCTAGGGGACGAATTGTCCAAAGTAGATGACGAATTGGCCAAACTAGACGAGGAACAGTACAAGTTTTTTGATAGTGAAAGGCCTTGTGTGGGAACAGAAGTGGAGAAGAAAAGAAGGTGGTCACAATCAAAGACAGAGAAGCTGGATAAGCTATACTCAGAGATGAATAAGAAACGGGACGATTTATTAGCTTTTCTTGAAGCTCGTACAAAAAATGCAGAAATCACCGATGATGTGAAGGCTCTGGTGAGAGACTACTATACTCAATATATTGAGACACTCAAGACTGATGAGGACGAGTATGCACTGAAAACAAAGATTATGGATATTATTCTACCACCGGGTTCTTCTCAGAAGCAAATTGGGATGTTTGCCAGGGTTGATTCTATATCTCCAATCTCTGCTGGGATTTCAAAGATTTTGAACTTTCTAAGAAAATATTTAACGATGCGAAGGTGATACATTTAATGATCTTAAATTAATATGCACAATTTCACTACGTTAGTATATCAATTTTTTAGTATATTTGTCACTAGTTGTTGTTTCTCACTCATTATATTTTCTCAAGAATGAGATGGTAGTGGCATTTTGCTTGTTTTCTGATTTGATTTATCTTTTTGCCGGTTAAGGATAAACATCCTATAGGAGGAAGAGACGAGAACGGAGAAAGAAAGTACCACTTGTCTGGAGACCTGGCTAATTAATGCTCAATAGGAAATAAACTTTGGAACTTTATCATCACATAACAAGTTGAGGATCTGTTAGCTGTTTGACTTTTGATGGAAGAGAAGACATGGAGGACATTACTTCCTCATAATAATCAAATTTAGGATTTTCAGTTTGTTTACCCTCATTTTACATAGAAGTATTGCAGTTGGAGGGATTGGTGTCTCTGTTTAGCCTTGTGGTTCTTATTTGTGCGGGCTAAGTTCAATTACATCGAAGGATAGTCTTCTGGTTCTAACACTGGAACCACATTGTTTAAATTACATGCTCCCTCTTATTTAATCTTGTTATGAATTTTCTATGTTAATAGCACATGTTCAGGAGTTGGTTATTTCTTGGTAATTGCGGTTACTGAGGGACAAGTTTGCTCTTCGAGGTGGAAAAGGTACCATGTATCTCGGATTTCGAATTATATCTTGCTTTCAGGTAACGGATTACCATCTTGCTTTCAGATAATAATTGTATGGAAATTTCGAGGTCCCCATGTGGACTTGAGTTATAGGGAGTGTATTCCATGCACGTATGTGCAACTACACTGACCATGTGATAGTCACGTGGATAAAAAATAGGGTTCCGTTACTACTAAAGGCGCAATCATGATCCCCTGCACTACTAGAAAACTTGTCTTTTACGACGCGCAAATTACGGCGTGCATATCGTGTGCGCCGTAAAAGACGGTCATTTACGGCATGTTTTTTTGTGCGCCGTAAAAGACGTCCATTTTTTGTCTTTTACAGCGTGCTTTTCATGTGCGCCGTAAATGACATATTACATTTACGACATACTTTTTTTGTGCGCTGTAAAAGACTAATTTTTTATCTTTTACGGCGTGCTTTTCACGTGTGCCGTAAATGATGTGTTTCTTAACAATCCCGCTCAGCCATTTTTAGCTAAATTCTAATTTCCCACCAAACCTTTTTACTCTGACATTTTTTTTTTAAAAGATAAAAACTCAGGCCAAACCCGGATCTCTTCAGACTCTCCATCTCTCGTCTCGTTTCCTCTTCTTCTCTTCATCCTCGCTCGATGCCATCCCATCGATCTAAAGGCCGAAGCCAATAATCCTGTCATTAGGTGAGTGAATATGTCTCTCCCAAATTCAGTTGGGGTCTCTCTCTCTCTTCTTTGCTATGCGCGGCCCTTCGAGGCTTCCAACGCCAGACGTGTATGCATCAATTGCTTCTCTCTCCGTCCTCTCTCAGGTACTCCGGCCGCTATCTCTTTCTCTTTCTTTCTCTGTTTGTATTTACCTTATCTAATTTTTCAATCAAAAGCTTCAAACTTGGTGGTTTTTAGGGATTTTGAGGTTTTATCTCATCGCCGCTTCCCTATCTCTATCTCTGTGGTTCAGTTTTTGGATTAATTTTGTTGTATTTGTTTGGGTTTTAGGGGTTGAAGTAGTTTTTGCAATAGAGAAAGCTGCGGTGGAGATATGACTTCTGTTCGCTGACGGTGCTCTCGGGCCGTCTATCAAACTCAACTCGGGGCTGGTGAGTACCTTCCCTTTCGCTTTTGGTTTGGTTTGATTTCATAGGTTAGGGTTTCTGATTGGTCTATATGTTTAGTTATTTGGAGGTGGTCAAGAGTTTGGGGTCCTTAAGATATGTGATCGTACATCTGATTGATTTGTTACCATGTTTTTGTGGTAGGATTATTACATAGATGTTGATTATCAAGTGGGTGATGGCTTCTCTTTCAGTGGAGGTGTCTATTCTCTTTTCCACTACCTCTTTTATTTGCTAAATGGCCTTTCCAAGTTTTTCAGTACTAGTAACTGAGGAAGTGGGTAAGTTTTTGACAGGAAAGTATTCATATGGACCAAGCCCTTCTGATGAATGGTTCAAGCAGGGGAAGATAGTGAGTCCTATAAATTACCAATCTTTCTTTTTTTGTTTTTGTTTTTATAATCACCCATTTGAAAGGAAATTTAGACCCAATTTAATTTGTATGGATTCTATCATATGGATCATATGGCTGTTTTTTTTTTTTTGTGTGATCATATTCTAGGTGCTTATATTTCTCTTGGTTCTGGTGAGAAGGTCCGATCTTGGACTTGCAATGGGTGCTGATTCTCAGGCAGCTGCTGATGTTTTTAGGTAAATTTGTACATTTAGCTTTAGAGGACTAGCGGTTGGCATGTTTGAAACAGTGTGGTTTATACTTTTATAGTATATGAGTCATGCAGACAATGAGTGTGGAATTTGCAGGGTTTACCAATTGTCTCACTCTACAATAATTTCACTTTTAAGAGAGTTATTGAAGTTGTTATTTTGGCTTTCCCCATCTGCTAATTTGTAGGTGGTCTTCTTTCTTATATTTAAGCAGGGGCCTACTGGTATTCAGTCTGCCAATTTGTAGGTTTCTTCCAGTTCATTAAGAAAAATGATTTCATTGTAGTTGTATTATTTACTCGATCTTGTCATTCATAAAGATTGTTTTAGTTTTTTACATAAAGTTCTGTATTCTATTTTGTTGAAGTTAATAATTTCATTGTGGAGACCCAAGTTTCAAAGATATATTATGATTTCTTATATATGATATTGTTTTTATATATTACTATTTTTAATTATGATTACTTTCCTTTCAGTCGTATAACTGAAGGATATTTTCTTTTATTCCAACTTCCTTAATATATTTGAAATTGTAAGAAAATTCTGCCCAATCCATTTTATTTGCTCATTCTATCGTTTCACTCTAAGTCAGACCCTTTCTTTCTTTAGAAGTACTTGGTAGATAATCAATTGGAATGGAAAAATTGGTTTAGCTTGAGATGGCATGGATTTTGATGGAGTTGGAAGAATCATATGTCATTTGCTGTTCTCTTTATGCAACAGCTCCTACTCTTCTTATTTTCACTCTCTGCGCGCAACTCCTCCTCGGTATTTGCCAATTCCTATCATTTCAGTCCATCACCATCTCTCCTCTTATCCACTACTCAAGGATTTATCTTGATCAGACGATTTAACTTCTTTCTTAATCTCTTCCTTTCCCAAAGTCTCTCTCTACTTGTTCATATCCTTCTCTCAAACTCTTCCCATCCAAAGGTATAGTTTCTCCTCTGCTCTGTTTATTGAATTGATTATGTCTTTCAATTTGAGTCTGAGTTCTTTGATTTACTTTTATGAATTTCCAGCTCTCATTGTTATCTGTTTACAAAGAATTTGATGCTTAGTCTTTGCTTCTTAGTTCTTTCTGGTTCTTAAACGGAGCCCTTGCATTCTTATAAAAGTTCCATGATTTAAATTGGTAAGTATTTCTTGTCTAGGCATAGTATTCCACTGAATACAGTCTTCTTTTTTCCAATGGATGTCTATTTTTGACTCATCTTTTTTACATCTGGTATAGGTCTTGCATCACCATTGTGACAAGGCCCGCCGGCTATGTGAGGCATTCGGTGCATAGGATTTTCCCCCCGTGTCACTTTATGAACGAAAAAAAAGAACCTTTCATGTCTTGAATGTTTGGAATCTGCCTTGTGTAGCTGATGTCAACTTTTTTATTTCTGTTATTTAGTTGCTGCCGTTAAACTTCTGTTGAGTTGCTTGTTGGTTCTTTTGAGGGTGATTTTTTGCTCTCCTGCAGATTTCAAAGTACATGTTGATTAATGCTTAGAGTATTTACATGGATTTTAAAGTACATGTTGATTAATGCTTAGAGTATGTTATTTCCTGGAGGTTATTTGCTTCCAATTTATTTTTACTAATTCGTCTGCTTTTTTATTTCAGAGCATTGTCAATCATGGGGTTGAAAAGCCAGCTATCCAGTGATGATGAACTTCTGGTTGTTCGTCTTTGGAAGGGTCTTCAATGCTATTGCTATAGTGATTCAAGATTTTGATCTAGGATGCTCTTTGTTAATCTAGAATGTTTTACATTTTAGGACGGTAATGATAAATTGTTGGTTTAATTAAGTTGTTTTTATACAATATTGTTGTTGGCATATTAATTCACATTTTGTAATGTGATATTGCAGTTTGTTATCTCGCTTTTCATCTCAATAAATTGTATAGATTTATATAGATTTTGATAGATTTATATAGATTTTGAAATGGTATCACAAAATTTACAGGAAAAAAAAATCGGTGCAAATATTACATGCTGTAAATATATCCTACAACCACATTTACGGCGTGCCTCAAATTACAATTACGGCGTGCTTCTAACATCAATTACGGCGTGCTTTGTTATTTCAAAATGAAATAAAAAATCTCTAAACCCTTTTACGGCGTTCATTGTTGTCTTTCACGGCATGCTTTTGAGATCAATCACGGCATACTTTTGATATCAATTACGGCGCACATATTTGGTCATTTACGGCGCTCTTTGTATTTGAAAATCGAAATTAAGAATTTCTAAAACTCTTTCACGGCGCTCTTTTATGTCTTTCACGGCGTTCTGGTGAGGTCTTTTACGGCATTTCGGAAAAACGCCGTAAAAGAGTTTTGTCTTTTACGGCATGTCCATTTACGGCGCATTTTTGTGTGCCGTAAAATGTCTTTTACGGCTCTCTTTGCGGGCCGTAAAAGACCATTTTTCTGGTAGTGCTGGTCAGCTACTGATCATGGATCATTTGGTCAGTCACCGTCCGATTGAAATCAGACGGCTGACAGATAAGTGATGAAATCTGTCATGAGTTCTGTCAGCCGTCCGATTTTACCATGACATAAGACAAAAAAAAAAAAAAAAGTAAAACCTGGTGAAAATAGATTTTACCATGATGTGGGAGGTCTTCTCTCACCCCCCTCACGCACAAACATTGCTAAACCCCATTTCTGAATGAAAGCAGGCACGACCGCTTTTCCTCTATCTTCTCCTCCATCTTGATCAAGAGAGCTCCATTGTTGAGAACCTCCTGAAGGGAATCCCCCATAATTCCCATAAACCAAGGCACCGTACTCGTCTCCCAGGGCTCTGGCATGAACCAGGTTCCAGCTCTTCGGTGAAGGCTATCGTCCCTCTCCCTCAAGCTCCAGCCCATCTCCTCCCCGGCCACCACATGGGCCCTGTAGCCGGCCATCGGAAAAATCGTTGATATTCGAGGCCACCAAGAAAGTCGTCCACCCTACCTTCGATCCGGTCTGGGAGCCCAAGGTCGCTAACCCTTCGAAAGCTTCAAGTGTAGAGTTGGCATTCATACCCATTGGGTAATACCCGCTGGGTAATTCCCACCCAATAATAGTTTAGGGAAAATCTCACAAACAGTACCTGACCTATCGGCCACTAATAACTTTCGTACCTCAAGTTCAAAAAATATCAGATTGGTACCCGAACTTCTGACCCCGACCCAATATCAGTACTTGGGAACAGTAAAATCGTTAATGGGGTTAATTTTTGAAGGGTAAATCTGTCATTTCACTGTTCATCATCTCCAAACCCTCCCATCTCTCTGCAATACCAGATTTCTTCTTCTTCATACCTCATCACCACTATCAACCAACCTTTCACTTCTTCAATAGCCACCGTCCCATCCACCACCAACTCCTCTCACCTCTTACCTCTCCATTTGTCGATTTGGGTTTGTGTGTGTGAGGTATGAAGAAGATAATGAAAAATATGGGTTTATAGAGAGAAAGGGGAGAGTTTTGGAGATGATGAACCATGAAATGACAGATTTGCCCTTCAAAAATTAACTCCGTTAACGATTTTACTGTTCCCAGATACTGATATTGGGTCGGGGTCAGAAGTTCAGGTACCAATCTGATATTATTTGAACTTGAGGTATGAAAGTTATTAGTGGCTTGAAGTTCAGGTACTGTTTGTGAGTTTTTCCCAATAGTTTATGGGTAATACCCATCAAATAATTCGCGGGTTTGGGTATTTACCCAACCCATTTCTAAACGGGTAAACTCATACCCACCTATTTACCCGTTTTCAATATGTGCAGGGTTTTTTTTTTTTTTTTTTTTTTTTAATACTCACTATTTAAGCGCCCCCATTCCACATATGGGGATATTTTCAAATAGTCGATTGAGTATTTCAAATACTTGAGACAGTGTTTAAGAAAGAAATTGTTGGTTTAGTCATGAGGAAGCAATACTAGGCCTCGTCAACGAGCCGGGCCGGGCTTTATTGTAAATCGAAGGATCCAAGCCTGTCCATATAAAGCGGGCCTTGCGGGCTTTTTTGGGACGGGCCTTGTGGGCTTTATTTATAATAAATATTTAAAGACACTAATTTTTTTTATAAATCTATATTTATATATCATACATTCCAAAGAGCAACCTCTATCAATTCAAAGAAAATGGGAAAACCGATCGTTGGATGTGATTACTACAATAAATTATGCGTGTGGTTAAAAATTTAGTCAATTTCACCATAGTTTCGAACCCGATCGGATTGGTCAACCGTAGTCATTTGTATGTTTTCTTGGTTGATCGATGGCATGACGACTGCGAAATGTGCTTATTTTTTTACATCACGTTTGTAAATATTTCATCGATGGATGTGCGTAGACATAAGATAGAAATTTTAATTTTAATTACAAATATATTGGTCTATACCAATTTGCCTCCTAAAGTTGTATAACTTGTACATTGCATTTAAATTGTTGAGGTTCATTCTAAAGAAAACATGAAGTGGAAAATGAATTTGGAGAAACCAACTGCTCGATGGAGAGATTGTAATGTTTTATGGTGGTTGTAAAAATTTCAGCCAATTTAGTTCTTGTTTCGAATTCGATCAACTAGGTCAAACTTAGTTACTCTTATAAACCTATATTTATATATCATACACTCCAAAGAGCAACCTCTATCAATTCAAAGAAAATGAAAAAACCAACCGTTCGATATGATTATTACAATAAATTATGAGTGTGGTAAAAAATTTAGCAAATTTCACCATATTTTCTAATCCGATCGAATTGGTCAACTGTCGTCACTTGTATGACTTCTTAGTTGACCGATGGCATGACGACCATGAAACGTGCTTATTTTTTCACATCACGTTTGTAAATATTTCATAGATGGATGTGTGTGAACATAAGATAAAAACTTCAAATTTAATTACAAAGACATTGGCCTATACCAATTTGCCTCCTAAAGTTGTATTGACTTATACATTGTATTTAAATTGTTGAGGTTCATTCTAAAACAACCATGAAATGGAAAATGAATTCGGAGAAACTAACTGCTCGATGGAGAGATTGTAATGTTTTATGGTGGTTGTAGAAAATCCAGCCAATTTGGTTCTCGTTTCGAATTTGATCAGCTAGGTCAAACTTAGTTACTCTTATAAACCTATATTTATATATCATACACTCCAAAGGGCAACTTCTATCAATTCAAATAAAATGGAAAAACCGACCGTTGGATAAGATTATTATAATAAATTATAAGTGTGGTAAAAAAATTTAGCTAATTTCACCATATTTTCGAATCCAATCGAATCGGTCAACCGTAGTCATGACATGTAGAATATATATACACATATTCTATATAGAAGTATGAGAACGTCCAATTTCATCATAAGCCAAATTACAACAAATTCACACTCACACAAAGAGATACACACACACACACACACACATATACTGATGATGTGGCACACTGAAGATTTCCAAATATATGTGCTAGGCCTTCTAGACATAAACTTGTAAAAGATGTTGCAGATTCCAGTGCAAGCAGAACTGCCTTCACTTAAATTGCTATAACTCCTTCTAGAAAAGTCGGAATCACAAACCGTAAAATTCCTCAGAAACTAGACACATGGGGCTTTCCGTGCATATAGAGTACAGATCTTAATTCCATCCGAGCAGTTCCCAGTAATTCAGTGAAGTTAGGTGTTCTGCACAACAGTTTCTGTGTTGCAGATTCTCGTTCAAGCTGAACTGCCTTCACTTAAATTGCCATAACTCCTTCTAGAAAAGTTGGAATCACAAACCGTAAAATTCTTCAGAAACTAGACACATGGGGCTTTCCGTGCATATAGGGTACAGCTCCTAATTCTATCTGAACAGTTCCCAGTAATTCAGAAAATTTTGGTGTTCTGCACAACAGTTTCTGTGTTATTTATATAATATTTTTTGTTTGCGGGCTTTTACTGGCTAGGCTTAATGGCCTTTTACGAACCGGGCCTAACGGGCTTTTGGCGGGCCGGGCAGGGTTTCAAACCCCTAAACCAAGCCCGGCCCTTTACCCACCGGGTCGGGCCGGGCTTTTGGCCCTCCTGGCTAGCGGGCCTTCATCGGCCCACTAGATCCGCGGGTTTTTTGATGAGGCCTAAGCAATACGTTTAAAACAAATATTTATTTCCGTAAAACAATTTTCACAACTTGGCGATTAAATGTAAAATAATAAAATTCGGTTCGTAAATGAACCATCCTCACTGATTGTCTTTTGAATTGTCTTTTCACAATTATACGATGATCCAACGGTCGGATCCTCACGGATCGCCTTCTGAATCGTGTTTTCACAATTATACGATGATCCAACGATCGGATCCTCACGGATCGCCTTCTGAATCGTCTTTTCACAATTATACGATGATCCAACGGTCGGATCCTCACACATCGCCTTCTGAATCGTCTTTCAAAATTATACGAAGATCCAATGGTCGGATCCTCATGGATCGCCTTCTGAATCGCCTTTTCACAATTATACGATGATCCAACGGTCGGATCCTCACGGATCGCCTTTTGAATCGTCTTTTCATAATTATACGATGATCCAATGGTCAGATCCTTACGGATCGCCCTTAAGATCATCCTCTCAAAATTATACGAAGATCCAACGGTCGGATCCTGATGGATCGCCTTTTGAACCATCTTTTCACAATTATACTATGCTCCAACGGTCGGATCCTCACGGATCGCCTTTTGAATCGTCTTTTCATAATTATACTATGATCCAACGGTCGGATCCTTACGGATCGCCCTTAAGATCATCCTCTCAAAATTATACCAAGATCCAACGGTGAGATCCTCATGGATCGCCTTTTGAACCATCTTTTCACAATTATACAATGATTCAACGGTCAGATCCTCATCTGAGACCACACAAAATCATCGGAACACTTCTACGATCAATATATCAAATCTACAAGTCGATCGGACGGCCTGATCGTCACGGATCAAAACCCATTTACGCCAGTATATCGAAACTACATTACAAAGACTTTATTAAATTTACGCCAAACAAGAATTAATACCAAAGATCTCGATCATTACATTTTTGGTCTCAGAGTTTTGGCTGCACAACACCTCCAATCATGGCGGCTCGTCTTGTTAAAGACTTGAAGGTGTATTCTGGGTGGGAAAGAGAAATACCCCGTATAGGTTTTTTTTTTTTTTATAGAATCAGAAAATTATAAAAATGCCCCATATGTTTGGTTGAAAAATAATAGTTCTCAATTAATAAAAAAATTTGGGTGTGGTTTACAATTTTATATGGGTATTTGGGTAAAATTTGGGTACCCACGGGTATAACCATACCCCACCCATTTTTATACGGGCATTTTGTAATTACCCATACCCATACCCATAAACTATGGGTATTACCCATTAACAGATACCCAAAAGGAAAAATTACCCGCGGGTACCCATACCCGTGGGTTTTAATGCCATCTCTATTCGAGTGAAGTGATGTCGTACAATTCTTGTTTCTTGTTAGTTCTGGAGCGATGTCATTGCTGGGTAACTTGTACATATGAGAACCAAAAATTAAGCAAAAGCTTTACTTACTTAGTTTCTTATATTTATTTTTGTATTAATTAAGCTTTGGTAGATCATTGTTGGCAGCATCCCAAAAATTGAAAACAATATCAATGGTTTTGGTTTTGTTTATCATCTTTACTAGTTAATTGCGAATCGTGGGTACCATTAATCAATCGTTCATAGCCGGCTAATGCAAGTTTGTTCTGGCTCCTGCAGCCCAAGTTCAATTCTGTTTGTAATTAGAATTAGAATTGTATCCTCGAGAGTCTTGCGAAGGCGGTTAAGCAAGTGGATGTGGTCGCCAATTCATCGGAGCAGCTTGAGGTAACGATTACTTAACCAAAAGCAGTTATGATTGTGTTTGTATATGTATGGGACTCGTTAAAGGTGGAGAGATTGTAGGAGGTATTTCTCAGAGTCTCTCTTTGTCTCTATTTTCAATACTTCTGATGTTTATCTCCCATCTTAGAATTTTATATGGGTAGTGCAACTTAAATATAAATAAATTGGTCGAAATGAAACAACATCCTTTGTGCGAACAAAACTTGGAAATAATTTTCTTTTTCCGTCGGTTGCTGAATGAAATCTCCACGAGGTTTGCATATATATATATATATATATTTTTTTTTTTAATTAAAATAAGGGATGAGGCGATATTAGCTCCTCGGAAGTAGACGATTTAGGGAGCAAGTCCCACCCTCAAACCCGAAGGTGAAGGGTCTACCACACTCTGGGAGCCCACCGCCCGTCCCCTTATTTTTTGTATTAATAATAAAGAAAAATACAAACAAGAGAAGGGAGGACAAAAGCCAAACCCCAAAAGTACAGACTAGAGAAAGAAATAAAAGATGGAAAAGAAATAAATTTTCCATCTTTGGAACAGAGAAAAAGAAAGAGATAAACTCCAAGCAGCCCAAATCAACATCAAGAAGAAACACGAGAATAAGGGAACCCCTGGTCATCCATTCTCAAGTATGGAGAGATCTCGGGTGGAGGTGAGGCATGCCAAATCAGAGATGAAGAAGAAACCCAAATTTGTTAACCTATCTGCCACAGAATTGCCTTCGCGAAGAACATGAGAGCAGTGAAATGTCATTGACCGAATGCGAGATAAACAATTCAACCAAGCAATGCGCAGTGGCCAAGGAGGTGCAAATGAGGTAGAGGAAATACATGCTAAAACACTCGTCGAATCACTCTCCAACCAAATACAATGCCAACCTATTCGAAAAGCAATCTCAATACCAAACGAGGTTTGCATATACCAACAAGCTCCTTTGTTTTTTTTTCCTTGTTCAGTTTTTCACGGCCATCCTCTCATGTAGATTAATCGGATTTTGTATGATTTGGTCCGAAGGTAATGAAATTATACATGGCTTGGTTTCTGGAGTAAGCTTCGGTGTGCCTAAACTACAACTATTTCCCTTTGAAATACTCTGTAATTTTGTGTTTGCTAGTTGGGTAAGAGTCTCTGTTAATGCTGGAGTTGCCTTGGCAAGACAGCTTTTAAGTGCCCGAGTCATAATAAAACACATAACTAATTCCCAACAAAGATAAATTTGTATTGGCAGAAACATAAATTCTGAGCAAGTTTTACTAGCTAAAGTACATTGGCAGTCCTCTGATGCTTGCATGGGTTGATTAGAGTATTCCTTCGATGCTTGGAACTTTTGTTTGTTGTGATTTTTGTATGCTAGATGTGCTGATTAGAATAGTTGCTGCTGGTAACCAAAAAAAAAAAAAGAATAGTTGCTGCTGAAATTGAACGTTTTATATGCAGTTTTTACTTTGAAGTTTGCCTTTAGTGGAATGACTTGTTGGCTGCCAATTGTATTTATCAAGCAAGAGTGTAGGTAGATGAGTAGAGTAAGTTCAGCAACACCCATAATATAGTCAAACAGTACGAATGTTTAGTGCATTATTCAATTGTTTTTTTTTTTGGTCAAAGCATTATTCAATTGTTTTTTTTTTTTTGATTATTCAATTGTTGAAACAATTTTTTTTTTGTGTTATAATAATAAAAAAAGTGGATGAAATTTGTTCATAAATATTTTTTTTGTGGATTTACTGACTGTCGTCGATGTTTTTGGCACGGTATTGTGCTTTATTAACACAGATAATGATACATGCATAGGTGTGAAGAGGAACTGATTTACGGACATTTGGGCAGTCTGCCGATAGGGTGGAGCAAGGGTTTTATGGACGATGATGGCAACTGTAATAAGAGAAGAAAATTCACACAAAGCCCAAATAGATCAACTAATATGACAGAAAGGTATTATACCAATAAAGTAGAGACTGCTAAATGTAGGGCTGGATTCGGCCCAAAACCGACCACAATTGGGCCAAACCACTACCGAACCGAAGTGGGTCGGTAAGCCCAAACTGCAACCGAAACCGGGCCGAGCAAGGCCCAAACCGAAGTTTCGGTATGCCGATTATTCGGTTGGCTTGATTCGGTAATGGGCTTCCACCGAACTATTGGGCCATCTAAATTTTTTGGGTTTGAGAAGGCCCATTTCAAATTTCCAGCTCTTTGCTTTTAGCAGCCTAATTTTATCATACTTATTTGACTAATCAGTTTTCCAGTTTTTGGGCTTTGACAGCACAGTTTTAGCCTATTTATGGTTTCCATATTTACTGCTGCTGCAGCCCACTACATCATATCATCCACACATTAAATCATTGAGCTACAACTACAAGTTATAGAACCTAAAGGTGTAAAAGTACATCATACGGCACATTGCCACATTGCACAAGTCCACAACAAAGTACAAAGCTGCAACGCAGCCAAAAGTCCAAAAAAAAAAAAAAAAAGAATAACACAACACTTATAAAGAAATTACATGACCAACAATTAACTGAAAAATACGCAGCCCCATTATACATAAATTTGAAGAAAAAAAACACAAGTTAGGTTGGTTTAATGTTCCGATCAGCCATCACCTCATCTTCTCCAGTATGGGGATGCCGCTGCACAGTTTCAGTTTGTCAATATTAGACTAAAACAGAATGCAGCAACTTGATGCAGCAGCCCAGAATTGATGAATTTAAAGAAAACATGATGAAAATAAATTGAAGAGGTAAGTGACAAGACTGATTGCATACCAAAACCTTTGCACCGGCAGAAAACTGAAATGTGCATCTTCTTTATGTTGCAGCAATGGTCGTAGAAGAGCTTGGTTCATCCAATCTAAGTCCAGCAGTTCTACAAATTAAAACAGAAAATTGATAGCGAGTAAAAGTTCAAGAAAATTGCAGAAATCGCAGAAACGAGTAAATTCAATTAAATATTTGCAGAATTATACCTCTCTCCATTGCCTCTAGCTCGCGATACTGCTCCAGCTCAGCCACAGTTGGTTCCTTGTAGAAGTTAGGTGTTGTAGCCCTCAACCAATCACTTGAGCAGACCAAACACTCCACCATTTTAGGTGTTAGGGAACTCCTATAAGGATCTACCACCCTTTTCACCAAACTGAAGGCATTTTCACTTGCGACAGTGCTGCAAGGGATGACAAATATATCCTTTGCAAGCTTTGAAAGTATCGGATAAGCATTTGCATTAACTTTCCACCAAACTGTCACATCGAAACCCGGTGTTAGTGGATTAACATATCGATCAGCCAAGTATTTGTCAACCTCATTCGATATCATCTCATTTTGCTCATCCATTCTTTCTTGCATTAAATCAGCCAAAATTTCAGCTTGTCCACCATCAACACCGTCAAACTCAATCCCCTCCATTGGTTGACTTCCTTCAAGGGGTGTGGTTTGGGAAGAGGCAGCATCACAACGCCTATATTCTTCGTACATCATCATTAAAATCTCCTTTAACTCGCTGGTTATTGCTGCAACTCTTATTGGTGAGGAACCAACTTTGGCGAATGCATTTTTTTGGTATTGTAGCTTCCACCTAGGATCTAACACATTGGCTATGACGATGATTTTGTTCATTTGTTCAAATGAACCCCAATACTTATCGAACTTGGCTTTCATCCCACAAGCCACCCTTTGCAAAATAGGGTCTATAACATCCTTCATCTTGCTATCAATCTCAGTTTGCAGCCCTATCAACTCAGAAAACAGCAGATGTGCTGTCACTTTCTTCCAAGCGCTCAACTTCATGGTTGCTTCGTAAAACTTCCCAAGAAAATGCACAAAAGCTTGTGCATTCCTCCAATCTTGTGATGAAGGAGGACCTGCCCTTTTCTTCTTAGTTTTGGCATCCGTCTCGTCGAAGTACTTCTTAAAAGCGTCATCTTCATCAGCCATCCTTTCAAACACTTTTTCATACTTTAATGCCGCATCCAACATTAAATATGTGCTGTTCCACCTAGTTATAACATCAAGGGGAACATTTGCAGTCTTGCTCAACTGTTCAAGCACTGAAAAATCCCTAAATTTATCAAGTCTGCTTGAAGAAGACCGGATAAACTTCACACAGTGCCAAATAGCCTCTATCCCATCCTCAATCTCATCGATTCCATCTCTCACAATCAGATTTATGATGTGACAAGCACACCGAAGATGTAAAAAGTCACCATCAAAGCATAAAGTCATTTTACTCCTAAGTCTTCTCTTTATGTACAAAACAGCGGTATCATTTGCAGATGCATTGTCCACTGTTATTGTAAAGACATTGTTAATACCCCATTCTCGAAGACACTGCTCTAAAACCCTCCATATATCCTCCCCTTTATGGCTAATGATTGAACAGAAGTTAATTATTCTTTTGTGAAGGTTCCAGTCACTGTCCGGAAAGTGGGCAGTGACGACCATGTAGTTTATGTTCTGAATACTCGTCCAAGTATCAGTAGTTATGCTCACTCTTGTTGAGTGAGCAGCAAAATCACTCATCAGCTTGGCTTTCTCAATTTGATACAACTCCCACACTCCTCTCGCAACCTCTTTTCTGTTCATTCTTTTCCACTGAGGCTGCAACTCCTTAACAAACTCTTTAAACCCATCCCCTTCAACATGCATGAAAGGAAGTTCATCCATGATGATCATCCTAACACACCCTAAATCACATCTAGGTTGGCTGAATTTATGGTAAGTAACCCCCCCACTCACATTATCTGATTTAAGAGTGGTTTGACCCTTCGTTTCTGGTGGTGGCTGGTAAAGAGGGCTGGTTTTGCACTTCTTTGCGTGAGACCACATTAAAGAAGTCCCATTCACAGTGGTGGAGGCAGGTACAATTTCTTGGCAGAAATTGCACTGTGCAACCTCTTGATTATCACTCCCATCAGTCAGTTTCGGCCTAGTGAAACACTCCCAGGTTTTGCTTCTTCCTAACGCTGGCTTTGCATTTCTACCCCCTGTCCTCACCCTAGTTGCTTTCTTTCTTTTTCCACCTGCCCTAAACGTAAATGTATTATCATGCCCTTCGTGCGTAGGAATGGTTGGGACTGACTGTGACTCTACTTGAGGGATGATATTTAGGTTAGGGTCAGGGTTTGGGTTGGGGTTTGAAGGCTGAACTGTAGATGAAGTAGAGGTGTGATTAAGGTTACTGCATATTGAGGGGGTACTCAAGCTACTAGAAGAAGATGCCATCTACACAAACATGCAAAAAAAAAAAAAAAACCCAAGTGTCATTACCAAAACATTAGCAGTTCATTACTTATAATCAAATATTAGCATTTATCATTGATCAGCAACACTATCATTTTATTCATTTATCAGCAACACAACAGCAAAGCAGGTCCAATGCATTAACGTATCCAATTCATTATCATTAAGCAGTTCTAATTCATTACCAAAACATTACCATTAATCATTACCATTCACAATTAATCATTAGCATTCAAGAAACAAAAATCTGCATTCCAGTTCATTACCATTCGCAGACATTCCTAGTACTCATTAATCATTCCAGCATACATCAAACAGTTCATAGTATTCATCATTCACATAGCATTCATCTACCCATAGCATTCATCATTCACATGCAGCTCAAGTACTATTAGTCTATTACCTTTTAAATAAAAGCTCCAACGTATGCTCCTAAACGTAAGCTCCTAACAGTTTTGTCCTTGCCTACCAAAGAAATTAAGTAATGTTAGAAACCACAATTTCCACATCAAAAGTCTGTTAATGAACAAAAATATAAAAGGGGGTAAAAGTCAGTCTTAAAGTAAGGATGTCATGTGCCTACAACAATGACATTAGGAATCATGCCCATTGGAGTACACCCCTCAAAAACATATATACAAACAGGAGATTACCTGAATAAGACCCACTGAAAGACCTAGGAAGCGATGAACACGACCCATCCACTCAGCATCTCTTTGAGCAAGGTAATCATTTACGGTTACCACTGTATCAAGAGAGAGGCATAAATAAAATTGACAATTTCCAACATGAAAAGAAGACCTAAGGATCTGCTTAAGCTTGTAACATGATGCATATAGCATTTCGGACAAGTACATGTGTGCAAACAATTTGTTCATCACAGCAACTTCTTACAAGCCGGAGCGCAAAAGAGCAAAACGAAAGACATACCATGAACACTTGCGCCAGTCAGGGGGAACAAAAATAGACAAAAGCCTCAGTCTTTGGGGGTTCACAAGCTATCAAATACATACAAGTTTGTCTCAAACTATATAGTCCTCAACGCCACCACAAATCATATACCAGTTTATTCGAGTTATAGCTAACCTAAAGCTAAACAAGAAACAAAATATTAACTCAATTGAAGGAGAATAAGTAATTCTCACCTGCAATAGGACTTTTTAGCTCCAAAACTACAAGAGGTTCCTGAACTATGCTGAGAACATCAACATAGTTCACCTGCATATTAAAGAAAACCAAATTAAAAATCAAGAAGAAGGCCAAAATCATCTTATGGGATTAAGGAATGAGGACCCAACTTAACATACCTAAACATGCAGGGTTTAATCCAGAAAGATGCTCTCCCTCTGCCTTCTCTTTCACTCCTTCCTCAGCTTCTGCACCTTGCCGGAGTCGTCGACCTTGTAGAACTGGACGACGGTGAGCTTGACCTTCTTGACCTTGGAGTTTCTTTTGATCAAAATCAAGTAATCGACAATAAAAATTGAATAACAACATAGAATAGGGGTAGAGATTACCTTTCGGTGAAGGAAACAACACTTTTCCAGAATTAGGGTTTCGATGGTTTGGCGATTTTCAAACAACAAAGGTTAATCTGTCAAAATTGTGGAGAAATAAGGCTGGGGATTTGGGATATGACGTACTGCAAGAGATTTGTCCATGGTTTTGATGATTTTAGGGGCTGGAATCTGGGATCGATGATTTTGGGGAGGGAGGCGGGTTTAGGTCGAGCAAAACGAAGAACTGAAGAAGTGAGAAATGAGGCTGGGGTCGAGCGAGTAAGTGATAGGGTATTAGGGTTTGTTGGTTTTGACTTTTGACAATAACAACTAAGTGAGAAATAAATATAACATTTGTAGTATCATATATCGAGAGCAGCTTGTACTCTAGTGGTTGGGAGCTGAGTCTTTGTGGAAGAGGATGTGGGTTCGAACCCTGCCTCTTACACAATTTTATACATATATGTACTTTTTGCGGTATGTATACATTATATTCGGCTGGTACGGTATACCATCGGTATACAGTATGGCATACCGTAGCCGAGCCGAATGGAGCCAAACGGTACGGCTCAGCCGAGCCGAAAGTCGGCAGCCGAATTTTTGGCCCAAATCGGTTCGAATTTCGGCCCATTCGATTGCTTCGGCCCAAATTTCCAGCCCTAGCTAAATGGGTTGATGGTAGGATCGGATTGCACTGTACATTGTTTGAAGGTATTTCGCTGGTGAAGTCCGTAGTAGCTTGTGTGAAATATGATATTAGGAAGTTTTGTTCAATGTTGCGGTGTTTGGAGCCCAACATAGACACTGTGGGAAAGAAAATCTGCGAAATTGAACAGTCCTTATCTGACATGAAGGTTGGTCCTGTGGAATCTATTGTTACCGATGTTATTAAAGTTCTGAAGACAACAAGTTCAAACACTATGCCTCAGGTAGCAGAAAACGTACTAGAATCCAAGGAGGACATAGATGGCCCTAATCCATGGACATACATCATTAAGGAGAAAGAACCGATACAATTATGTCCATGCACCCCAATAGCTACTGATGGCCTTCTGCAGATGAAAATTTCTGACAAAGCTCCACACTAGAAGGTAACTAATAGGAGGCTAATTTTAATTGTTTGGCAGAACAATTTTGAAGTAGTAACCAAGTGTTATCATTTGATTGTATTTTGCATAGGTTGATCATATGGCAGATGAGAAGGTGACAGAATCGTCCGATAGAAAAACTTCGACGGGCTTCAACGACTCAGATGATCTTGGTGCGGCGTGTGACGGCGCGTCAACGGTGATCTCGGGATGAGCCGAAGCTCAGGTGATAGCCTGTTTGGCTGTGTTTCCGTAGGTCACACCCTCGATAGTTGCTGGTACCGCTGGCTGCAGTATGAGAGTGGCTCGTTGTAGCTAATTATGCTTAGGCAAATGCTCATGTAAGTACAAGTCCCCCAAGTCCCCAGTCAAGGAGGGCAATCTTGGTTGGGGAGTTGTTTAGTGGTTTGAAGCGTTACTTCTACCAGTCTGGCAGAAGCATAATTAGCGTCAGTGCGTTGTCTACCCTGGACTTTGTTCTGACCAAACGCTTTATACCCTATGAGACATGTTGGTGATAGGAGCATCGCCGTCGATGGTGTTGATACGGTGCATGGGCTCGATATTGGCAACCACTGGCGGTGGTTGCCACACCTTGAATTGTTCCAACTTGCCATCAGGATACAAAGTCTCGATCGCCGTTTTAAGAGTGTTGCAATTGTTGGTGTTGTGATTGCTGTCCTCTTGGTATTTGCACCACTTGCCGGTGTTCCTCGGTTTTCCCATTCTTGGGTATTTTCTTGGTGGTGGGGGTGGGATTTGGTCCTTGCATTGATTGTATACTTCTTAATACGAGGCCGTGAGGACTGTGAACACTACATACAGCTGGGATGATTCTGCCTGCTTGTTACAGTTATCTCCGTGGGATGAGCGATTGCTCTTGTGGTAATGTTGGTCCTTTTGTCGCTTGCTCTGGTAGTTGTTTTGCTGCCACTCTCTCTTTTTATCAGCTGGCTGTGTGGCAGGGGTTTTGTTAGCGGTTTTCTGTTGACTGGAGGAAGGCTGAGTGGACTTTGTTGGCGTTGGCGGAGGTGGTGGGGTTTCTCGGTATGTGATGTATTCTGCTTGCGCGTGGAGGACGGTCTCGCTCATGACGTGGTCATACGCGGCATTTGGATAATTGTAATTGAGATGATAGAGAAATTGTCCCTTTAGTAGTTCTTGCTTAAAGGCTGCCAATGCCATTGTTTTATCAAGATCGCGGTACCGAGATTCCGCTGCTCTCCACCTAGTGACAAATGCCTTCAATGTTTCCTTTGAGCCCTGCTTGACGCTGAACAATTGGCTTGTGTTGTGATGTCCGGCGGCCAACAGGATGAACCGCGACAGGAAAGCGTTTGATAGTGCATGGAATGAGTCGATGGATCTCGGTGGGCACTCGAAGAACCAGCTCATTGCTTCACTATCCAATGTCTCACTGAATAAGTGGCAGAGGGTGGCGTCATCGAACCCCTTGTTGTTAGTGACTTTTTTGAAGGTATCCATATGGACGAAGGGATCAGTGAGGCCGTTGTATTGTGGCATCTTTGGCGTTTTTGCGTGCGCTGGTCTGACGGCTTGCAGGATCCTGGCGGTGAATGATCCTGGCCTTAACGCAAAGAGCGGATTTTGGATTGGCGCTGGGGCGCCTGTCTCGGCCCGAATCAGCCTTTGCTCTAGTTGTTGCATCCTTTCCAAGAGTAGGGCGGTTGCTTTGCCAGCGAGACCTACCTGGAGGTTCCGCTGAGCCAACTCTAGCCTGAGGGCAGGCGGGTTGCTCTCAGTTCTAGCTCTGGTTGCGGAGCGGTTGGTGCGCGGTTGTGATTCCGCTTCTTGTTCTATCATCAAACATAGTGGGGGTGGAGGACCCATTCCTAATAGCTCGGATGGGTTCAGCGGTACTTGCATCTGTATGATTGGCGCAGGTATCAATCTTCTGCCGCTGGGTTGACTACCTCCGGTACTCTGTGATTGTTCGCTCTGCGCTGGGTTAGCGTTTGCCTCCAGCGCCTTTTTTAGCTTGTCGAACTTTGACATCAACGTGGCCACCTGCTTCTGGGCTTCGGCCTTTTCCCTACGCTCTTGCTCGCGCTCCTTGTTTACCTTGTGAAGGTCCGCCAGTGCCAGCTCATACATAGCGGCGAGATCCTGGCCCGGTGGGCGGCGACTGCCACTTGGACGAGCCTCCGCTGCAGTTTCAGTTTATGGGAACTAAGGGGTGTCCTGGGGTTCCCTGCTGGGATTGATCAGCGTGCTGAATAGTGCACGGTTAACGTTAGCCGTTGGGTTAATGTTAATAGGGGGGTTGGTGGGTTGGGGGTTGACGAACTGGTCCGCTTGCTCTTCGGCGATTCCTGCGCTACCGTTAGTCATGGTAATTGTTATGGTAGGATGACCTTTTGCTCAAGGATTCCCATAGACGGCGCTAATGTTAATGTCTAAGATTCAGTGGTAGCCGAACCTTGGTCAATGCTGGTTCGAGGGGCGAACCGCTACTTATGGTATCCTGGTTGCTTTCGCTATCTGTCAAATGAAATACAAAAGGCGTCAGAGGGAGACCGCGGTTGGCGGTCTTCTCTTCTCTGATGCCTAAGTCAGTCAATGTATTTGTATTGACAGAATAACGTTAGGTAAGTAGTAAATGCGTAATTAATGAGGAGAGAGGAGTGAACCTTTTATTGGTGGGGAAGAGATTGATCTCTTCCTTGTTTTCGATGTGGGACTAATATGCTTCAGTTCCCAGTTTCTGATGCTTCAGCAAGGTGATATTGGCATTACGCGTGGCGGCGCGTCAGCGGTGATCTCGAGATAAGCCAGAGCTCAGGTGATAGCCTGTTTGACTGTGTTTCCATAGGTCACACCCTCGGTAGTTGCTGGTACTGCAGGCGGCAATATGAGCGTGGCTCATTGTAGCTAATTATGCTTAGGCAAATGCTCATGTAAGTACAGTATAGTGATTCGATCTATATTTATGTATGCAGGGAAGTGCTAGCCCGCTATGGAGATATTGGTGTGTCTTATGGTGAATTGCAATGTCTTAGACCGACATTTCCACTTTTGTGCAAGGAATTTGATTGAAGCTATTGTAACAATTAGGTTGTGCTCTAGATAGCATTCATATGTTAAACTCATGTGATTATAAATTTTTCAGGTCATAGACATATCGGTTGCGTACCTGTATGAGGAGGACTCAGAGTCATGGTTCTTCCCCACGTGTTTTGGGGTATATTGAAACACTTACTTTTCGACATACCATGATACAAGTCAACTATTAATGACTTTGTATTTTGAATAGGAACAAGCCTACTCAAATCATGTTTCTTTGAATTCACATGCATTGGTGGCATCAACTATACACCTTTGTGGGCTACAGAGGTTTCATCGCTGCTTGAAGCGGTGCTCTAAGGCAAGCTAACAAAGCTATTCTATATATTTTTTTTTTTGGTTTAGTTTATGCATTGATGATCCCAGCTACATGTGCAGATATTCATTCCCCTTCACGATGAAATCGAGGATCAGTGGTTTATGTTGGTTATAAAACTCGATAGAAAATCTGCCGAGATGTGGGACAGCCTACCAGATATTGTATCTTCGACTCGAAGATTCGAGAAGGCAAGAGTTGCGGTACGCCATTTATTGAAAATCTATCTCCCTTATTTTCTGTTTGTTCTTTATATGATTCAGATAGTTATTACATAATGTATGTTTGTTACAAGTGCAGATGTTGCTACTGCAGACAATTTTTGAAAATGAAATGACAAAGTCCGATGATGTTTACTACCACTTTCCTTCATTTGGTGTAACAATTCCCCGGAATAACCCAACTCATGACAATAAGTATGACAGTGGCATCTACATCATAAGGCACATGCAGTGTTATAGTGAAAAATGGTTTGAAGGGGTACGTCTCTTCCATATAAATTCATTCTTCACCAATTTATAAGCAATATAGTTATTCTGCGTTACTCATGTTAAGGTTGCCCATGTGATCAGTTTAATTCGTGTGATAAGCGGACTATCCATAAGATCGTCAATCATCCAAAGAACGAACTACTTAAATCGGTAAGTGCAGCAACTATTGGCCTACAAAGGCCGAAGGATAGTGGGCAAGGTTTGTCTACATCTACCAAGTCCCTTACCTCGACAACTGATCTTACAATTGGCCGTGACAAACTTATGTCAAACACTAATGACATGCCTCCCACCGGAAGAAAGTGTCGAAGCCACCGCAAGAGAAGGTCTGCATGCGATGCTTGATGCACAAGGTACTTCAGTTCCAACCGTTACATTGAAAATATTATACTCCGTTGGGACTATTCTATGCGCTTAATGGGATGTTGCAGTTGACAGTGTTATGCCAAACAAAATTGTTGACTATTATTCGCGGTTTCTGTTGATTATGTGATTGAATTTGAATGAACTTTTATTGTTTGAATTGAAGGAATGAACAAATATCATTTTGGTTCGGTTTGATTCGAAGGTATAAATAATTGAAGCATAATATGTGTACTTAATGAGTTAATTTGATAGGGTAGCGTTCTACACCTTGATTGCAAGCTTAGGATGCAGTGCGTTCACAATTCTAAGTAATTTTGGGAAAAATAAGACTTTAGCGGTGATCCTAAAGTTCTTGATTGGTTTTATTCACATGCCTTAGTAATTGATGATTAGGTTAAATTGTCTTTCTCTGATCATAACTAGAGGTGGATTACGAAGTTCTCAATGTCCATACATCTGATTTAGATTCTCTAAAAATTGCAACATTTTCTTTCTTTTATTATTGTCTATGTTTTCAAAACGCTAAATCCCCCCTTTCATTTAGTTTTTGCTCAATTTTATTTTCTCTTTTTTTTCTTTAGTTTTTGATAGTTTTGTTCAATTAGCGCAATTTGTGAAAGTACCCTCAATCCCCGGACTGAACGATCCCTACTTATCCTATACTAACAATTGCATGTCTTTTGCAGGGTAATTTTGTGTGCTTAGTTTAGGCATATCAATTTTTGGCGCCATTGCCGGGGATTGAAAAATCCCCAGCAAGTTGCGCTAATTTTTGTTTAATTATTTTCTTTCTTTTTTTTTCTTCTTTTTTAGTGCTATTAAAACGTGTAAAATATTAACTTTGAGTTCTAGTTTAATTTTAAGTGCGAATCATAACGAAATAGGTGAAGGGTTCTTTTCTTAATTCTTGTCTTAACCCCCATTGTTCAGCTAGATTCATCTTAGTAAGACACGGTGTCTAAGCTGATTGGATAGAAGAAATGCTAGCAAAGGCTCTCGTCTCCTGCTAAATAAGTGAGCTGAGCTTCGCAAAAATCGTTCCTCTACTACCTGGACGTGTCCCAAAAGAGTTATTGAATGCTTTGGGTTGAGGGCGACAATTATTGACACTTGAAACATCTTGGCCCGCAGTCCAAACCTTGATTCAACCTTAATCTTGGATTTTTTCTCTCCATATAAACCAACATGTAATCCAAATTAAGATAGTGGTTTTCTTGAACTTCATTGTCTTATTACACTTGTGTTTCATTCAATTACTTCTTACTAACTTCAATTTTTGTTTTGTTTCTCAATGTGGCATCAATCTTACGAGGTGTATTCCATATGCTCCATGGTTGGTCATTCAACGAAGACATGTACAAGCATCTGGTATAAAGGATACTATGATCAAAATACCACACCTGTGGCTGAGAACTTTTCTACTGCTACCACACGGGGCTGAGAACTTTTCTATTACTACCATACCTATGGATGCTCAGCATTGGATTGATAGGATGGAAAGAGCTTTCACTCTGATGGACCTCCCCGAAAATAAGAAGGGTAGGCTTGGTAGTACAGTTTTTAGAGGACTCAGCTTGGCACTGGTGGTGCGGTGTTACCGGAGAGGTTGGGGATGCCAACCAGCTCACATGGGATCAGTTTAAGGCCCGTTTTCATGAGCGGTACTTCAGTGATGGACACCTAAACAAGATGCAGGATCGGTTCATGAGTTTAGACAAAAGGAAAGATCAGACAGTCTTGGAGTTTGAGCAAGAGTTTACTTCATTGGCTCACCACGTACCAGAATTGATACGTAGTGAGCAAAATAAGATTAGCAGATTCGATTCGTCATCGGACTTAGAGTTCAGTACAAAGCTATGTTAAGCACACCATACTGGAGTTTTGGAGAGGCAGTCTCCTTTGCCATGGATATCGAGTCATCGTCATCTTCTGGCTTTCACCCTAGGGATTCTGGAGGCCCTAGCTAGGGTCAGTCTAAGAGGGCTGCTTCCACTTCTGGATTGGGATCTTCAGGGGGTAGTAGGCGTGTCAGTTCGAATTTGACCACCCTACCGGACTTTCGAGGACTTCACATGGGGGGTAGTCAGTCAGGGGAGTGGCAGTTCAGTGATGGCACTACTCAGCGTAGTGGTATCTCAGAGAGATTTCATATTTGGATAGATCGCCCCCAGCGTCAGGTTAGGGATGTGACTTGCTATCAGTGTGGACAGCAGGGTCATTATAGGAGGGATTGCCCTATGTTGACTTAGGGTGTTATGCAAGACGCCGGTCAAGGTTCCAGTCAGGGATCGGGAGGTACATCCAGCGGTACCCATGCTAGTTCTACCAAGGGTGGCACTCAACAAGGTAACAGTCGCCGTGGACGTCCAGCGACTCAAAGGAAACTTCATGCCGTGTTGCAGCAGGAGGATCACGTTCCTCCAGATACTCCCGACGGTACAATATTCTTTCCCTTGAGTTATTTTCTTATATTGTTTCACCGGCGGACCCGTATCCAATAGAGTTGGTTTAGTTAAGCCTAGCTTTAGTCGTTCATCTGAATTTCGAGCACAAAATTTTTATAAGGTTGGGAGATTGTAACGTCCCGTATCTCAATTTACCCGTTTACTAGTCATTTGGACGGTAAACGATAACCACTTTCACTTTTTACTTTGTTTCGATACATTTAGTGACCCTAAAAGTTGACTTTTTGTTCGGGTCAAAATTTGAGAAAATGTTCTACACGAAAATTGTAGAGGATGTTAAACCGAGCGGTGCATATGTGGTACGTAAAAATTGGAGTTCGTATGCGAAAGTTATGGAGGAAATTACAAAGTTACTGTTTGGGGGTAAATCGTATAAATTTGAATTTTTATTGTGGGAGCTCGGTAACTCCCATTTTTCTCTTTCTCCTTCTCCCTGCGTCTCTTTTCTCTCTCTCTTCTGCAACTCTCTCTCTCTCTCTCCGGCGTTTCTTCGCTGTCCGGCCACCAACAAGCGAGCTACCGGCCTCCACAGACGCGTCTCCTCCTCCCCTTGAAGCCTGTGATGGTGGCTTGTGACGATTTGGCCGGAAAACGGAGAACTAAAACTGAGAAACTTAAGGTTATTGTAGCATAAGTGGTGAACGCCGGTTTCTCTCGATTCCGGCCACCTCCGGCCATAAACCCAGGTCCATTAGAAGCGCCTTGAGCCACTCTTCATGCTCTCCAAACCTCTTGCAGCGATTCGAAGTGTTGAAGAAGAAAGCATAATTGGAAAATTTCACTGTACAATCGGGTTGCTTAATTGTTCGACCACTTCGAGGTATTTTTTGACTTTGTCACAGTTGAGAAAGTTGTTAGGCTTGTTGAGTAGGTGTTGCTGCCAAAATTTGGTGGCCATCGGAGGTGGTGGCCAGCGGCGCGTGGGGCCCACGTGTCGCCACTGTGGGTGGCGCGTTGAGGCTCGTAAAGCATGTTTTTGGCTTCGATTTTTGGCTAGTTAAATCCTATAATTGTTATAGAGGTTGAATATGTGATTTTGGTGAATTTTAGAGAAGTTTGACATTGATTAATTGTGAATTTCCGAAGCTTGGAGTTTCGGATGTCGATTTGTGGGAATCTGACCTTCGGATTTCCCTTATTTCCGCTATGGAATACTTTAATCGACGGATTGATATTAGTGGTGAAGTTTTGCTTGAATCCGGAAAGAAATGGAGATGTTGGTTTACGTGGGGTTTTCGGGTTTCATTTTAGAATCATATTTTTTTGTCGAATTGTTGTTTACGGAATATAATTGTGTACAGGACAAGGTACCGACCCATCGCTTGACAAGGATCTTTACGCTTGGGTACCATGTTAGCCGAATACTGTGAGTGGACTTTTGTTTTAAGTAATGATGCATGTATTTATTTCTTGAATTAATGCTTTACTTATTTATCATAATATTTGTGGAGCATATTATTTTGGTTTCGGATTATAATTTGGTTTATTGATTGGTTTTTTTCCATCATGATTTTTTTGAATGTGAGTTTTCTATGCTTGAACTTGGATTTATGATTTATAATGATTTTTAGACTAATTATTTTCCGAGGTGGTTTTCGGAATTAATTATATTTCTATTCGTCGATTTGAGATTTTTTAAAAATATTTTCGAAATAGGATTTCGATGGAGTTATATTTCTAATTTATTTATCGACTTTTGGTTTTGGCATTGGGAATGCCTTAATGATGATTTTGGATTTGGTTTTGTTTCTGATTTACGATTTATAATTTAATCTCGTCCTCCTGCTATTGATTTGAGATTACTTTGGCGTGTGGGACACGTCGAGGATATTTTTGGTTTACTGTGAGAATTTGGGGAAGCTTTATGGATTTACTGGTTTGCGAGAATATTTTTGTTATGCCATACTTTGGGTGATTATTTGTCTTGCTAGCATTGAGTCCGCCTTTGTGGCGACGTGATGGGATCACGGAAGCCCGTCAGCCTTTGTGGCGCTGGTTACGACCTTTGTGACAGCAATACTGAAGCCCAGTATCCTAATTGCTACACATAGTGGCGTAAGGGTATATACGGGAGTATGGGAGTACTTTAGCCTGGGAGGCTATCACTCGAGCCTGGGAGGCTCACTCGTATGGCTATCATCTTCCCCTACTTATTATATTATTTTTGACTAGCGGGGCTTGTCCGATTTCCCTTAACCAGCGGGGCTGGCTTGGCTTTACGAGGTTCTCGATTTTAAAGTAAATGTATTACCATTGTTGCATGCATCGAGTTTTTAAAGAAACAAATGTGGGAAAGCATAAAACCCTTTTTCTTTACAATTACTTTTTTTTTTTTGTCCACTCACGCTAACGTTTTTATGTACTTTCGCCCTGGGCCATTCGGTTTCAAATGCCCAGTTCGCAGTGTAGTTGTTCGGCTTTAGGAGTTGAGGCTTAGCACCACCGCTGCCATCTATCCTTTATAGGTTACTTGCTAACCTACTTTGTATACCGTTGCTTTGTGGCTTTAGACTGCTCTGATAACCATGGGACTTTTGTATTAATATTGTAAGCTTTGACTTGTTTGTAACTTGAGATACTTGGATAATTTTGATACTCTAAATTGTGGAGTTGTTACGATTTAGGGAGCAAGGCGGCTCCAGAAGAATGAGGATGGCTTATTAGAAGTGTGAATGTGTCTCTACAAGTTTTGGGTAGTCCATTTTAGGGGTGACTCTGCCGAATTTTTAGTAGAGTTATTCCTAAGGTGGGCCCCATAGGGCCACCTAGGATTTCAGGGTGAAATTCGGGGCGGGTCCTGTCAGTTTTAATTTTGAGACATACAAGATCAAGGTGGCATCAAGGATGATGAAGATGATGAGAAAGAATAACTGTGGGGAAAGACCTGTCCACGAAAAAATGTATGCTGAAAAAAGCAAAAAAAAAAAAAAAAGGTGTACGGCAGTGAAACAAAGGTGTAAGTATGTGTGGATTTTAGTCCCCCCATTGTGGATAAGGAGTTTGTTTTGAAGCGAAGGCCTAAGTACAATTAATTTGGTCTTTGTCATATTCCACAAGTGTTCAAATGAAGGTTAGAATGAAGTAAGGACCCAACACAATGACATCTGGCCCTCAATAAAGACACACAAGAAGTTCAACGTTGCAAGATGCCTTGGTGACTAAAAGAAGACGTTTCAATGCTTCAATGCAGGCTCCGCTAGGTTTTTAGAACACTTTGTGATTTTTCCTTACCCTTTCGTTTCTTTAAAACCCTAAACCTTAGCCCCATTAGAATCCTAATTGAGACCTCTTTGATCCTTAACATGGGCAGCCTTTGATCTGTGGAGATTGGTAACAAGAGTTAAGCATATGGTTCGATCCGTTTGGCTAGTAGTTGTATCTTTCATGAGATTGTAGAAAAAATTATTACATATATTTCGACATAGCCTTTCTTTCTTTATATATGTGAAATTTTTTTTTGTCAAAAATATTATCATCTCTCATATATATTAGAGTGAAAAGCTTTTAAGCATTAGCCTTTATCTGAGAGAAGAAAGAGTGGTGAACCTGTGAGGTTTGAATCATACTTGTTGGATACATGCTGAGCTCCACCCATCACCGTTGTCACATCCATGTCTTACATGTTTATATGTGGAATATGTGTTTTAATTAACTCTTGAATTACTCATGATTGATTCTTGGTTGCATGTTAATCTTGAAGCTATGAAAGTAAGAGATTTCTAAGACAACAATGTTGAAGGCATAGCTTGTTTGAGTCTTTTGAGTCCTTGTTTATTTTCTTGGTTTTGATTTTTCCAAAGGACTAACAAAAGCTAATTGTGGGGGAATTTGATAGGAGCATGAAATGCGACAAATACAATGTGCAACCCTTTACACTTGTCTTAGCTATTTCCTTTAAAAAGTCAGTTTTGACTTTGTTTTATTTTTAGGTAGTTCGTGAAGCAGTTCAAGAGAAATAAGAGCTTTAAAGGAGAAATGAAGCCATGGATCATGAAGTACTAATGCAGAGGACTAAGTTTACCATTTGGCCAGAAATTGCGAGTCCATGGAAATCGTTGTGCAAAACAGTTTCTGCAAATCAGAAAACTGCAGTTTCAGAATTAGCTTTTCGGGAACAGTTTTGAGGAGCAATTCTCGCATTCTCCCAGCTGCACCTTTGCAAAAAGGACCAGTAATCCTTAAAGAGATGATGTTTTACTTCAACAAGAGCAAAAGAATTGGTCATAGCCGTCAACGAGGCAACATGAAATCAAGTTCAAAGTAGGATTCCCGATACGGCAAAAACTGTCAGCTTTTCACGATGGTTTTTGGGAGATCTTTTCCGGAGATTTACTTGGAGTTTTTCTAGAAGGTTATTGATCATTCTAGAAGATATGATATCCATAGAACACGTAGGAGTCAAGAACCATCCAGAAACGTAGCAAGAAGAAGGCACTCCTTGTCCAAGAATTAAGCTTCAAAGAGAGAAATTGAGTCCCAGTCAAAACATGACAGTTTGGCGGAAATATTCTATGGGCTGATTTTGGGTACATTTTTGGAAGGTTATTGATGCTGCAAATATCAAGGAGAGTCCTAAAATGATTCCTCAAGATCTTGGGAAGATTACTAAGGCTTTATGGCAATTAAATTGTACACCAATCAAAGGAATCCTCAAGCAACAAGGGAAGGTCTTTAAATCAGAATTGGAGAAGGAAACTTGGGTTGTGTTCCTCATACATATAGAGCATCTAAACACGTGAAAAATCACCACCCTACAACGTCATCTTCTGCCCCAAACCCTAGTACACAAAGTCTTGAAATTCCCAAGTCCTCCAAGAGCAAAAACCGTGCAATCCATCTTCCACCCTCCATCAAGCTTAGCCATGACCCATCTTGAAGGAGTGCTTGCGCACAAGGCTGCCTAAAAGTGAATTTGTGGCTCTCATATTCTCCCTTTTATTCTCTTGTAATCAAATACTTATGTTTTTATCTGTTGAATTAAAGACAATGTGTGGCTAGTTACTTCTTGTTAGGGGCGAGGTTTGAAGCCCCGATTATGTAGAACATATGTTTGTTTTAATCTAGTTTCTTGATCTTTTGTGTGAATTGGTTGTTTATCTCTTATTGATTGAAAACTTTGCATGTGTTTGTTTTATGGTGGCCAACATAGGATTTATGCATGTAATTGGAGCTAGGTTTAGAAAATAACTCACCTAATTGTATTGTTTTCTAATCCACAAGTATGCAAGACTTTGGACAAAAGCTGATGTTTTAAACAACTAGAAGAGCATGCTAGGTAGGCGTTCCACACTAGACTGCAACTCTATAACCAATCGTTTCCATGAGATCTTAATGCTTCAAATATGTTGACACTATATGTGTTGTTGATAGGATAGCGTTCTATACCTTGATTGCATGTTTGATAGGCTTGGCTATTCTATGTTCACATAAACTAAGTACTTAGGGAAACAATAATAAGGGACATGATCTGCTTCGACTTGTTTTTTGGTTGGTTTCTGTTCACACCTTAGTAACTGAGACTAGGTTAATTTAACATTGTTCGAAAGTAATTGGTGGTGGATTTCCGAGTCTCTAACGTCTTCTCCATATTGTTTTTCAAACTCTAAAATTGATTTCGCTTTCTTATTTTTCTTTTATTTTCATAGAGACTTCAAAACCCCAAATCTGTTTCAACTTAGGATTGTGACGCACCCTTCTATCCCCTTGTTTTCCTGCTATCTTTTTCTCTCTTTGATGTTTTTCTTTTTCTTAGTATTGTCAATTGTTTTGTGTGCTAGTTAGTTTAGTTTTGTTATTTGTTTTATTTTGTGTGATTAATTTGTTACCCTCAATCTCTGGCATCGAACGATCCTTGCTTACTCTATATTGCTAATGACTACAATTTGCTGGGTTAAGTTGAACGCTTGATTTTAGCGTAACATAGAACTTGTAAATGTGGTTTTGGTGGAAATCGTAGAAGTTTGGTATCGATTGTGAACTTTCGATGTTTGAAATTTCAGTTAGCGATTTACAAGAATCCAACCGTCAGATTTCTCTCGAATCTGTCCTAAAATCTGTAAATTAATGAAATGATGTTAGTGGTGAAGCTTGGATTAAATCCGAGGAGGGGGTTAATTCGTTGAAGTAATGTTTAGAAACCATTATAAATTTAAAGTAAACTTAATTTCCGAAAATAGTTTAGTTGTTTATGAATGTTATTTTGTACAAGATGAGAGGAGCTCCCTTTGGGTGATTATTTATCACGCTAGCATGTAGTCCATTTTTGTAGTGACGCGATGGGATCACGGAAGCATGTTCGCCTTTGTGGCGCTGGTTGCTAGCAGCCTTTGTGGTGGTAACACTAAAGCTCAGTATCCTATTCGCCGCACTTAGTCACGTAAGGGTATATACGGGAGTATGGGAGTACTTTAGCCTGGGGGGCTATCACCCGAGCCTGGGAGGCTCACTTTTATAGCCATCATCTTCCCCTGCTTATACTTTGTTATTTTGGACTAGCGAGGCTAGTCAATTTTATTCTTTAAATTTCATTCCTAACCACTGGCATGCATCGAGATTTATATTAAATCAAATTGTGGGAGTGCATAAATCACTCTTTAATTTCTTATGCGACAGTGTTTATCTTGCCCACTCACACTAACGTTTTTATATGCTTTTCCCCTGGGCCCTTTGTTTTCAAATGCCAAGTTCGCAGTGTAGCTGTTTGGCTTTAGGAGTTGAGGTTTAGCACCACCGCTGCCATCTATCATCAATAGGATAGTTGCTAACCTACTTTGTGTATCGCATTCTATTATCCTATAATGCCCCGAATTGTACCTCACCAACTTGAGTATGTTACAGTGCCGCGAGTCTAGCTCCAAAACATAAACCAAAAATACTATTTACATTTTAGAAATTCGCTAGGCAAATAATTTGTTTAAAATAAAATTTTCACAAAATACACAACGGAAGCTTTTAAATATTTTTAAGGTGAAAACCTTTCTAAGACTTGAAATTCAAATGTTCATCTAGGACTTGACGTTGCATTCAATCGAGAAATAATGGACTTAGCTTACAACAAACAAATTTTGACAAGTTCCGGAAATACAACTTTAAAGAACAAAAATAAGATTGGAACTCGGAACCTGATTTCCATTAAGATATACTATTGAAATCTGCACACCCAGCTCCATCTACTCTAGTCCCGTTACTAGTGCACAGTACCTGCATCCACACTGCTGTAGGGATGAGCTTTCGTCCTCAGTGCTCAATAGGGGCTTCACCCGACTAGGTTTGAAAACCGACACATAAAATATAATTTTTGGGTACCCAGTATGAAAACGTACTCAAATCATTTCATTTAGAGAACGACAAACTTAAAATATTTTTTGGACTCAAAATCCAATCCACGAAACTCAAATGAATATATAGTACCTGATCGCTGGTCCCATAGACCAACTACATGGCCTTACCTCAAATAAAGTCATCAGGTAAGTGTAGTGAGAGTGTCCACTTACGCCATATCACCTAGAAATAATGCCACACCTCAGGGGATGTCGGATACGATTCCGTCCATACGGCCCCTCCGGAGGTTTAGGGGATCGAATCCCAGGGAATCGCTATGTTCCTTTCACTCTCAGGCCATCAATAATCTATCAAAAAAAAAAAATGGTTACCATATGATACATTTAATAAACCAAGTCATGCAACTCGAATATGCATTAACGTTTAACTATAAACGAAAACAACTAACCAAGTGAGTCCCGAGTCCCCTATCTGGATTCCGATGCTCTAACCTTTAACGTTGTCCGAGAATCATGAACCTTCCGCTCCTTCAGTAACTGAATCCTAATTTCCGACATATTGATTGTTAATAGTTTATCGAACAAATAATTGAAATCTCAACAATTAATAAATCGTCAAACTAACTTTTCCTAATTTGACCATGAGTTGACCAAGTTTGACCAATATTTACAAGATCGATAATTGGACTAATCCGAATTTACTAAGGTCACCCAATATATTAGTTCATTTTCTTTACTTGTTATCACTTCACAACAATTGTCAATAGTCCAACTTCACAACCAGAAGAACAATATAACAAGCTGCCTTCGCAACATTGATAAAACGTCGAGCTTGCAAATCCAACTTAATCCTAACATGCTGTTCAATTGTCATAGCCACCAACCAAGAATGAAATCACATCGATCTCTACTCATCATTATCATAACACAATTTCACAGTAAGCATACAAACCAACAAATTCCGTAACCTAACTAAACAAGGCATTGCTCAGACCTTTGAACTGAACCCAACTAACCTTGATATCAGATTAAATCAAAAGCAGAGTCCGAATTGGCAGTCCAATGTTCTTGACGAAGAACATGACAGCAGAAGAACTTCTCCCCTTTTCCTTCACTTTCTCAACACTTCATCAATAGCATCATTTCCACCAAAACTCAACATAACCTTGATGTTTCTGGAATTGAATCAAAATCAACAATCAAAGCACAATTCACAGTGTAACTAAAACGGGGAATTATCTAGGAAGATCAATACTACCACCACAGCGATAGGACTTACCCAAAATCATCAATTTGGCCCAACAGGCTTCCCGAATTGTGGTTAGCCCTCGCCTACGGAAGCGGTCAAGTCAGAAACGGACCAAGAAGAGCCAGAAAAGTCGCCGGCGTCGGTGACAGCGTCGAACTCAAAACCAACCCAGAAACCAATTCATCAAAACCCAACCAAATTTGAAAACCAATTACATAATCATGTAGAGCATAAGGAGGGGATAAATTTTCGTACCACATGCAGCTCACTCTGTCGCCGGTGTTGTCGGAAAACTCATCGAAGCTGTCAAAGCTTCCGAATGTCGATTCTCTCTCTACAGCCAATGCATGGACGATCCAAGAGCACAGAAAGGTCGGTGATGACGAGAGGATTCAAATGATACCAGTGCACTGCTGTATCGTTGCCGGAAATTGCAGGAAAATCGCCGGAAATTTCAGCGGCTTCTAGACGTCGTACCATCGCCGTTCGTCACCGATTGGGTAATCCACCGCACAAGAGAACATCGGCGCTGAGGAGAGGGTTTGAATGCAGGTGGTCTGCCACCGGGAGATGGCCGGAAGGTGGGGCGCCGGTTGGATCCTCTTTCCGGGTTTCCTGGTCGCGCACGTCGTGTCGAGTACTTTATTATCAACTCTTAAATCAAGGATTTCACCAGGTGAACATTTTTGAAAAATTAAATAAATAACTGTCGAACGATCTCAATTAGGCTCGGTAAATTTCCTGGGGCTTCCATGTCCTTAGACTGCTCTGATAACCATGGGATGTTTTAAATTAATTTTTGTAAGGGTTAAATACTGTTTATTCCCTAAACTTTTACCCAAAAAACACTTCGGTCCTTGTCCTTCTAATTTCACATGTTTACTCCTTATACTCTCAATTTTGGACCAATAGGTCCATTCCGTTACTCTCCGTCCAAAAACTCTGTTAAATTGTTGACGTGGCAATTGTTTTACATCAAAAAGTCTATTATACCCTCGGTTCATCTTTTTTCTTTATTATTATTATTATTATTATTATTATTATTATTATTATTATTATTATTATTATTATCTCTTCTTCTTCCACATCTTGTTCTTCTAGCACCAGCAGCAACATTACCGAAATTGGGTTCGATTATACCCAATTCTCATTCTTTATATTATTGTTGAGCATGTGGTCATTTCTTCAGCACTAGCAGCGCTAGCAGTGGCTGATCCCAAATCAAAGTCGTCCATGCTAGGAAAACAAGAACAAATTGAAGAAGCCTTGAACCACCACATTATCTATCTCTCCTCCTCCACCTACGGCCTCCTCACCATCGACCCGCCACAGCCGTCTCGATCAAAGAAACAAACTTTTCACATAATCCATATAAATTCACACATCCAAGAACATATCAAAACTCCAAGATACAAAACAGAACGTTGTAGAAAAATTGCGAGCTTGGCAAAACCCAGATCGAAAAGAATGTTGGACAAGCCTTCAGGTCAATCCCCCACCTCTTCATCGCCCCAATGAACTTCGTCGTCTCCGGCTTCTCCAACTTCTCAAACTAATCACTAAAATCCTCCACCATCCTTCACCGATTTCCTCAGAAAATCAGAGCCTCCACACCACCCTTCATTCCCGACTCACCCTCCTCCACCGCCGCCTCCAAATCCACGCCCCAATCCCCACCACAATCACCAACATCATTGCTCTGCAACCCAAAACCCTTCTTTCCCCAGGAAAGTCGTGTTATTTGATCCCGGAATCGCTAAACTCAACCTAAAATCGATCGAAAAGCCGGCGGAGAATAAGAATCAAAGAAACTTCGAAGATCTACGACGGCAGCTGGAGACTGAAAGAAGAAGGAAGGTCTCGCCGACCTTGTTGCCGGTGAAGGAGAAGACCCCCGTCTGAGGGTGGCAAGCTCGGTGGTTATGTTTACAGGTTTGGGGGATTCGAGGGAACTGAGTCTGAGGGTGACGGAGAGGGGTTTGTGGGAAGAGGAAGTGATAAAGATTGAGCAGGTAAAGGAGAGTGATGAGGGATAAACTTGTCATAGAGAGAGAGAGAGAGCACTGGAAGAAGAGGTAAACAACAGGGAAAAAAAACTAATTAAGAAAAAGAAAAAAGATGAACCGAGGGTATAATAGACTTTTTGACGTGAAAGAATTGTCACGTCAGCAATTTAACAGAGTTTTTAGACGGAGAGTAACGGAATGGACCTATTGATCCAAAATTGAGAGTATAAGGAGTAAACATGTGAAATTAGAAGGACAGAGACTGAAGTGTTTTTTGGATAAAAGTTCATGGAGTAAACAATATTTCACCCTTTTTGTAAATTATGGGTTTGGATCAAGTTAGAATTATTCCGAGATGGTCGTAAATTTGGAATGTTCAGTTGTGGTCTTTTAATTTATCAGTTGGGTACTTATGGGTTTATCGATAATTTGGTTGGTGAAGTGTTTGTTTTCGGGGAGCAAGGTGGCTCTAGAAGTTGAAAGTGAGTAAATATCTAGAAGTGTGATTTTATTTCCTTTCACAGGTTTGGGTTGTCCATTTTTAGGAAAAGTTCTGTCGAATTTTCTCAGAAAAGGGGCCCCATATGGCCACCTAGGATTTCAGAGTGAAATCTCAGGCGCGAGTATTGTCAATGTTGAAAACAAAATTTATCAATTTTGATTTTGTTATTAGAAAGTAATATCAATGTGTCTACTAATGTTGTATAACTTGTTCATTACATATAGAAATATATAGACTTTCAAAAGCAACAACACGATCAGTCAAATGATTAAGGCTTAATAACCCTATTTTTGTCCACTACAAGCCTTAAAGGGTAGAGATGTCATCGGCTCGTACACTTGAGAAACCTTCAGTCAGAGGTGGCGAGTACATTATTTTAGGCTTCGGGTCCAAAATTGGGAAAAATTTGTCATCGTTATGACATCGACCGGCTCGGTCTAACAACGAAGGCCTAATAACCCTATTTTTGTTCACTACAAGCTTCAAATGGCAAGGGCGTCATCGGATCGTACACTTGAGAAACCTTCCTTCAGATGTGCCGAGTATAATATTTTAGGCTTCGTGTCTAAAATTGGGAAAAATCTATCATTGATAGGATGTTGATCGGCTCGGTCGAACGACTAAGCCTTCATAACCTTATTTTTGTTCACTACAAGCCTCAAAGGGCATGGGTGTCAGCCGATTGTACACTTGAGAAACCTTCTGTCAAATGTGCCAGGTCCATTATTTTATACTTCAGGTTCAAAATTCAAAAAAATTTGTCATCGTTATGATGTTGGTCGGCTCGATCAACATAAAAACTCTTAATAACCCTATTTTTGTTTGCTACAAGCTTTAAACTGCAAGGGCGTCATCAAATCGTACACTTAATAAACCTTCCGTCAAATGTGTCAATTACATTATTTTAGGCTTCGGGTCAAAGATTTGGAAAAATGCGTCATTGTTATGATGTCGATCGGCTCGTCAAACAATTAAGGCTTACTAACCCTATTTATTTTTCGCTACAACCTTCAAAGGGCAAGGGCGTAATCGGATCGCATACTTGGGAAACCTTCCGTTAGATGTGCCAAGTATATTATTAGGTTTTGGGTTCAAAATTCAAAAAAAATCTATCATCGTTAGGTTGTCGATCGGCTCGGCCAAAGGATTAAGGCTTAATAACCCTATATTTTGTTCACTACAAGCTTCGAAAAGCAAGAGTCTCATCGGGTAGTACACTTGAGAAAACTTCTGTCAAATGTGCCAAGTACATTATCTTAGGCTTCGGGTTCAAAATTCAGAAAATTCAGAAAAATCAGTAATATATTGTTATGATGTTGATCGGCTCGGTGAAACGATTAAGGGTTAGTAACTCAATTTTTGTTCGCTACAAGCTTCAAAGGGCAAGGGCATCATCGGATTGTATACTTGAGAAACCTCTCATTAGATGTGCCAAGTACATTATTTTAGTCTTTGGGTAAAAAATTGGGAAAAATCCGTCATCGTTATGTTGTCGCTCAGTCAAACGACTAAGTCTTAATAACCCCTATTTTCGCTCGCTACAAGCTTGAAGGGGCAAGAGTGTCATTCGATAGTACACTTGAGAAACATTCCGTCAGATGTGACAAATATATTATTTTAGCGTTTGGGTTTAAAATTAAAAAAAAATCTGTCATCATTAGGATGTCAATTGGCTCGGTCAAAGAATTAAATCTTAACAACCCTATTTTTGTTCATTACAAGCTTCAAAGAGCAAGAGCCTCATCATATAGTACACTTGAGAAACATTTCGTCGGATGTGCCGAGTACATTTTCTTAGGCTTCGGGTTTAAAATTCAGAAAAAATCTGTCATCGTTGTGATGTTGATCAGCTAGATCAAAGGATTAACGCTTAATAACCTTTTTTTTTTTTTTTTTCAGTATAAGCTTCAAAGGCCAAGGGCGTCATCATATCTTACACTTCAGAAACCTTCTGTTAGATGTCCCAAGTACATTATTTAGGCTTCGGGCGTACATTATTGTTATGATGTCGATTGACTCAGTCAAATGATCAAGACTTAATAACCCTATTTTTGTTCGTTACAAGCTTCAAAGGTAATAACCCTACTTTTGTTCGTTACAAGCTTCAAATGGCAAGAGCGTCATCGGATCGTACACTTAAGAAACCTTCCATCGGATCAACATAAAAATGCTTAATAACCCCATTTTTGTTCACTACAAGCTGCAAAGAGCAAGAGCCTCATCATATAGTACAGTTGAGAAACCTTCCATCATATATGCCAAGTACATTATGTTAGGCTTCGAATTCAAAATTCAGAAAAATTCGTCATCATTATGATGTCGATCGCTGTCAAACGATTAAAGCTTAATAACCTTATTTTTGTTCACTACAAGCTTCAAAGGGCATGGGTTTCATCGGATCGTACACTTGAGAAACCTTCCGTCAGATGTGCCAAGTATATTATCTCAGGCTCTGGGTTCAAAATTCACAAAATTCCATCATGATTTTGATGTCGACCGGCTCGGCAAACAATTAAGGCTTAAAAACTCTATTTTTGTTCACTACAAGCTTCAAAGAGTAAGAGTATCATCGGATCGTACACATGGGAGACTGTGGGGGTGGTCAATAAATTTGACCCTGCAATCAAGGCAATTAAAGAGAAGTAATGACAACAGTAAATGCAACGGTTAATGTAGCTGTAAATGCGACGATAAATGCGACATTCAGTATGACAATCATGGCCGCCAATAAGTGACGGTTATTGCAGGAGTAAATACGGCCTTAATGGTGGCGTGCCGCTCAAGTCACTACGGCTTGCTGTGCAAGTTTACTTGCAGCCCACGCCGAGGTACACCTATAAATAGGCTGCTCGACGTCAAGGTAAGGCATCGAATTCCAATTCACTCTACTCCACTACTAAGAAACGTACTGACTTAGGCATCGGAGAGTTTTCTGCAGGTACCCCCCCTCCTCCTCGAGCCGACGGTCAAACTTCGAGTCAACGCTCGAGGGAAGCTTCTCGATCGTTCCCGGTCAGCTCCCGCTCCAGTCCGCATTCATTGGTGAGTCAAACTCCTCAACGGAATTTTTCTGCACCAACAGAGACCGACCTTTAGAAGTAACAGATACATTATTTTAGGATTCGGGTTCAAAATTTGGACGATTCTGTTATTGTCATGACTTGGATCAACTCGGTCAACCAATTAAAGCTTAATAACCCTATTTTTGTTCACTTCAAGCTTTAAAGGGCAAGGGTGTCATCGGATCTTGCACTTGGGAGGCTGACCTTTAGAAGTGACAGATACATTATTTTAGGCTTCTGGTTCAAAATTTTGACGATTTTGTCATTGTTATGACTTGAATCAACTCGGTCAACCGATTAAGCTTTAATAAAACCCTATTTTTTCTCAATACAAGATTCAAAGAGCAAGGGCGTCATCGGATCGTGCTCTTGAGAAATTGTCTATTAGATTTGACAATTACATTATTTTAGGATTCGGGTTCATAACTCAAAAAATCTCATCATAGTTATGCTTTCGATCCACTCGGTCAAACGACTGAGGTTTAATACCCCTATTTTTTCACTACATGCTTCAAAGAGCAAGAGCAAAGTCAGATCGTGAGATTAAAAAACCATCCATTAGATGAAGCAAAGTACATCATTTAGACTTTCGGGTTAAGAATTCAAAAAATTTCGTAATAGTTATAACGTCGATCTACTTGGCCACCCGACTAAGGCTTTTTTCTTATTTCTACTAACTCACACTTCAAATGGCTAGACCGTTAATGAATATAAAGTTTGAGACACAATATTAAAGTACACGTCACATCAAGTTTGTGAGAATTTTCGAGAATTTTTGCTGACCCCAGAGCTATTTGTTACAATTTTTAGAAGTTTCAGAATTATAAAAATTATTTATTTATTATATTCTCCAAAAAAAAAATTATTCGAAAACAATTTTAAAGTGGTGCGATCTGAACCCGGCTATTTATTTATTTTTTGGAAAAGGTATATATGGGCTATTGATCGACAAACTTCTCGACCCTCGGACCAAAAAAAAAGACAATCTTCTCGAGCCGGACACCCACGAGGATGACCCGACCAGAAATCTGTCTTCAAGCGCAATTGTGCCATCCAACTCGCCTTATCAACGATGACCTCTCTCATCTCTTGGTTCGTCCCATCTCGGAGCAAGGAAGGAGAATCGAACCTGCAAAGCTTTAGGCTTTCCGACTGTTTAAAGCAATTTCCGACTATTCTGGCGACGATTAGCCATGCATGAGGTACGAAACGTTGTCTAATCATCGAGGTCTACATCTTCATATAATTAGGGACAAAATACTATTTACTCCCTATACTTATAGGGGGTCGATGTTTCAGTCCCTGACATTTCAATTTCACCTTAAAAGTCCCTCAACTCTCCAATTTCACCCAATTGGTCCTTGGCGTCAATTTTCAGTCAAAAGCTCTATTATCTTGCTGACGTGGCATTCCGTACACGACCAAAATGTTTATTTTACCCTCACAGACTCTTTTTTTTTTCTTTTTTCTTTTTCTCTTTACGTCTTCTTGCTCTCTCTCTCTCTCTCTCTCTCTCCAGACCTTCACATCATCCATTTCTCTCTGTTTTTTTTTTCTCCTTCCAATTCCTCCCCCTTTGGGTTCCTATCCTTTTTTTTTTTTTTGAATGGTTGGGTTCCTATCCTTGTCCGACAGTATAGCTCTGCAGCCCTCTCTTCCCCAAACCCACTGCCACTGCCACCGCCGCCGCCACCGTCACTAACTCTCCCTCACCCATTCCTTCCAATCTGAAACCCTCGAATGGACCTCCATCTGCAACCACCTCTCCGCTCTCGCCTCCACCTCCATGGGATTCTTCACCACCCAAAAGGCCCAAATTCCGTTCATAAAGTCCAAATCCGAGAGCTAGAAGCTTTTACATCAAACCGCTGCCGCAGTCTCTGCCATCGCAGCTATCGGGTCTCCGTCGTCCGATCTCCACTCCATAGACCACTCATAGCCACAAAGGTCTTAGCAGATTCTCATAGGTGTTGGTGTTATTGAGCTTGCTTCATCTTTATGTGATTTGAATTATGAAATATGAGGAGGATCCTGTGATAGTTAAGGATCAAGATTCCGGCTCAGATCGCCCCGAATCGAATCCCTCTGATACCGAATCTGATTCTGACTCCAGTGCACAGAACGATAGAGATTCAGAATCAGATTGCGAGAGTGAAACCACTGAATCGAATTCTACTGATTTATTTGGGGCTTTCACCGGAAATGGGATGATGTTCAGAGTGAATGATGTGGGTGGGCCTCCCGACGCTGTTGGGTCTGAAGAAAGCTCCTCCGATGGGTCCTGGTTGGGAGGGTGGGTTGGGAAAGGCAAAGAGCCTGAGCCAGCGAGCAGCGGAAGCGAGACGAAGGTTCTGGAGAGTTTTGATGCGCCTCCGGTGTCCAGTTTTGATTCGGACCCCGAAAACTGCAAACATGTGGGCGGATCCGAGGAGGTATTGAAATTGTGGAGGGATTGTGGAGGAGGTGGTGGGGCAAAAGCGCCGGCGAGAGGAATGAGGGTTGTGATGGTGGTGGTGGGTGATCGTTGACAATGGTTAAGGGAAGAGAGAGAGAGAGAGAGAGAGAGAGAGAGAGAGCTGGAAGAAGAGATAAAAACAAAAAAATAAAAAAAATAATAAAAAAGAGTGAAAAAAATAAATATAAAAGAAAAAAAAGTGAGGGTAAAATAGACATTTTGGTCGTGTACGGAATGCCACGTCAGCAAGATAACTGAGCTTTTGACGGAAAATTGACAGCAAGGACCAATTGGGTGAAATTGGAGAGTTTGGGGACTTTTCAGGTAAAATTGAAATGTCAGTGGCTGAAACATCGACCCCCTAAAAGTATAGGGAGTAAACAGTATTTTGTCGTTTCTGGTATATTAGAACAACAACAGACCATTCGATCATTTGTTGTTCAGTGATGGAAGATGTTGGAGCGGAGCGAACCGTCAAGGATGGAAGGAATAGATGAAACGGAGCTTGGCGAGTACATCAGTCGCCCAATTGAGGAGCGTACAGTCGCCTAATGGAAGCCAATGGGACCCACGACGTCAGATTCCTTCGTATCTGTTGAAACAAAAAAAAAAAAGCAACAAAAAATAAAATAAAATAAGCAACAAAAAAAGAAAAAAAAGAAAGAAAGTCTAAGAAAGCCAAAGGCCCACGTCATACACAAGCTTATCAAATACTAGAGTTTGAGTGCAACCCGTACGGGGGAGCTTCCATGATAAAGATTACAGCTATCTTTTGGTGTTTCAATGCATATGAAATACAAGAGTCTCTCTAAAACTCAATCATACCATCAGTGCATTATATAAAAAGCCAAGAGGGCTGTGCCGGAAAAAAAAAAAAAAAAAAAACAGAAGCTGCAGGAGAAGGAAAGCAAAGGAGACAGAGAAGAAGCCGCAGCTGTTCCACAGGAATCAAAGGTGGAGAATCCGTCTTCATCTCTTTATGGTTTTACCACTTTCAAAGCTCCGGTGGCGGTGCCTTTCGGTGCCAATACTGTTTCAGAGCTTCATTCGGCGTGCCTTAAGGTGCCGAAACTACTTTCGAAGCTCCGGTGGCGGTGCCTCACGGTGCCAATACTGTTTCAGAACTTCGACTCGGCGTGCCTTAGGGTGCCGAAACTGCTTTCAAAGTTCCGGTGGCGGTACCTTACGGTGCCAATACTATTTCAGAACTTTGACACGGCGTGCCTTAGGGTGCCGTTATTATCCTCAAGTTTCAGCAGTTTAATACACCAGACTGGCAGAGGACCTCACACGAATCATCATCCAAGCCATGCTTTCATAAGAGGTCTTGGTTCAAATTAAAAATGATGATAAAAATAAGGGAACTCTGTCAATTTCACTTAAACACTACACGTGATCCCCCTGCATTCTTTCAAAACACTATAGCCAAAAATAAAATACAGTTTTGCAGCAAACGAGATGAAACCATAACTGGCACTTGGAAGAAGATGCTCACCCTTAAAATAAAGCTTCAAGACTTTGACATTGCTGTGGCTATAATCACCCAGTCCTTCTTGATCCTTCTTGAACCTGCACAGCAAGCAAATTTGTTAAAATTGAAGATAAGCTTTGAAGCATCCAATTAAGAACAAATTTGGTGCACAAGCCTTTATGTTTGTAGAAGAAGGCCAAAATAGTCAGAGGCGGTCTGAGGCCTTTAACACCAAAAGATGACAGGCAAGAAAGAAACTTGTGTAGTGGAATTGCAAGGCGAGTCTCAAGTTGTCAAAATTAAACACACACTTTGTCACAGCCAATTCCAAGACAAATATGATGCACAGGTTCTTATACTTGTAAAAGGTCAAGACAATCAAATGAAACAGTCTAGACTTGATTTCAAGAGGTGACAAGTATGTGTTCGCAGGTGCAGCGTGTCAAGAGAAGAAAGAAAGATGAGAATTTACAGCGAAAGTGACTAAACAAACTTCAAAGTTCAATTATGTGCAGCAGTGTTAGCATTGAAGCCACCCTCAAGTGCAAGAGGTACAAGTTATAGAATAGGGGATTAAGTAAGGATGTCGAACCCACGAGGATTGGTACATCCTTTCCTAGCTAGGGAAAACCTAAGGAAAAACTAGAAGAATATGCAAATGTACAATCACAAACAAAGGCTCACAAGTGAACCAAAGTTCATGGTGAGTATGTGCAAGATGGTGTGTAGAGATTTGATTTTGATTTTGAGATTGGTTTCTATTCAAATTGAGACAATAAAAGCAAGTAATATGAACTAAGCTAAACTAAACAAGTTGTTATCAAATGGATGGGAGTTAGGGCATCGGGTTTCACCTTTTGCCTCCCTTGCAAGCATTAAAGCAGTTGAATATGAATGATGCAAAGCTAATTGTCCAACTACCCTCTTAGCATCCGGATAGGACTACTAAGGCTTAAACCCCTTTCATTTTATTAACTCTAACCGGATAAGTCTAGAGCTAACTACCTAGAGACAAATTCAATTACCGGTTAGGTCTCAAGCTTTTGCCCCTAAATGCATAAAGCTTAGAGTTTAGGTAACCAAGCAAGCAAACCAATCCTATCTCTAGGTGATTTTAGCTCACTACCCTCACATGCACACATGGTGTGCTTTCATGCTCCCTTTTTGCCTAAATGTAATCAATCTCTAGGAAAAACTTCATGTCATGGCAAACACATAACTCAAATTGATTAGGTCTAAGTAATGCATTCAACTATTGACTTAGCATGTGAGAATGAAAACATGAATTTGCATCAATTTATAAACAAAAGCATCAATACAAGCAAGTTTGGCTAGGGCCTTCAACCCTAGCCCCAACTAGTTCACTACTCACACATAGTTAGATACACAAGCTTCAACATTCTATTAAACATCAAATACATAAAGAGATAGAGAGTAAAAGGTGACTATTGATGATGCCGGAAGATGTGGTGGAGATGGGTCTCCAAGAACATGATGTGGTGGTAGTCACCTCCTTCTCCTTGCTCCAAGCTCTTGATATTGGTAAGAATAGTGAAATTTGGGATCTCTAAGGTGAGTTGTGGTGTTGAGTGGTGGAGGAAATGGAGGTTGTAGTGGTGGAAATCGAGGGTATAGAGGTGGAGATGGTGGTTTTAGTGGTGGAAATGGTGGTTTCTTCCCTAGAGAGAAAATGGATCTTGGATAGGATGAAGATGATTGAATGGAGTCAAGAATGCTGAAGAATTGCTCTTTGGCCTCTCTTTAATCAGCTATGTGTGTCCTCTTTGGTCCCAAACTGTGCAAAAGATGCTCTTACACCATTGTCCCCCAAATGGTCCCAAATTGGCAAGGTGACAAAAGGACAAGGTGAAGGGAGATATTTGAATTTCAAGTGATGGGAGATTCTCACCACCATGGTCCTCCTTTGCTGGAGAAAAGACCCTCCATGAGTGGCGGCTCGCCGGAAAAGTCTCCGGAAAAGTTTGCCGGAAAAATCGCCGGAAAAGTCGATTTGCAATTTTCTTCCAATCTTCGTGTCTTCTTCCCCTAGCTTCAAATCTCCACATTTCAAGCCTCAAATAGTCATTTTATTCTCAATGCAAGATTTCCTACAAATAAAAGGAAATTGATTAAAAAGGGTAAAATAACATGGAAGACAAAACAATTTTCATAATTATGGGGCACAATCGCATAAGTAATTTGTGACTCAACAAGCAGCTTTGAAATATTTGTGTCCCAAAAAGCTTCGAGGCGGTGCCAATATAAAAGCCAAATGAGAAAAGTCTTGGCGGTGGCACTTTTATCTGAGCATGGAGCTTTAATTTAAGTGTGGTCAATGTGATCCAAACCATCCCAGAACTTGACAAAGCATAAAGCAATATATATATGTATAAAGAAAAAACAAAGAACGAGTGCTCCGGTGATGTGCAGGCCATGAGATAGATTAATTAAGCTATGCATAAAACAAATGGGCTTAATTAACAAAGTGTCCAACACAATTGCAGAAGCTGACAAAGTGGCATTGCAGACCATCAATTCATGCACAAGACAAAAGCTCAAATCTGGAGGTCTAGAGTGCAGGAACAAAACAAAAGAAATTAACGAAGAAGTTTACCACTCAATATGCTTGTGCAATGACGCATTCAAGCAAAGAGTTGGTTACTGCACAAAGTTTGCTGATCTCTGCACACCCACGAACAAGCTTCGGCAAACAAAGGCTAGAGTTCCTTCAAGATTCATTAACCCAGTGCCCTAGAATCACCAACGAGGGGGACCATGAGGAAAAGTTCAGAAATTTGGGTTCTCCTAATTCATAAATCAAACAAAGGAGTTAAAAACCCTCACCCAATCTTCTGTGCAGAAAAGCGAGAGGATCAATCACAAGCTCCAGATGATGAAGTCCTCCTTGCTAAGAACACGAACGCGATTCTACCCAGATTAGATTGGGAGAAATGCAATTCGTCTCCGAAGCCCTTCATTGATTAACAGGGGCATCCTTATTCTTGGAGCATTCCGCCAAATGCTTCGAGATCGTCTGGGTTTGGTGAAGAGAAGAAAGAAAGTTGTTTGGCTCCAAAACCAGTTGGCTTGCAAACTGTCTCTTTTGAGTGAGTGATTGCGCAGGCGTGCCAGCACCGCGGGGTGCAGTCGTTGGGGTAGTCCCTTGACCTGACTTCTTCTTCAAGCGCTGTGGACGAGGAGAGCACCAACCTCGTCACAGGGTTCTTCTCTAGCCTTTCGGAAAAGGACTTTTGCCTTACGGATAAGGACTTTGGTTGTGGTCTCTTGTGTTCACCGAATCGATACTTAGTGTTGTAGACTAAGCAGAGCAATCACTGGGAAGTTGGGAGAAGCACGGGTTTTTGCTAAAGCGTGACTTTAGCTTCGCTGGGTTGCGAGGGCATTACCCTTGCTTCGTTGGTAGTAACGGTGGCAGTTGCGCTCGCAGTCGGCTCCTGGGGAGACTGGGACTGGAAGTACGGTCGCCGGGTTGGTTTGGTGATGCTGACAGTCGGCTCTTGGAGAGACTGGGACTGGCGCACGGTCACCGGGTTTCAACGAGGTTGAAGGTTTGCTCCGGGGAGGCTTTGTAATCGCTAGGATTGATTGATTTGAGAGAGGTCTTTAATTCTTCCTTGAAACCTGGTATATATACCTAGGGTTTTGACTGCTCCTTGTTGTAGAAGGACTATTGATTGAAGTTTCCTAGTCAATCTCTGCTACTTGATTCCAATAAGGTTTCGTTTTCCTTATGGATTCCGGAATGGGCGAAGCTATAACCCAAACCCTAGTAGGCTTATTTTTGGGCCGCAGGTATCGGCCCGCTGTGCTAGATCCACTAAAGGATATTGCCGAAATTACTTTTGGGCTCAAACATTGCCCCCCAGGCCTCGAAATCAGGCTCATGAAAATGCAACTGATTGAAGGGGACTAAAACGACGCGTTCAATGCTTGAAACGATGTCATTAATGAGGGTTGCGTCCTTTCACTCGCGAAACGCCTTTCTGTCGTATCGTTTCCCTCACAAAATCTCTTATTTAAATCCGCAGCCACTTCAGACCTGTCACATCAGAAACTCTTTTAGTCTCCTAAACCCAGAAACCCTCTTTTACACATATCTTCCTCTTCGAAACCCAGAAATGGCTCCCCCGAAAAAGATAGTTATCGATCAAGAAGAAGAACTGAATGAACAAGCCGCCCATTCTTGGGAAGCCAACATCGGTGCCAGCCTGATCCTCCAGACCATTATCCAGAGACCCCTGCTCCTCAGACTCTCGAACAATCATGCCGGACTGGGTCCAACGCCGCGGGATTCTTTCCCGGCCGACGCCATCGCCTTCTATGGCTTACCTGTTCCCCGCCCCATCCCAGTCTTCCGAAGTACTCCTGGGGATTTTACCAGTTGGAGTGCCCCTAATCATCGATCAAAAATAGGGCATTGGCCATCTTTTATCAGTGCGGCGGAGCTTTCCTGGTATCGTGAAGCGCGAGCTCGAGATCTGGCTTGTTGGAACGCAGCAGGTATCACCCATACTATCGATCTTTGTTTTCGTCTTCCGCGCGGTGGCAATCGTTCGCCACTCGCTGCCTTTCTCTGTTTTTGGAACACCGCCACCAATACCTTTGATTTTCGATTTGGCCAAATGAGTATCACTTTATTGGACATTCTCACCATCACTGGCCTACCCATCGACAGCGAGCCTTATCTGCATGGCCAATTCGACTCTGATACCTTTACTTCCACCATGGCCCAAAATGGTCGTAGCGCTCATAGCGGCTCCTATCCGCGGTGGTTGGCTTATTACCGCCAGGAGCACAACGCGACTGGCGGGATTGCTTTCTTGGAGTACTGGCTTTGTAAGTTTATCTTCTGTACTTCCTCCTGTAAGCCCACTGGTGCCTGGACCTTGCTGGCAACGGCCCTCTACAACGGCTGCCGCGTGGGATTAGGACAACCAGTGCTGGGTGCCCTCTATCGAACTTTGTACCAAGCCACAATGCATCCCTTCGAGACTGGCATTTCTGGCCCTTTTTGGATTCTTGACTTCTGGATTCAAACTTACTTCCCATATTTTCGTCGCGACGACATCCCATTGCTTCCACCTACTGATCAACTCCTGGGACGATGGCTTTGTCGCGATGAAAGGTACACATCCCCTCCTTATTCTGAGTGCTTCACATACTTGTACCTTCTGCACGAGATGCCATACTGCGACTTGGTGCTGAGTCGAAGATTCCCGGCTCCACTTGAACATGGATTTCTTCCTGGCGCCTCTCGCTACAGTGATCGCGCGCGCTTGGCCTTTCGCCGCGCAATCTTCTGTTCTGACATCAGGATTGCCGCTGACGAACTCAGTTACGAACTCTATGCTCCCAACCACTTCGCTCGCCAACTCGGCCTTGTTCAATTAGTTCCATTCCCTCTGTATGATGCTTGGAACTATAACACCTCTTGGCGTAGATTTGGGCCTCTTTCTGGGCCTCCGCCAGCACAAAGCACACTCGTACTGGTTGACCTCCCTGACTGGGCTAGAGAGATTGACTCTGTGGATGGGACTGAGGAAGGATACGAGGCGTGGTGGGCAGAAGTTTCTGTTAACTGCTGGAGGCAACAGCATGATGAGCTATTCGCTGCCATTTTCGGGGAACTGCGATACCCCTACCCTGCCGACGTTGATCTACTTGCTCGCGTCCCTGAAGACGCTTAACAAGTTCCTCCTCCTGCTGCCGAGTCGGCTCCGCGACCCGCGCGAGCCCCTTGTCAGGCCCAGGCTGGTATTGTAATCCGCGAACCCCCTCAAGAGGTAAATATCCTGACTCGTGTTTTGTCCTTTGTTCATTTGCTCTTCCCTTTTAATTCAAAATTTTGCTATTCCAGGGCAACGCGCCATCCTCTGGCAGTCGCGCAGCCAACGCTTCCCAAGCCACTGGCCAGTCTGGGAAACAAAAGGCAGTAATGACAGAGCCTGAAGACAACGAATCCTCCGCTGATGATGATGACTCGCAGACGGTAAGAACTTTTTTTGTTTGAGTAAAACATACTTCCTCCACGAATCAAACCTAATCTTCTGACCCCAACAGATCGCCGCCCTCTCGGCTCGGAAACGCAGTCGCTCTGATCCTCGAACTGACCTATGGGCAGAAGATGAACCAATCGCTGACCGACTGGTAAGACACAAGCCTACTCAGTACTTGTTAGCAATTTCTTTCCATTCTATGCGACCATGTAACAATCCTCATTCGCAGGTTCGCCATAGGTCCTTGAGACACACTGAAGAAGGATCTTCAGCTGCTGGTGAAGGCACATATGCTTCCCAAGCCCAAGCGCCAACTATTGTGAACAACTCTCCACCTCCTGCGGGCGCTGCCAATAATGCACAGTTGGCCTTGATCCCAGTGCAGATCATAGATGATAGCTCGCCTGAGGCCGAAGATAGAGTACCGCTACCGGATGCACCTCACGAGGAACCAAGCGATATACCTGTCCTGGAACAGATAGCGCCTGACTCAATTCCTGTTCCCAGCGAAGCTAACCCAGAGGCAATGCCAGCGGTCGTTGAGCGTGAGCCCCCAGCCGAGGAGGTATTTCCTTTAACCAACTAATTCATTATTACTTCCTGGCTTAAACATTCTATTCTGACAATACCTTCTTCCTGAATCCAAATGCCTTCAACACTGAGGACGCTGAAGCTGTAGAGGCAGAAGCTGCTGAACCCGCTCTTAATATGTTTGGCCAAGAACTTCTTCCCCCTGCCCCCCAAGTCACTGAAGCCGGAGGATTGGGAGACCTTCCTGAACCAATGCCAGAGGCAGCACCTGTCGCTGAACCTCCTGAGGTCCCTGTCGCTGAGCAACCAACTCCCTCCACTCTGGAAAGGTTAGCTCGTGTACTCGAAGTGACCCTTCCTGGGGTCGTAGATGAAGCTAGAGAAGGCCTTCGTCGCTTCCTGGGCCCTGATATCCTGATTCCTGGTGCGCCCGTGAGAGTCTTAGAATATTTGAGGGTACTTCTCCGCGAGGGAGCCATCACTGAAGATCAGTTCCAAGAGGTCGATCAACTGCTGCAAAACCTCCCTCAAGGGCTCAATGAGCGGGCAGTCGCGAGCGCGCAGGCTAGGCAGACCGAGACGCACTATCAGAGCCTCACTTAACAAACAGAGACCGCGCGCGATTTCTTGGGTGACCAAGCTAACCTCATCAGGGAACTGACGCTCGAAAGGAACCACCTGAGGTCCCAGATTCAGGCTCTTCAAGCCCGGTTAACTGACGTTACTACCAGGCTTACTCATGCGGAGCCTCAGTTGGAACAACCCCTCGCTGCCTTTGAGACGCTATCCCAGGAACTGGCTCAAGCTCGCGTGGCAGCGCAACAAGCCGCACAAGCTGCTGCGGATGCTAGTTTTCGTTTAGATGAACTTTTTCTTCGCCTGACCCATGCAGGCCGCAGACTGTTGGGCCTCTAGAATTAAGCCCATGTTTTGTATGAACAATAATATTATTATTAACTTAATATTTAGCCCACATTGCTTGGCCCAAATACATATCAACTTAACTTCTCGAACTGTTCAGCGCTTTAATTTGTTTTAATGCTTTTAAAACTGTTTGAAAAGATTGAAAAGATAATCTCGAAATGGAGCGGTTACCTCCTTGGAGACTGCCCCGCCTCCCACGCGCTTTCAATTATCTTCATTTCCGAGATCTTAGCATTTAACACCAATTGATACGCTCATTGATGGCAATGAGAATATCACAACCACCCATCGTACGGTCAAGGCCACTGAGACTGGCACTATAAATATCTGCACTCTGGGGAGATGATATACACAACTGAATATGGGTTTCCCAGAGATAGAATCACAATCTCTGCTTCTCTTTCTCCAGTTTCTACAATCTTCTCCTCACGATATCAGCCTTAGCCTCAAATTCCTAGGCCTTATGGCTTAACCTCAATACCTGGGTAGGTCTTATGGCCTAACCTCAGGTCCAACCACATGTCTTTGGTCTCTGGAAGTCGCGGTGAAATCCACCGGTTTCATTTAGACTGAAGAACATGTGGTGCTCCCGCCGCGGCAGAACCCGATTTTGAGGGGTCCCCTCTCTCAGATTGCCCGCGTGGAGCAGGAGGAAAAAGGGCGGAAGACCAATATGGATCGCCTGTTCTTGCTCCGTAGTCTACCTCCAGGGTCTGACTACGTGACTTATGTTTTTCCCCTGGACGTAGATGTGGTTGTGGGTCACACTCCCCATGAAGACCATCTCCATCCCGGAGGGTAATCCAACCAAAAGGGTTGCGATGGATTATTTCCTTCCTTTTTCTCCGGTACAGATGGTAACGGCTGCAACTCAGATCAGAGAAGGCATGTGGGTGAAGAGAGGGAGAGTATGAATGCCCGAGCACAGCCCCTTCGCTGCCACAAGATCCAGAAACTCTTAGTAGATCTGTAACTTTATGGTTTTCACTCTAAGCCACTTCCGGCCTTGTAAACCGCAAATGTAATTATTTTGATTTGCACTTTGTACTGCTCTTTGGCCGCAAAGCCACTTTATGAATGAAAGTTTTTAACACTTTTTGCAAAATCAACGTATAAAATAAGGCCACAGGTATAGGCCATTACATGCATTCTTAACACCATAATGTCAAAGAAAAGAAAGATCGACAACAATAGAAATTTGAAATTGTTGACCGAAACTAAAGCCTCAAATAAGGCCTGAAAATAAAGCCTCAGATAAGGCCTGAATGTACATAGTGTTGCCCCCCTAGTATGCGTAGGTGAAGCAAGTACAGGATACTAAGGCCACAGAAAAGGCCTGAATATGGATGAAGCGAACCTGGGGAGACTAAGGTTGCCCCCCTGTCTGAGAAGAAGGTTGATCTGGTGGATCTTCAAACTCCCAAACACTAGGGTAATATTTCTTCAGGAACCGCCCGTTAATGGGATTGCGGTGGAGGTCGCCATCCAAATCTTTGAGGTGAAAGGCCCCGCGCTCCAGAATGCGATGAACAACGAAAGGTCCTTCCCATCGCGGAGTCCATTTACCGCGACCGGTCAACTTCTCGCCAAAAGGCAAAACAGCCTTCCAAACCAAGTCACCCTCTTTGTAACTACGGCCACGCGTCCTCTTGTCATAGGCGCGAGCAATCCGTTGCTTTTCCAAAACCAAGTTGTCCAAAGCTGCCAAGCGTTGCTCGCTGAGATCTTCGTGTTCTTGCCACATCGCCTGAACATAATCTTCCCCGATCAAGTGATGCTGATCTTGGACGCGCAGAGACTGGACGTTGATCTCCAACGGTAAGATGGCATCATGACCGAACATCAGTGCATAGGGGGTCGTAGCAGTGGGATTCCTCTTGGAGGTACGATAAGCCCATAAGGTCTCATACAACGTATCGTGCCACTGTCTAGGGTTTTCAACAAGCATCTTCTTGAGCAAAGTGATAATAATCTTGTTACTGGCCTCTGCCTGACCATTGGATTGGGCATAATATGGTGTGCTGTGGACGAACTGGATGCCCAAGTCCGTGACAAGTTTCTCTACCTCGCCGCCCATAAATGCTGCCCCCCTGTCTGAGACCAACACTTCTGGAATGCCAAACCTGCAAATAATATTCTGAAAGATAAACTGGCGAATGGTAGCGCCGGAAGCTTCCTTCAAAGGTTCAGCCTCAACCCATTTCGTGAAGAAATCAGTGGCTACAATGATGAACTTATGCTGGAGCGAGGAATGAGGGTGAATCATCCCAATCAAGTCCAAAGCCCAGCCTCGGGCAGGCCAAGGTTTAATAATGGGTTGCATGGGAATATTGGGAATGTGCTGCACTGGACCATGCGCCTGACAGTCTTGGCAACCTTTCGCGAACGCGATACAGTCCTTCAAAATGCTGGGCCAATAATACCCATGTCTTCTGATAAGCCAACGCATCTTGGGGCCAGCTTGATGGGCCCCACATACTCCCGTGTGCGCTTCGCGCATCAACCTTTTGGCTTCGCGGCCATAGACACAGCGAAAGTCTACGCCATCTTCCCCACGTCGTCGCAGCTCGTCACTTCTGAGGAAATAATTCAAGGAGAGAAAACGAGTCTTCCTGTCTGCTGTAGGGTCTGGGTGCTTGAGGTAGTCAATCAGCGGAATGCGCCAATCGACGTCAATAGGCTCGAGAACCGCGACAACCGGATCATCCGGTGGGTCAGGCTGCGCGAGCCACGAAGGCAGTGTGCGGCGCTCGACCTTCAAGATGCGCTCGCGAACGCCATACTTCAATGTAATGCCTGTAGCCAATTGAGCGAGCTCATTGGCCGCAAAGTTGCGCTCACGGGGTATGTGCTCCAAATCCGCCTCATCGAATTGATCCAGAAGCTCAATGGCGCGATGCAAATAGGGTATAAGCAAAAGGCTTTCACACTTGTACTTTCCTTGGAGCTGATTGATTATAAGCAAAGAGTCGCCGTGTACCCGAACGTCCCTTACTCCCAACTCTAGCAGAACCTCTAGGCCAATGATCAGGGCCTCATACTCTGCTTGATTATTTGTACATTTGAACTCCAACTGGAAAGAATAAGAAAAACGATAGCCCCCTGGATTCTCCAGAACAATCCCTGCCCCTGCTAACGTTTCCGTTCTTGAACCATCAAAGTACAGTATCCAGGGCTGCAAGGAGACTGTGGCTTGATACCGGATAGCGTATTCTGGGATGCGCGCTAAATCTGGCCGAGTTATGGTTACAGCTGCTATCTCTAACTCCTTCACTACGGGGATGTCCAAGGTAGGGTGGTGTGCCAGGAAATCTGCGATAGCCTGTCCTTTTACTGCCTTTTGTGGCACGTACTGTAGCGAGAATTCAGATAAAGCCAATACCCATTTGCCAATGCGGCCTCTCAGAATAGGCCGCGACAGCATGTACTTGACCAAGTCAGTCTGAGCGATGATGCAAGTGGTAAAGGATAACATGTAGTGGCGCAGCTTGCATGCTGAGAAGTACAATGTGAGACACAGCTTTTCCAGCGGAGTGTACCTTGTCTCGCAGTCTGTGAGTGTCCTACTAAGATAGAATATGGGATGTTCAACACCACCCTCATCGTCTTGGGCGAGCAGGCTGCCAATGGAGGTCTCAGCTGCAGAAATATATAGTTTTAATGGGAATCCAGCCCTAGGAGGAACGAGCACTGGTGGGCTCGCCAGGTAGGCCTTGATTTTATCAAAAGCCTCTTGGTGTTTATGCTCCCAGACGAACTCGCTCTGGCCCTGTAGCTTCAACAGAGGAGAGAAAGGCTGGATCTTACCTGCAGAGTTAGAAATAAAGCGTCTCAGAAAGTTGATTTTACCGAGAAAACGCTGCAGCTCTTTCTTCGTGCGTGGCGGAGATGCGTTGATGACTGCGCTCGCTTTGTCTTCAGGGACCTCAATTCCCCTCTGATGGACAATGAACCCAAGAAAGTCTCCTGCTTGAACCCCAAAAACGCACTTAGCGGGATTCATTTTTAGCTTGTGCTGTCGCATGCGCTCGAATACTTTCCTGAGATCGGTGATGTGATCCCCTCTCTTCTGAGATTTGACAACCATGTCATCAATGTAAACCTCCAATATCTTTCCAAGGATGTCATGGAAGATTAGGTTCATGGCTCTTTGATAAGTCGCACCAGCGTTCTTCAGTCCAAAAGGCATAACCACATATTCAAAAACGCCTGCGAACCCAGGGCAACGGAACGCGGTTTTGTGTCTGTCTTCTTCTGCAACCGGGATCTGGTGATATCCTGCAGTGCCGTCCATGAAGGACAATAATTCATGTCGCGCAACGGCGTCGACCAACATATCCGCGACCGGCATGGGGTAGACATCCTTAGGTGTAGCAGTATTAAGGTCTCTATAGTCTACGCAGACCCTCATCTTGCCATTCTTCTTGCGGACAGGCACTATGTTAGATAGCCACTGATTGTATTTGGCCACCCTGATAATGCCTGATTTATGCATTTTTTCAACCTCCTCTTTGACGAGGATTTGAGTTTCTGAATTCATTCTTCGCGGTTCTTGTTTCACAGGCCTCTTGTCAGGGAGTGTTGGTAGCTGGTGGCAAACCAAGTCTGGTGACAGGCCGGACATATCCTCGTACTTTTCCGCAAAGCAGTCTTTGAATTCTAGCAATAAGTCGATAAGCCTCTGCTTCTCGCTAGGCTCTAGGTAAGCGCTGATAGCCACTTCCATGGGCTCATCTGCTGTCCCGAGATTGACTTTCTCGGTAGGGTCTCTGACTTTGGGAGGCGTGTCGTCCAACGCTGCCGGAGCGAGCTGAATCTCCACCTCATCCTCTTGTTCCTGATCAGAGAGTTCTTCTTCAATGATTTCTAAAGTCGCGATTCGCTCATAGGCCTCTTTTTCCACTAGATATGATGATAATCTTTCGTACAGCGAGTGGAGGGCCTCTATCCCTTCCTCTGGAAGGTCGTAATCCATTAATCGTTTAAGGGTTTAGGCACAGCGTGGCCAGGCCTTTCCAAGCCTTCTTTTGCGAGCGTAAGCCCCCACTGTGCCAGTTCAGAGGCCGTCACCCCTGTGGGGCGGCCTTTGTTATCGAGGCCACTGACTTGCAATGGAGCGATAGGCTCCAAATAGTACCTGGCATCTACATAGTTTGCGGATACTGGGAATGGACGAGGATCCGCTTTGATCACCTCAGCTTTATCTGTCTCCCTGTTCCACATAATAAGTTCCTGATGGAGGGTTGACGGAACACAGTAGCTTCGGTGAATCCAGTCCCTTCCCAGGATAGCGTTGTAGGCCGCATAGCAATCTGTCACAAAGAAAGCATAAACTCCCTCTGCTGGACCTACCTTGATACGCAAGAAAAGTAATCCCAAGGTCTTTGTTACAGTCCCCGCGAAGTTCTTGAGAGTGAGAGACGTTGACTGGATCTTCTCCTTCTTGATTCCAAGCAAGTGCATGGTTCTAGTAGTAATGACATTAACCGCAGCTCCAGTATCAACCATGATCTTGCTAACTTTGGTACCGCCAACGTCCGCCGTGATGTATAAAGGTCTCATGTGCTGGACCATAGCAGGCGTTGGCCTAGTGAAGCTCATGAAGAATTCTTTACTGTTGGCGTCCTCTGTTTCCAGACAGACAATCTCTTCTACCGGTGTTGGGACCGCTGACGTGATCTGCAGGGGCTGTATATTACATTCCTCAGTTTCTACGCATTCCTGAGCCGCGACCGGTATTGCATACCGCGCTGGGAGCACATAAACCATATTGCAGGACGTATCTAATTCACCTATGTCGTTCTCCAGGTTGAGCTTGGGTTCGTTGACAGGGATAACCGTGTTGAACTGTTTAGCCAACCTGTCTACTAAGGATTCCTCAGTGAGGCCCTTTATCTCATACTGCTCATGCTCCTGAACCACGGGAGCGTTTTCAGGGGAAACTGATTTTGGTTCCCTAGCAGAATCTGCCTCTAGGGGGGCAACTACTACACTCTGGACTTTTTTAGGTCTCTACTGTAAAGTGTCGGTGGTCCTATCCTTGCCCCCCAGTCTCTCGAAAACTGAGGACTTGGCTTCTGGTTCATCGCGAAACACACGGCGCCTGACGTGCGGTCGCCTGGACGGCGAGCTCTCCTTTCTGGCTCGCGGAAGTGTTCTCTCCTTGGTAATTCTGCAAAAACACTGGGCTCAGAAATCCCTATTGCTGAGCTCGCTTGCTTTCGCAAACTACGAGGGGCCACTAATGGCTTGGCAGCAAGTGCTTCCATCTCCCTCTGATACTGCTCAGGCGATTTGACCAATTGTGAAGGTTTGATCAGGCCCTGGTCTAAGGCCACGAGCGCACGCTTGGCTTCCCCAAACCTGCGCTGCAGTTTTCGCTTTTTGGAAGGACTTATCTCCACTGCCTTCCCCTTCTCCCTGGTGTACCACTTCCCTTCCTTGATGGTAGCGGTTGAAGCAGGTGGGATGTAGGGTTTTGTCAGAATGTCTTTGTGCTTGTTTGCAGCCTTCGCCTCTGTCTGCTGATCAACCGTAGCTGCCCTCAGCTTCTTAAACAGATTGGAGTCCTTTGTAGGTGACCCCATTTCCTCCCTTTCTCTCGGGCTGGAAGGTTGATAGTTTCGCGATGGCGAAGCCCACTTGATGGGCGGGAGAGAGCCAAAACGAAATGTCTGTTCGACCTCTTCGTGCGACACTTGGATGCCACACTCTTCCTTGCATCGCGAGCATAACACTACGGGTGAGGCTTGACCAAATGGTTTAGCCTTCTTCTGGGCAGTGGCCTCGTTCAGCTCTCCTTCTCGCCCCTTTGTACTCAAATCCAGGGTTGGTTTCCTCTGGTTCTGCTTGGTCCAGTTCACAGCGACCATGTTGATCCCAGTATCAGGAAAAGGGTTTAGGTCAACAAGCGCTGCTGCAGTTACTGGAGCCTCCACTTGAAGACTACCGTTATTGAGCCATACCTGAATCTGGTCCTTGAGCTTCACACAGTCAGCTGTATTATGGTTCCACAAGTTATGGAATTTACAATACTTCTTTCCTTTCAGCTGATCTGGTCGAGGGAAAGGTCCAAAGTCGGTCTTTACCATCTTCGCGGCGATCATCTCATCTAGAATCTCGTGTGCCTTGTTGGCATCATATGTATACGCCGCGAACTCAGGTTTAGTGAAGGCCATCGATTTGAGCTTGACAGGTTCCTTGGAGATTTTCAGTTGCTTCAAGGCTGGGTTCTTTCTCCCTGTCAGTTCATAAGCAGCGATGTCGTTCTCATCTTCCTCATCGTCCTCCTGAACCAAATCCTCACTATGATAGTTATAGTAAGGATCATACGTAGCCGGCTGGTAGCTCAGGGCCGCTATGGTGCGATTTTTCCCTGGTACATACGTCCCTCTGGACGCATTCTTCCTGGCATCAGTTTCTCTGAGGAGATGTTCGAAGCTTCCCACCTCTGTGATGAGCTCTCCCATTGACTGAATCATGCTTCCATGCTGCTTCTTTCGCTGGCGCGGCTCTAAGCCTTTGATCGCCAACTTGATCAACTCTTTCTCCGGCAGGATCACATTCAGTTTGGCCTTCTGAATCTGGAAGCGCTGAAGGTAGGCCACAGCAGACTCCGTGGGCTGTTGGGCTATCTGGGTGAGAGAAGCCAAGTCTACCTCAGGCTCTGTGGCCCCAAAAGTCTCTCGGAAGAGCTTTTCCATTGCAGGCCAATCTGCCACAGTTCCTGGTCGCAGTTTGGAGAACCACCTAAAGGCAGCCCCTGATAGAGAAGTACCAAAGATCCTGCACTTGAGGACGTCATCATTCTGGTACTGGCCGCATTGTACCCTGAACCTGGCCAGATGAGTTGCCGCATTCTCGGTATCCTCCCCTGAAAAGGTAGCAAATATGATGTTTTTATAACCCCTGGGGAAAGGCGCGAGCATTATGTGCGGTGGGAAAGGTCCTTCATAGACCCCATCCATCTGGGCCCTAGGGTTAGCCTGTCTGATCATCTCCTCTACCTCATCTCGTCTCACATATTCTGAACCCGGAGGAGGAGGAGGTGGTATTGCCATTGTATGGCGAACAGGCTGCGCAGGTATTGCTTGGTTTACAGTCGCTGTCCCTTCTCCTATCTGCACAACGCGGGTTGCAGCTGGTTGTTGAAGAGTCACTGCTGGCATAGGCATCTCTTTTGCCAAAGCTGTTATCTTGATCGGGTTACCAGCCTGGTCAATCCCATAATAGCTTCCTGGCAGCTCTTGGTATACATTCTCTGCCCCATCGCTGTCGTACTGAATGAACACAGCGGGGTCGGACGAAGTGTCAGCATTTTTCGATGCCTGCTGCTTCTGTCTGGCGGTCTGTCCAACTGACGGTGTGGTTTTTTCCTTGCTGCCGCCAATAACCAGAGCTCGTTCCTTATCTCTCACTTGCGTGGTAGCAGCGGTCGCGGCAGGTGTGGCGGCAGGTGTAGCGGTACTGCTGCTACCCTTTTCCCGCTGATTTGGCGGCACATATTTACCCGAACCAGATGGTTGGCCCAGGGAACCAAGGATAGCGTTAGGATCTCCTAACGTCTTATTCAACACTTCTTTAGCTTGGTTCAACTCAGCTCTTTGCATGGCCACCTCGGTTGCGAGAGTTGCTCCATCTTTGCGAAGACCTGCCATATCTGATGCTGTTTGCTTGGTATGATTCGCCAGAGCATCAATGATCTTTTTCTGCTGTTGACTCTGGGCATCTGCGATGCTTATAGCTTGAGCTTTCAATGCATTCTCAGTTTGCGACATCAGTTGCTCAGTTTCCATAGCTTGTTGGGAAATACGCTGGTTTATTTCGCGTAAGATTCTATCTGTTTTCGCGTTCTCCCTTTTCAGATCAGCAGCCATCTTCTTGCGATGGTTTTCAATGTTTTCTGAGATGATCGCGCATGCAACCTCGACGGTCGCTCCCTCTGGAATAGGCTTCTCAACGAAATCCTCTGATTCTTCACTCCCCACCGTATTGGAGATAGGAGTAGCGACAGGCTCACCGGACTGATTAGTGATGACAGTCTGACCCTCAGTAGCGGTCGAGTGACTCTCTCCCTGTTCAGTTGACATATCGGAGAATTGGGGATGAAGGGAGAATCTTTGAATCACTTGTTCTTCTGACAGACCACGACAATCCGCGCGAGGATGCGGTTTGTAACTGGAGGTCTTGTGTTTTGAGCAGTTAGCGTAGCCCTTTTTGTAAGGGTTTTCGCTTGACTTCCCAATGGCTAACGTTCACGAAGAGACACTTAGTTGAGTCCCACTAGGCGTGCCAAAATGTTTGGCTCCAAAACCAGTTGGCTTGCAAACTGTCTCTTTTGAGCGAGTGATTGCGCAGGCGTGCCAGCACCGCGGGGTGCAGTCGTTGGGGTAGTCCCTTGACCTGACTTCTTCTTCAAGCGCTGTGGACGAGGAGATCACCAACCTCGTCACAGGGTTCTTCTCTAGCCTTTCGGAAAAGGACTTTTGCCTTACGGATAAGGACTTTGGTTGTGGTCTCTTGCGTTCACCGAATCGATACTTAGTGTTGTAGACTAAGCAGAGCAATCACTGGGAAGTTGGGAGAAGCACGGGTTTTTGCTAAAGCGTGACTTTAGCTTCGCTGGGTTGCGAGGGCGTTACCCTTGCTTCGTTGGTAGTAACGGTGGCAGTTGCGCTCGCAGTCGGCTCCTGGGGAGAATGGGACTGGAAGTACGGTCGCCGGGTTGGTTTGGTGATGCTGACAGTCGGCTCTTGGAGAGACTGGGACTGGCGCACGGTCACCGGGTTTCAACGAGGTTGAAGGTTTGCTCCGGGGAGGCTTTGTAATCGCTAGGATTGATTGATTTGAGAGAGGTCTTTAATTCTTCCTTGAAACCTGGTATATATACCTAGGGTTTTGACTGCTCCTTGTTGTAGAAGGACTATTGATTGAAGTTTCCTAGTCAATCTCTGCTACTTGATTCCAATAAGGTTTCGTTTTCCTTATGGATTCCGGAATGGGCGAAGCTATAACCCAAACCCTAGTAGGCTTATTTTTGGGCCGCAGGTATCGGCCCGCTGTGCTAGATCCACTAAAGGATATTGCCAAAATTACTTTTGGGCTCAAACAAAAGTGATTAAACATGAAAAAGAAAACAAGGGGCAGTTGTAAGCAGCTGGGTCATTACGGGTGCCCATAGCAAATTTGGGGCCCAAAAGCCTTAATTGGTGTAGACCAAACAACATAACTCGCAAGCAAAGCCCACCTCAAATTTTGGGCCCATTTGACAAATTCGACGAAGCTCGGTGCTTCGGGTGTCCACATCAAAATACATAAACTCTGGTTTCGTAAGAGAATTGCTCCGAAACCCAAAATGAAAATTGCTTTTGGTACAAAACCAAGAAAGCTCATATAAACAAACATGAACTACAATGGTTTGATCCCTTCACAGGGTATGTAGGCAATCTAGCGACCCACTAGATGCAACCACAAATTCAAATCAAATCCCCGACTCCACCAGTCAAATTCAACCAATCCGAATCCCTGACTTCATTAGTCAAATTCACCTAAACAGCAGAAAAATCAAATCATTTCCAAATTACCCAAAAGCAAATTCAAGGGTTCTAAACCCTGACAAATAACCCAAACTCAAATCTAAAAATAAATGGGTCATCTACCCATTTAAATCCCAAATGTTGGAACTACATGTGGTTTGATCCCGCAAGGGTATGTAGGCAATCTGGAATCAAATAATCTAGATGCAACCGCATCCTAAACACTATTCCTATTCCAAAAATCCAAGCCTTCCAATGGGTCATTCACTCATTGGAACTCTTGAACTACGAGTGGCTTGATCCCCTCCCGGGTACGTAGGCAACCCATTCCAAAATTCGGGTGCAGCCGCAAAAACAAACAACCACACATTGGTTTCTTTATAAATGGAATCAAATGGTGTCTCCCTTGTAACAAGGGATTGTAATTAAGAGACACATTTTGTCTTGAATGGGTCGAACCCGAAATAATTAAAACTCTATTCTGTTAATGAATACGAGTGAAATTACGTTGGGTGACATTTTACACTTTGTGCAATTTTTAACCCAACAGTATCACTGTTTCACTCGCGGGAAAACCGCGCGTGCTGTTACGCACCCAATATAAATGTGGTCCACAGTAGAATTTTCGCACAATCAGTTCCAATGAGAATCAAACTTGGTTCTCATGCAAGCACAAAATTCAGAGACCCAACAGAGAGGCATCTTATTCAGGACCAATTAAATATGTGAAAAATGAACCAAAACATAAGAAAGAAAGTGCAAGTTTAACCACAAGAAACCAGTGACAGAGTATGTAGTTTAAAGTACAGCTGCTCAAATTGGAGCTGATGGAGTTTTGAGGGATCACTATGGTAATCGGATTTCTAGATTCAGTGCTAATTTGGGGTGAGGATCTGTTCTTCAGCTGTATTTAAATTAACCTAAATACAAGAAACAAAGGGAGAGATTATCCGTAACAATTAAACACATTAAACCAGAAATTTTATTTTTCATTTTTATTTATTTATTTTTTTTTAACATACCAGAAATTTTTAGTTTAAACAATGTGAAAATGGCAGTTGCAAACCACCCACGTCCAACATGCTCCAAACAGTCCTCATCATTTTCATGTCACGAGGGTTTCAAAACTTCTTTCCTATTGAAGATTTTTTGCACGTCCTTTCCTTTTTCGCAAATTTTGTCCGCCAACATGATCACGCTTCACCAATAAAACAAAAATACATAAGAATAGTCGTCTATGCCTCATTCAAGAAGCAAATTTCAGTTCATGAAAAATAATAATAATAATAATAAAATAAAACATGTACAATGAGGGAGGGAGTGAATGCAGCTTTTGGAGGCTATGACCATCACTTGGTCCTTAAAAAAAATTATTCACACACTGATATGTGACATATTGGAATTGTGTAAAAGATATTAATTTCAATCCTTAGAATATATTACCTTAGCATCTTTGACAGTAGAGCATGTGGTGTGAAGTTCACCAATGGACTCCCCCAATTGGAGAGTAGAGTACATAGCAGAACAAAAAGTATTCAAGTTCAGCAGTTTCTTCTCCATCTCTTCGACCTCACTATCGTCTGACACATCATCGTCGGACTCATCATCAGACAAACTTTTATATAGCTCATCCAACCGAAGCTGTGATTCTCTTTTGTGTTTAAGATACTTTTGCTTCTCTTTCAAAGTCTTCTCAAGCTGTAAACAAAAACAAGCAAGCCACAAGCTTCAGAATTCAGGTTTAAAAAACATGGGTGGTTTTCCCTTCAAACACACAAGATAAATCTGCAGAAAGGATAAGTCGTACTTTGGATTTATTTTCCAACTCATTGTCCAAAGATGCCTTCAGACTCTTGATTGCCTTTTCAGATTCACAATGATCCCTCACATTCCTTTCTATTTTTTCTCTCAGGCTAGTTACATATTCTTCCTTTAACTGCTCCATGCTTTTACATTCCTGAGACCACGATGATATCTCATACAATAGCATCTGCATTTCCTTTTGGCATTCCATAATCTGGCCGCAAGCAAACACTAGTTATTAAGTATACTAAATGATGATAGTTTTACAAAAAACCAGATAAATCACAGACCTCCTTTTTGAGCCTCAAAACCTCTTCATTCTCGGTTTCTGCCTTGCTTGACATCCTTCGTCTATTTTCAAGAAAACCCTAAGAGTCAGAAACAGAAACAACTCTTCATCAAAAAATTCAAAAAATAGTTAAAGAATCAAAAGGCCAGTTTAGGTCAGTTTTACAAAAAAAACAGTTCGCTGCATACAAATCCAATGAAAAATAATGACTCAAGCATAACAAGTAGAACCCAGAAGAAAAAACCAACCTCAATTCTGAAGAATCACCAGCTGATAACAAAGCCAAGCCCCAGGATCTTCTTTTTCCTCAGATCCCTTTTAGCTCCTACCTGTTTATACCAATAATGGGGCGGTGAAAATCAGAATTGAGAGAATTGTCGTTAGGAGTAAGTCTGAAGCCTAATTGAGAATTGTCCATTTTCTGCAACTCTCTCATCAAACAACATATTTGATAATGATCCAGTGTTGCAATTCAATCTGACCAGAATGGTCTACTTAAAGTCACTAAAACCCAAATTAAATCGATTCCCCCAAATTTTGTAACCCCATTCAAACCGCAAATCAGTCTGATCAGAATGGTCTACTTATCTTCACTTCAACCCAATTAAATCAATTCCCCCAACTTTTGTAACCCCATTTAAACCTCAGTGTCATTCCTAAGCCAACTCCGTCAAACAAGTCTTGATTTTTAAAATCTAGGTGCTAAAGAATTTGCCGAAATTGAGCCAAAATCTTTGAATTTGGAGGATTTCCCAATTCTAAAGAGTATCGTTAAAATTAAAATTCAAAAAAAAAAAAAAAAAAACATCGGCGAGAGAAACACAAGGCAATTAATGGGCACAGCAACCAGAAGCAAGATGATCAATTCCATGCTTAAACATCCGGTAATTGACGACATAAATGAAAATCGTACCTTTAATCAATCAGACAACTGAGAGGGAAGTCGGTGATGGAGTTTGCCCGAGACAGTTAAATTTATAAAATGTTGATGCATATGCAATGTTTAGAAAACATATTTCTTTAAAGGGTGGTGTTATTCACACACATTTTTTCTCTATTCACACACACTCTCTACTTTTCTATTACTTTAATTCAATTTTCTTTTAAAAATTATCCTAATTACCCTTCCTTATAAGGGGCTGTGACCAATTACCCGATTTTAGGCTAAAAATTGTTCACTTGCTCCAGTAAGAGTTTTTTAACCCCATTTACCCAATTTAAACATAGATGACAATGTTACCCTCATTTTAATTAACAAACTACTCCCCACTCCCTCTCTATCACGACTCTTCTCTCTCTCTCTCTCTCTCTCTCTCTCTCTCTCTCTCTCTCTCTCTCTCTTGCTTCCTCGACCGAGTCGACTCAGGGAGTCGTAACCAGTGGACACCAACCACCATCTCTACCAGACGAGGTTGGCAAGGCAGTTGGGGATGAAGATCTCGGCGTCCCTCCACCATCTCTGCTAAGCGAGGACGGCGATTGGAGGTCTGGATTGGGGATGAGGAATTGACGACGATTGGCGAGGCAATTGGGGATGAAGACGGCGTCCCTCCACCATCTTTGCCGAGCGAGGACGGCGATTGGAGATCTTGGTTAGGGATGATGATCAAGAAGCCGCGCGCCCCGATCCGCTCCCCGTGATGCAGGAGACGGTTGCTCTCGTCTCCACCGCGTGGTTGCTAGTCCGGTTCAGCGATTGACAACCCACGGCTAACCATACAAGCCCTTCGTTAAGAGCTGCCATGTCATCATCGGGGATTGGCGACGTCTGTATTCTTCGTAAGGTTCCGACCTACAGCTTCAGCATGGAGAGGTTAGACTTGCTAGACGAGGAGAGCCACCTCATTAGCTTAAGCATGGTGGACGGCGACCACAGGCTGTTTTTTTTTTTTTTGGGTGCCCAGAGTAATCTGGGTTACCCGGATGGCTTGGTGTTGGGCTGATGTTGTCACGCCCCGGATTTTGAATAACAAATTCAAATCCGAAACATGAATTAATACAACTCACATAAATACAATCTGAATTTTTTTCTCAAAACAACCACACCTCACATCGCTCGATATTACATAAACCAAATCTCAAATTTGTTTATTACAGCACACTCTCACCAAATTATAAATGTAGCTCAATGAGCATAACACACCTCACAAAAGAAAGTCAGATTCACACAAATGCAGCTACTCTACGCAGCTCGATCACCTTCCTGATTTTCCTGACCTGTAGGATTACCCGCTACACCGTTTGAATAGTGTACCGGGATTGCAACAATACAAACCCGGTAAGCTTTTTGCAAAGCTCGTATGAGTAAATGAAAGGATTGCACGATTTAAAGTAACCAAATCAACTCAAGCATAAATTCAACTCAAGTATTTTCTTTGCATAATAATTGAAGTGTACAACGTCACTTCAAGCATCAATCAACTCACATCTCACAATGACTACTCAAAAACAAACAACTTCTTACTCAATATATACTCACAGGCTTATGATTTATTTATATAAATCATCCCATGCAGTATATTATACTTACAGGCTTATGATTAATTATATTAATCACCCCATTCAGTATATCATACTTACAGGCTTATGATTAATTATATTAATCACCCCATTCAGTATGTCATACCCAAGGGCATATGATAACTCGTTTATCCCCCAAGCAGTATGATGTACTCAAGGGCATACGATAACTCAAGGTTATCCCCCTAGCAGTATAGTGTACTCAAGGGCATACGATAACTCAAGGTTATCCCCCAAGCAGTACAAAGGCAGACAGACTAGAGCTCTAACTGAATCGTAGAGTGTCACCTTGGCCAAGGTTCACCCTTACGAAAATATTTGCCTCAAATCACTCGACTCCTCATTTAACTCATCTCAACGACTCAACTATAGCACTTTACTCAATTACTCTTTATCACACTCAACTCAACCTATAAGATAAATTATATCTTCTAGAGAGTAATGCTCGAATTGTAAATCAATCGCATCAATTCCACACTTCACCAAATACCACACATCCAATATATATTCCACGTAAATATATATATACGTAGTCACCCACACAAGAATGACCACTAATACCAACTATAGTTCACATGCATTAAAATCAGGAAATTCATTTTTATAGTTTAAATACATTTTACTTACCTATGGACCGTAGTCGATCAAGTCCATATAATTTAAAACAAATATTGATTTTCTTAAAACAGTTTTCACAAAATCACTATAGAATTCAATCACTGAATTTCGGTTCGTAAATGAACCATGTGCGATTTTACTCACCTCGATATTCCCGCTGCGTCTTCAATTCAACACAATACACACCGAAACCGCTCACCCAAGGGAGACCGTCAATCACCTAATCAAACATGACCTTAACTTAGCCAACAACTCAAAAACATACTCAAACGACAATCCAACGGTCGGATCGAAATTAAATGATGATCCAACGGTCGGATCCTCACAGATCGCCTTAGGATCATCCTCCAAAAATCATCACGAAGATCCAACGGTCGGATCTTCCTGAATCGTCCTTACTAACATCTTCACAAATTTATACGAAAATCCGACGGACGGATTCTCACGAATCGCCTCCCTAATCACTATTTAGCAATTATACGAAGATCCAACGGTCGGATCTTCGCCCATGATCACACAAAACCACTGGGACAGTCATAAGATCAACATATCAAAACTACAAGTCCATCTGACGGTCCTAATTTCACAGATCACAAATCTAACGATCGAAACTTAAAAATTCATAACTAAATCATACGATATCCGAAAATTGCGTATAATATATCGAAATGATCGTATTGAAATATAGAATCTAAAAATGCACAGAAACTATATTTTTGACCCCCGGATGTGGCCGGAAAGGGACGCCGGAGTTAGTGGCAGAACCGCCGCCGACCACCGCCAATGGTGTCGGGGCCGGGCTGCTCCTCTTCCTCTCATCATGATTAACAACTTTCATAACTATCATGTAAGCTGAAAATGACTGGAAGTGGTTGAAATTACCTAAAACAGTCGAGGTGGCCGGAAAATTTCCAGAATCCGGTGAAATTTGCAGAATCCGGCAAGGCTTGATTTCGACGTCAAAACTTCAATTTCAGGCTTCGATCCCTTCTATAGAGTTGTTAATAAACTCAAGGCGAACTCACTGGTTCAAGAATCAATCAAAACGATGCACTACAGCTCGAGATATCACGATCGAAAGGTTTTGGTTTTCGATCGAAAACCGGTCGAGCTCCGACGAACGTGAAACCGGTCAACTCAAGTCCGGTCCTTCTTGGGTTTTGAACAGAAGGTTGAGGTGAATCCAATGAGACAAGAATCAAGAGAAATGGTACCCTGTAGCTCAAGATATTGAGATTGAACCACAACGAGCTCAAACAGAAACCGACTCCTCCGCCGCCGCTGCTGGCCGTCTTACGGTACGAGGCTGCTACTGGCAGCTGCGCAAGATCAAGGTGAAGGTATGGAGGTGGTCCGACGTCTTGAGGTGGCCTGAGGAGGGAGAGAGAGATCGAAGAATCCCTGCTCTGTTTTTGCTGGGTTCGGCCGTGAGAGAGAGAGAGTGTGAGATTTCTTCTGCTTTCTTTGTTGAATGATTTTCAATTATGCATAAACACGTAAGCAAATAAAGCACCGGTCTTGATTGATCCACTAATGCTTAAATCACGGAATACCATACCTTTAATCAAAGGTGTTTGTCACCAAATTACTTTGATTAAAATAACTAGGTTATTACAATCTACCCTCCTTAAAGAAATTTCGTCCCGAAATTTAAGCGTAAGTCAATTCCTCTCGATTAAGGTTGACCTAACCATCGAATCTCCATCCTTTCCAAAGCTGTAGTAATCTACAAAGCCATAGCCCTTTGTATAAAAATACATTCCTATGGCCACTAAATCCTTTCATCACAAAAGTACACTCACACAAAATCATCACATGGATCCTCACATAGATCTTCACATAGATCATCATCCTGTACTGGCATACAAGCACAGTAAACATTCCCACAAAGCGTTTCGCTACTCAATTAGCATCACAGTAAACCTCTATAGTAAAACTTAAGCATGCACTATTCTACACAACCATAGAGATGCATCACTCAAAACAATTCATTCCCAAAAGCACACCAATAAAATATGTCACCCAGTGATGATGACTTGGGTTTGCTCAATCCTTGGGCTGGCCAATTGGGCCGAAGAAACCGAACCATTCACATTTCGAACCGGCCCGAACCAATTTGGGTTTAACATTTGGGCCTACCATTCGGGCCGAACAATTGGGCTTAACATTTGGGCCTACCAATCGGCCGAACAATTGGGCTTACTATTTGGGCCTACCAATCGGCCGAACAATTGGGCTTACCATTTGGGCCTACCAATCGGCCCACCGACTTCCAGCTCGGCTACAGTATGAAATTGTACATACCGTAGGTATACCGTATATATGTATGCATACCGTACAGACCGTATATACGTATGCATATCGTACAACTGTATATACGTATGCATACCGTACAGACCATATATACGTATGTATACCGTACATACCGTATATACGTCCGTATATCAAGCATATACGGGATCCAAAAATATTTGTAAGAGGTAAGGTTCGAACTCCCGACCTCGAACACGAAGGTTTTGCTCCCAACCACTGAAGCAAGAGCTGCCTTCATTAATATATGCTCACGTGTTATATTTATTATGTCATAAGCGACATAAATAAAATAACGGGGGAGGCAAGGTTCGAAACCTCAACCTGCTGCACGAAACCTTTGTCCCCTACCACTGGAGCACAAGCTGTGCTTAATATAATGTGTACAAATGTTATACTTATTATGTCATAAGCGAACATAATAAAAATAAACGAGGCAAGGGTCGAACCTCTGACCTCTTGTACAAGAGCTTTGCTCTTCAACCACTAGAGCACCAGCTGCTCTCGTTACTATCCATGCAACTCCTTTTATTTATTCTATCATAAGCGATAGAATAAAAACAAACTGTCGGTACACTCCACGTGCCACGACACGTCTCTTCCGTGAATTAAGAAAAGCAGATCACTTTCGGCGAAAGCTGTCTGCCACAGCGTCTCGAGATTCGCTCGGTCCCCTCACACGCTCTCCACGCGCCAACAGCTTTTCCGTGTTTTCAGGCGACTTTAATCCAACGCGTAGAATGAATCTCAGAGATCGTCCATCCAACGGTGGAGATCTGCTCACCTTGTTCTATAAATAGGTGCATTCTGGAGAAAAACTGTTCACACCAAAGAAAAGAAATTTCTCCAGAGTTTTAGCCTTTCTCTCTCAAACTCTTCAGCCTTTCTCTTCTCAAATTTTCCAGTCCTTCCCTCACCAATCTTCAATCCTTCTCTCTCAGATCTTTAGCCCTTCTTTCATCTGAGAAGTTCAGATCTCCAACACCACTTCATCAACTTCAATCCTTCGAACAACAATCTCCCTCAAACACTCAACATCATCGTTCTTCAATTTTCACTTCCTCTCAACCCATCACCATGGAACCACGAACTCTGCAACTAATGGAGCTACAAACCCAGCAACAAATCGAGGATGGAGGAAACAACCAAGCAGCCGGGAGTAGTGCCAACACGGATTTCTGGCGAAGCCGTACCAGGTGGATTCCTACTCCAGATCAAATAAGAATCCTCAAGGATCTTTACTACGACAAGGGAGTTAAGACCCCAACTACAGAGCATATTCACGAGATCTGTCTCCAGCTGCAACAGTATGGACAGGTTGAGGGCAAGAACATTTATTTTTGGTTCCAGAATGTCAGGGCTCGAGAGAAGCAGATGAAGAGGTGCAATCAGGCTGCTCAAGTGCCCGTGGGAACTAGTTCTACTGGTACTGGTGGATCCATTGATATTAATTTTGGGTCCACTAGTCCTACTGGTGCTGGTGGATCCATCGACATCAATTTTGGACCAGCTGGTGGATCCATTGACATCAATTTTGGGCCACGGGTCGACTGCAGTGTTAACCGGTATTCCTCCTCACCCTTCAACACTAATACTAGTACTTCCTCCTTTGGCACAAAAGGAGGACAAACTTTCATGGAACAGCGAAGGGAAGATCACCAGGAGATTGAAACTCTTCCTCTGTTCCCCATGCACGGTGAGGACGTCCTTGGTGGCCTGAAGACTACTTCCGAGGGAGGTAGCGGCTATGGCTACTATTCCGGTGGCTCAGGCGGCTACAACGGTGGCTCTCACGTTTCTCTTGAGCTCAGCCTCAACCCATCCGGAGCTGGTGACTTGGCTTAGTATAGTGTAGTTCCCTTTTTTTTTTTTTTTTTTTGTAATGTAACTAAATGTCCAAATCAATAAGACTGAATGTATGTGGTAGTCTTTTTTTTTTAAAAACAAACCAACAACGACACCATGGGTCGAACCTTGGTCACCCATGGCTCTTTCAAAACCTTAGCCATCTCTGCTGCACACATCATTCATAACGATGTATCACAAACGATCATTCAAAACACTAAAGTCAATGATCACCCATCAACTCCAAACTAAGTCGATAGTCGATGTTCACCCATCGACTCCAAATACTCTTTTAATGCAATTTCATCAATCACTCAACAATAAACCTTAACCTTTTCATAACAATCAACACATCAATTATCGCCACTTTGGTCACCACTTTGGCACTACTAAAATCAAGGATTAATAAAGCTAATCACTTCCCATTCAGAAGTATCTAAAGAGCGCCACTTGTCCAATGAGTATAGTCAACTAAGTTCAACAGCCACAACAGTCAGAGTTTGCTGACGGATTTCCTACCTCTTTTAAGGCCCATCCAAGTACCTAACGCACTAATGCTCTTTACCAATACTCTTCTCCTTTTCCTCAGAAATCTTTCAATGAGGAGCTTAGAGTATTAACTCCATTGTCAAGCACTAACAACGATTAGTGTCATAAGAGGCACCTACAAAGTAACTAAACTAACTCTAATCTCATAAATCAGTCCCTACAAATTCCTTCCAAATCTTTATCGATAATTCATACCCTTAGTACCAATCCCATCATGGTCATGCTTCACCTTAAAGAAGGAACATAACCATATTCTTCTTCTTTCACATTACGGTAGCATCATGGAGAAGTACTAGCTCTAATAAATCTCTTACTCAAGTAAACTCTCGCCTTGAACCTTCAACTCCTTAAGTTCAGTTGGTGTCATCTAATAAGGCGTGTATCAAACCTGGTATCACCTCGATGATAAACTCCACTACCCTCCTTAGGGATAACATAAGTATTTCTCAATTTATACTAAGAATTCAACCTCACATAAGGTCAGCATAGCTGCCTCAAAGTCACTTTAAACACATAACCCATGCCAATTACCAAAACCCCACTAAGACATCTCGTTACAAAACAAGATATCTATTCTTTGACACGTACATCTCATCCAAAAACATATGTACTGTCACGCCCCGAATTTTAAATACAATTAAAATCCGAAACATGAATTATACAACTTAATAGAATAAACGTCCTGAATTTTTTTCTCACAAACAACCACACTTCACACCTCTCAATATTACAATAAATCAAATCCTCAAGTTAATTATTACAACACACTCTCACCAAATCAAATTGTAAGGCTCAATGAGCTTAACTCACCTCACTATTACAAATGCTGTAAAACTATAACAAATACTCTAACCCGCTCGATCACCGCCCTGATTCTCCTGACCTGCAGGATTACCCGCTACACCGTTTGAATAGTGTACCGGGATTGCAACAATACAAACCCGGTAAGCTTTTTGCAAAGCTCGTATGAGTAAATGAAAGGATTGCACAATTTAAAGTAACACAATCAACTCAAGCACATTTTAATTTTGTTTTGCATAAGAATTGAAGTGTACAACATCACTTCAAGCATCAATCAACTCACATCTCATCATAACTACTCAATAATAAACAACTTCTTACTCAATATATACTCACAGGCTTATGATTTATTTATATAAATCATCCCATGCAGTATATTATACTGACAGGCTTATGATTAATTATATTAATCACCCCATTCAGTATATCATACTTACAGGCTTATGATTAATTATATTAATCACCCCATTCAGTATGTCATGTCATACCCAAGGGCATATGATAACTCGTTTATCCCCCAAGCAGTATGACGGCAGACAGACTAGAGCTCTAACTGTATCGTAAAGTGTCACCTGGGCCAAGGTTCACCTTACGAATGACTGCTTTTCTCAATTCACTCGACTCCTCATTTAATTCATCTCAACGACTCAACTATCGCACTTTACTCAATTACCCATTATCATAGACAACACAACATCTAAGATATATAAATCACATATTCCAAGGGTAATGCTCAAAATATAACTCAGTAAATCACACCATCCAATATATATTCCACGTAAATATATATATACGTAGTCACCCACACAAGAGTGACCACTAATACCAACTATAGTTCACATGCAATAAAATCTAGAAATTCATTTTTATAGTTTAAATACATTTTACTTACCTATGGACCGTAGTCGATCAAGTCCATATAATTTAAAACAAATATTTATTTTCGTAAAACAATTTCCACAATTTCTCAATTAAATAAAATCACCGAATTTCGGTTCGTGAATGAACCATGTGCGATTTACTCACCTCGATATTCCCGCTGCGTCTTCAATTCAACACAATACACATCGAAATCGCTCACCCAAGGAAGACCGTTAATCACCTAATCACACATGACCTTAACTTAGCCAATAACTCAAAAACATATTCAAACGACAATCCAACGGTCGGATCGAAATTAAATGATGATCCAACGGTCGGATCCTCACGGATCGCCCTTAGGATCACCCTCCAAAAATCATCACGAAGATCCAACGGTCGGATCTTCCTGAATCGTCCTTACTAACATCTTCACAAATTTATACGAAAATCCGACGGACGGATTCTCACGAATCGCCTCCCTAATCACTGTTTTGCATTTATACGAAGATCCAACGGTCGGATCTTCGCCCATGACCACACAAAGCCACTGGGACAGTCATAAGATCATCATATCAAAACTACAAGTCCATCTGACGGTCCTAACTTCACAGATCACAAATCTAACGATCGAAATCGCTCTAAACTTAAAAATTCATAACTTAATCATACGATATCCAAAAATTGCGTATAATATATCAAAATGATCGTATTGAAATATAGAATCTGAAAATGCACAGAAACCATATTTTTGATCCCCGAAGGTGGCCGGAAAGGGCCGCCGGAGTTAGTGGCAGAGCCGCCGCCGACCACCACCAATGGTGTCGGGGTCGGGCTGCTCTTCTTCCTCTCATCATGCTTAACAACTTTCATAACTACCATGTAAGCTGAAAATGACCGGAAGTGGTTGAAATTACCTAAAACAGTCGAGGTGGCCGGAATTTTTTTCCAGAAACCGGCGAGAATTTGCAGAAGTCGGCGAAGCTCCGATCAACGTAAAAATGTCCTCCTTTCGCTTCGATTCCTTCAGGAGACTTGTTCAGAACTTAAAGACGAACTCACTGGTTCAAGAATCACTCAAAACGAAGCTCTACAGCTCGAGATATCTTGATCGAAAGCGTCGGTGGCCGGAAAATTTCCAGAATCCGGCGAGCTTGAATTCCGACGTAAAAACTTCAATTTCTCGCTTCGATCCCTTCTGAAGAGTTGTTAAGAAACTCAAGGAGAACTCACTGGATCAAGAATCACTCAAAACAAAGCTCTACAACTCGAGATATCGAGCTCCACAGTCCAGTTTCGATCTAGGTCGGGTTGAGCTTCCAGTCGCCACCACAAGCCACGCCGACGTGCAAGGTTACTTCTGGGAGCTTCAGGAAGTTGAGGCGAGCTCGTGGATGAAGTTTGGTGAGGATTGATGGCCGGTAGCTTGAGATATCAAGCTTGGAACCAAAATGAGCTCAAACCGGCCTCGTGTTCCACCGTCGTGTACGGTTCGAGAGCCGGCGAAAGGCTACCACCGGCAGCTGCGCAAGGAAGAAATGAAGGCGTGGGACGTGGTCTAGGGTCAATCGATGGCCTATGGAGCGAGAACGAGCTTGGAGAAGTTTGCTCTGTTCTTGGATGCTTTCGGACGAGAGAGAGTGAGAGAGAGGTCGATAGAGAAATGAAAAAAAGAAACAGAATGATGGCTCTCCGACAAGAGGAGGACCGTTACAGCTAAAGGGAGGGGTGAGAAAACTAAAGGAAGGGTGAAATGTTTGTCTTTGATTCTTTCACGAGATGGTATTATTCCTCTATCGAGGTTCGTATTATTCCTCCGACGAGTTTCGTACAATTCCTCTAACGAGGTTATTACATGTACGTCCAACTTAAGAAGGCAAACTTCTATCAATTAATACTCGTATCCACACTAGGTACGTGCATAGGTCCACATCATGCCTTCAACCAAACACTTCAACATCCAAAAGAACCGCACTTCCATAAAACAATTCTCATTGACTCAACAGAGTTAAATCCGGAGGTTCCCATTCCTCAAGATTGTAACTCGCGGAAACTGAACTTATTCCAATACGAACCTACAAGACAACTTTAAGGTTCTAAGTACAACCCCTTTGAATATCCATCACCTAAGAAGTATAGTATGCTTGGCTAATACACGTATAACACTTAAAACACAGTATAAGTCAAATACAAGTCCATATTAACCAAGTCATTACTACAGGGAAGGTATTCACGTTCCTAAAACGACCTAGCGGCCTAAACAACTCCCAACACTCACGCATACCCAATGACTTAGCCAATACCGAAGAGCACACGATGGGGATCCGCTGCAGACGGGCCATCACTCGGAAAGTATTGACACATCACCGAATATGCACCTTACACTCTGATACCAAACTGTCACGCCCCGGATTTTGAATAACAAATTCAAATCCGAAACATGAATTAATACAACTCACATAAATACAATCTGAATTTTTTTCTCAAAACAACCACACCTCACATCGCTCGATATTACATAAACCAAATCTCAAATTTGTTTATTACAGCACACTCTCACCAAATTATAAATGTAGCTCAATGAGCATAACACACCTCACAAAAGAAAGTCAGATTCACACAAATGCAGCTACTCTACGCAGCTCGATCACCTTCCTGATTTTCCTGACCTGTAGGATTACCCGCTACACCGTTTGAATAGTGTACCGGGATTGCAACAATACAAACCCGGTAAGCTTTTTGCAAAGCTCGTATGAGTAAATGAAAGGATTGCACGATTTAAAGTAACCAAATCAACTCAAGCATAAATTCAACTCAAGTATTTTCTTTGCATAATAATTGAAGTGTACAACGTCACTTCAAGCATCAATCAACTCACATCTCACAATGACTACTCAAAAACAAACAACTTCTTACTCAATATATACTCACAGGCTTATGATTTATTTATATAAATCATCCCATGCAGTATATTATACTTACAGGCTTATGATTAATTATATTAATCACCCCATTCAGTATATCATACTTACAGGCTTATGATTAATTATATTAATCACCCCATTCAGTATGTCATACCCAAGGGCATATGATAACTCGTTTATCCCCCAAGCAGTATGATGTACTCAAGGGCATACGATAACTCAAGGTTATCCCCCTAGCAGTATAGTGTACTCAAGGGCATACGATAACTCAAGGTTATCCCCCAAGCAGTACAAAGGCAGACAGACTAGAGCTCTAACTGAATCGTAGAGTGTCACCTTGGCCAAGGTTCACCCTTACGAAAATATTTGCCTCAAATCACTCGACTCCTCATTTAACTCATCTCAACGACTCAACTATAGCACTTTACTCAATTACTCTTTATCACACTCAACTCAACCTATAAGATAAATTATATCTTCTAGAGAGTAATGCTCGAATTGTAAATCAATCGCATCAATTCCACACTTCACCAAATACCACACATCCAATATATATTCCACGTAAATATATATATACGTAGTCACCCACACAAGAATGACCACTAATACCAACTATAGTTCACATGCATTAAAATCAGGAAATTCATTTTTATAGTTTAAATACATTTTACTTACCTATGGACCGTAGTCGATCAAGTCCATATAATTTAAAACAAATATTGATTTTCTTAAAACAGTTTTCACAAAATCACTATAGAATTCAATCACTGAATTTCGGTTCGTAAATGAACCATGTGCGATTTTACTCACCTCGATATTCCCGCTGCGTCTTCAATTCAACACAATACACACCGAAACCGCTCACCCAAGGGAGACCGTCAATCACCTAATCAAACATGACCTTAACTTAGCCAACAACTCAAAAACATACTCAAACGACAATCCAACGGTCGGATCGAAATTAAATGATGATCCAACGGTCGGATCCTCACAGATCGCCTTAGGATCATCCTCCAAAAATCATCACGAAGATCCAACGGTCGGATCTTCCTGAATCGTCCTTACTAACATCTTCACAAATTTATACGAAAATCCGACGGACGGATTCTCACGAATCGCCTCCCTAATCACTATTTAGCAATTATACGAAGATCCAACGGTCGGATCTTCGCCCATGATCACACAAAACCACTGGGACAGTCATAAGATCAACATATCAAAACTACAAGTCCATCTGACGGTCCTAATTTCACAGATCACAAATCTAACGATCGAAACTTAAAAATTCATAACTAAATCATACGATATCCGAAAATTGCGTATAATATATCGAAATGATCGTATTGAAATATAGAATCTAAAAATGCACAGAAACTATATTTTTGACCCCCGGATGTGGCCGGAAAGGGACGCCGGAGTTAGTGGCAGAACCGCCGCCGACCACCGCCAATGGTGTCGGGGCCGGGCTGCTCCTCTTCCTCTCATCATGATTAACAACTTTCATAACTATCATGTAAGCTGAAAATGACTGGAAGTGGTTGAAATTACCTAAAACAGTCGAGGTGGCCGGAAAATTTCCAGAATCCGGTGAAATTTGCAGAATCCGGCAAGGCTTGATTTCGACGTCAAAACTTCAATTTCAGGCTTCGATCCCTTCTATAGAGTTGTTAATAAACTCAAGGCGAACTCACTGGTTCAAGAATCAATCAAAACGATGCACTACAGCTCGAGATATCACGATCGAAAGGCTTTGGTTTTCGATCGAAAACCGGTCGAGCTCCGACGAACGTGAAACCGGTCAACTCAAGTCCGGTCCTTCTTGGGTTTTGAACAGAAGGTTGAGGTGAATCCAATGAGACAAGAATCAAGAGAAATGGTAGCCTGTAGCTCAAGATATTGAGATTGAACCAAAACGAGCTCAAATAGAAACCGACTCCTCCGCCGCCGCTGCTGGCCATCTTACGGTACGAGGCTGCTACTGGCAGCTGCGCAAGATCAAGGTGAAGGTATGGAGGTGGTCCGACGTCTTGAGGTGGCCTGAGGAGGGAGAGAGAGATCGAAGAATCCCTGCTCTGTTTTTGCTGGGTTCGGCCGTGAGAGAGAGAGAGAGTGAGATTTCTTCTGCTTTCTTTGTTGAATGATTTTCAATTATGCATAAACACGTAAGCAAATAAAGCACCGGTCTTGATTGATCCACTAATGCTTAAATCACGGAATACCATACCTTTAATCAAAGGTGTTTGTCACCAAATTACTTTGATTAAAATAACTAGGTTATTACAGATGTCATGAAGCTGCCATTACTGACTCCTAAAAATCACATTATTGGGGGGCAATAATATGTCTATTGCCCCCCAATAGACCAACATAGTACACTACATTTCCACTCTATAAACACAAATAAACGTATCAGCTATCAAAAACATAATTCCCACAAATAATAACATAGAGTCAATAGATTATTGGGGGGCAATAATCTGTCTATTGCCCCCCAGTATACCAACCAACAGCCCTCCATTTTACCCCTATTCACACACTACTACTATTTAATAAACAGAAAATTTTTTAGGGGGCAATAATATGGTTATTGAGTATTATTGGGGGGCAATAAATTCAGACACCGGAATCCCGACACCAGTCCGGTAGCCGGATTCCGGATTACGGTCACCGGTAGTCGGATTACGGTCACCGGTAGTCGGATTCCGGTCACCGGTCTGCTGCCGGCCACCGGACACCGGAGTCGGGCAAGGTGGAGGATGACTTCTCCCTCTAAGTAAGAAAGAAGGAGAGGGCAAAAAAGTCCCAAAAATAAATAAAAAATAATTAATTGGGTATTAGGGAAATAATCCCTTAGAGTGTTTTAGGTAAACGGGGTTAAAAAAACTGTTAGTGGAGCAAGTGGGCAATTTTTAAGCTGAAATTGGGTAAATGAGCATTTTCCCTCCTTATAATTATGTTTCTTTTTCTTTTTTCTATTTGACAAGTCAATCATTCTCAAATCCTAAACCCATATTTTCCCGCAAGCACAGAGAGTACTTTTTGATTCCCTCTTTTCTTTTTCATCAAAAACTTCTCTAGCATGGTCATTCTATCTCTCTATTATGATGTTTTGAAGTTTAATTATGATAGAACAAGAAACTTTAGATCCATCTTTTGAGAAAAATTTTACATTTGATTTGCAATGGAGTCATGGAAAAAAAAAATATGAGTTCATTGATCATTCGAGCCCCTTTGAATCCATTATTCCTGGTAAGATTCTAACTGAAATTATTTGGTATATTCGAGTCCATTGAGCAACTATCACTACTAAAAAAAACTTCAATTGCTTCGAAAATTTGCGACGGAAAACTTTTCCGTCGCGAAAAGTCAGCTTTTGCGACGGCATGTGCTACGGCTATTTTACCGTTGCATGTTAAAGAGTTTTTGCGACGGACATAACATTACCGTCGCATAATTATACATCAATTGCGACGGTATAGTCACGCCGTCGCTTGTATAATTAAAAAAAAAAAGAAACAAATACGACTATTCCTTCAGATGTAAATCAATTTCTTTCACACGACACTTCCTCCTCTTTCTCTCTCACGCTTCATTCACCGAGCTCAAAACCCTGACCTAGTGATCCTCCTCCTTCTTCCTTCCTCGAATCTTTTGTCTCTCTGTCTCTCTGCTCTTTTTGGTCTCCTCTTCGATGGCCACCCCGACCACAACCACCTCTGTTATTTCCTCTCTTAATCACTCTATAGTCCGATTTCCTAACCCTCCGAATGTGCTTGCACTTAGATTTTGGTTCCCAAATGGCGATGCCTTTCACCACCATTCATGTTCCCAATCAACGATTCCGTTCAGATCAAGATAGCGATCATCACCCGCCGCCGAACTATGAAAACTCACCTGACGACACCCAAAATTAGAAAGCTATTTCTCACTCTCTCTTGAAGCTTTTCAATCTGAATCTGGCATCGCCGGTATATCTGACCATCAACCATCGTCTCCTCGCTCCTTCTCCTTTTTATTTCCTGCACTTTCCCTCACACTTGTAGTTTCTTTTTATCTTTTTTTTTTCTTGTCAAATTTATTTGCAGGTTGCAATTTTTTTAATCTTAGGGTTTCAAATTTGGGGATTCTGCAACAACCTATCAAATTTCTTGCTCTCGTCAGAAACTGGAGTTTATCTCCACATGTAGATTGACTTTCCATGCCGAGTTCAGTCATTGTGATTTCAATTTAGATTGGTATAGATCTATATCCACTTGGTTTGTTTCTTTTACTAGTTTGCTATTTGGGTATCTTATTATCTCTTGATTTTATTATTCTGTAAGAATTCGTTATAGACATATTGGACTTTCTGAGCTGCTCATGTATATGGCTTTGTATCTGATTATCTTGCATTGAGAAATTTGATATACAATGTCTCGCTTCTGGTCCCTAAGCAATGTTATTGAAGTTTCATCGCAACAATCAGAAAGTCTTGGAGTTTATGGTTTATCTTTTGAAGTTTATAGTCAACACATAAATATTTAGCTTTGGAAATCATCATGCTATTGTTCTTGCAATTCTTTATGGCAGGTTGAGAATGAACTACCCCAAATGATTGAGAGACTCGTAAGATGCGAGGCTTCTGGTTGTCAGAAGCTTTTGATGGAGAGGGTAGAGGAAAATCTAGGTTCAATTACTAATTTAAAGGTAGTTTAGTTCTCACTTGTATAAAGCCAAGGGAACTCTGAGTTGTTTCTTACCATGCACATATCATTTTCAGGCCCGATTAGTGCACAACTCTGTTATGGAGCTTCAAAATATATGCAATCGTCCATATCTCAGCTAGCTTCATGTAGAGGAGCTGTGTTCAATCCCTTTTCATTTTAAATTCTCAACTCTTATAAATGATAATGGAAATGAGAACTAAATAATTTTTAATTATCACCTTGTAAAATGAAGATTGTTTCTTTGTTTTTTCACAAGTGCCCTTTTAAGATTTGAAGACCTATCTTTTCCTTTCTTTTGTATATAGAGTAAGCTTTCTTCTAGATAAACTTGTTATCTGATTGCTATTTGCAGGTTGATAACTTAATACCAAAGCACTGTTTACCACCAATTATAAGGCTTTCTGGGAAGCTTGAGATGTTTGATCGATTATTTCCCAAGCTAAAAGCAACAAACATACAGTATGGAAATGCTTTTACATGTTTCTTGCGACATGGTTTGTTTGTTTCTATTCCACAGATATTTTTTTTTTCTCAGCTTTAAGCAGTATTGGTACCTTAGGTTGGATGGACATACATCTGGTGGTGATCATGGTTCCCTTATTGATATATTCAATAAACCAAATTCTCCTTTTTTTTCATATTTTTTCATATTTCTTCTCAGGTAATCCTTGATACTCGATCTATTCGCATCAACACGATGCGTGTCTGCATGTGTGCTTCTGTTTTCTACTGAAATTTGTGATTTTGGCTGCATGTGTGCTTCTGTTTTCTACTGAAATTTGTGATTTTGGCTGCATGTGTGCTTCTGTTTTCAAAAGTTCAGAGAAAGAATAAGTTATGTAGGTTGTCACTGTGAATCACAGGGTTGGAAGAGCACTCTTTTACTGGCTCACTGAGGCTGCTATTAAAGATCCATTGTCTAAGCCTCTGGTCATTTGACTCAATGGAGGTATAGCTAATTATTAATTTGCATTATAGTCTGAGATAAGAAGTTAGGAATCCATGCCATATATAACACAAAATTCATTACTCTTTCTTACTCTCTCCGGCTTTTCCCTTTGTGTCAACATATATGGAGTTAACAAGGATGTTTCCACCTTTTCTGCAAATATTTACTGCTGGATACAGAAAAACTATTGAGTTTTGTCTTTGTATGTGTAGGTCTTTCAACATGTCTTTTGGTGAGGAATGTTACAAGCAAGGAGGATGTTAGTTATCACCATACATATGGTTCAAAAGTTTTGTTCAGTAGCTTTGTGTGTAACTCTGAAGTTCAACAAGAAGCTTAGTAGTTTTAGGTACTTTGATGCTTGTAATTGTGATTGTTGGTTTGTAATTGAAATGAGTTCATATGGTATCTTAACATTTTTCAATTTATAATTTTTGTAGTACAGTACTAGCTTTGGTGTGAAATTCACACCCGATTTTTTTTTTTTTAAATGAAATATCTTTTTGCGACAGCAAAGTATCTGTCGCAACTAAATTAGCCTTTGCGACGGCAGCAGTTTCCGTCGCAAATACTTTTTGCGACGGAAATTTACCGTCGCAATTGGATCTTGTGACGCCACCTATTGCAACGCTAACATTTCCGTCGCAAATGCTCAATTTGCCGTCGCGAAAAGTATTTGCTACGGAAAATTGCAGATTTGCCGTCGCAATTGAAGTTTTTTTTAGTAGTGTATAGAACTTTACAACAACCTAATAATGATGGCCTTATGATTATAAACATAATTTGTTCTACTATATTATGCTAGTAGAACATAATTTTTTCCCGACACGAAGATTGCAACTCATTGCATTCAATATTATGTAGAGCATCTCCAAATTTTGTGTACATTATCAGCTGCAATGTGGAAGCTTGTGGCTGAAGTGGATAAAACGCTGATTCCCTTTTCTTTTCTTTTTTTCGATTTGAGGTTGATGCACCTGGATTAAGAGTCATAAACAAACAAGCATTGAGTTTGGTACTTTGCAAAGTATGAGAACAAACTTTACAATTTGGATTCAGTTAGGTGAAAGTGATTACCTGGGAAGCATATTCTTTGTCTAATAATACAGGTCATTCTACTTAATAAAAGTATTATTTTTCCTTCATTTATAGGTTAAAAAAAATTGAATTATTGTATAATGATGTTTGATTCATGATTGAATTGCCAAATAGAAAATTGAAAAAAGAAAAAGAAACAGATTTACAATGGAGAGTAGTTAGGGTAATTTATAAAAAAGATTGAATTAAAGTAATAGAAAATTAAAAGGGGTGTGTGAATAGAGAAAAATGGTGTGTGAATAGCACCACCCTTCTTTAAATTCAAAATCTCGTCAAAACATACCAGCCCCGCTGGTTAAGAGAAAATCGGACTAGCCCCACTAGTCAAATAACAATAGCATATGGGGAAGAAGAAATCACCATACAACAAAGGAGCCTCCCAGGCTCTATCTTCAACTTCGACTCACAAACACAAAGTAAGTGAGGAGGAGCCTCGACTGCAACTCACGTGAGGAGGAGAACTAAAAAATAAAGCAACCCAAGTATGGTGAAGGAAACATTCGAAAACCAGTAAATCCATAAAACTTCCCCAAATCTCGCAATAGAAAACACTAGCACGATTCCCAACCGTACTCTGTAAATCTCAAGAGAAAAGAAAAAAAAATCAACGACGTATCCCACACGTCAAAAGTATTCCCAAATCGATAGCCAAATTGTCGGGATTAAAGTTGATTAAATAAAACAATAACCCAAAACCGAATTCATCGCTAAAGCATTCCCAATGCCAAAACCGAAAGCCAATAAATAATCAAGAAATATAATTCCATCGAAAATCTCATTTTTGAAAATCTTTCAGAAATCTCAAAATTGACGATTAAAAATATAGTATATAATTCTGGAAATCACGTTGGAAAAATCATTCGTCGAATGTCATTATAAATCATAAGTCCAAATCCGAGCATAGAAAACTCACATTCGAAAATCATAATGGAAAATCCAATCAAAATTCCAATAAATATTCAATACCAAATAATATCCGAAACTAATTAATATGCTCAAAGAATAATATGATAATTAAATAAAGAATTAATTCACGAAATAAATGCATGTATCATTGCTTAAAACAAAAGTCCACTCACAGTACTATTTAGGCGACCACACATACGGGTTTCTTCGTCGAGCAGTAGCTCGGTACGTCGCCCTGTACACAATTATATTTCGTAAATAACTTATCGCAAATTAAATTAAATACGATTCTAAAATGAAATCGGAAACCCCCTCGTAAACCAACGTCTCCAATTCTTCTCGGATTCAACCCAAACTTCACCGTACCATTAACACCAAATCATTAATTTAAGGGTTATAGGGCAGAACCGAGAGAAATCCGATGGTCGGATTCTCGTAAATCGATAATCGAAATTCTAAATTCAGAAAATTTATAATCGACACAAAATTTCTCCAATTTCAACCAAATTCACATCAACATGTTCTACAACTCACAATTGATTTATCTAGCCAAAAACAGAAGCTAAAATCCTACCTTACACGCCTCCACGGCCAACTTCGCCTCCGGCCACCAAATTTCAGCCGCAACATCTTCTCAACAAGCCTAACACTTTTCTCAACTACAACAAGCTCCAATTTTACCTTGAACCACTCGAAATTGGCCGGTGAAGAAAACCCAGGAATTTCAAACCCTTGAATCGTGAATTGGAGCTGGAGGCTTGAGGGGAAAAGATCTACAGCTCAAGGCACATCGATTAGACCAGGTATTGTCGCCGGAGGTGGCCGAAAACGGAAGAAATTGCCGAAAAAGTCAACTACTACAGTAACCTTTTAAGCTTCAATTCGTGCTTCTCCGGCCAAATTGCCGTGACCCACTGCTATTGGAGTGTGGAGGAGGAGGTGACGAACCCCAAGACACCGGTGGCGCGCCGATTAGATGTCGGAGGGCGAAGAAATGCCAAAAAAACCAAGAAAACCCGAAGAAATAGTACTGCCGTCATCTTCTTCTCCTTGCTGCACTTTCCACAGTCCAAAATAAATCACCAAACCACCATAGAATCGAAGAGGAGGAAGAGAGCTTCCCAACAACACTTATTACGTCAAAATCCGTCGACGGATTGAGGAGATATGGCCGGAAGAAGGTGAAGAGGTCGGGGAGAGAGAAGGGGGAGGAGAGAGAGAGAGGGGCTCGGTAATTTCCGAGCACAGTAACTCGGCCTTTTATGGAAACTTATTATGAACAGTAACTTTAGTATTTTGACCATAACTTTCGCATACCAACTCCAATTTTTACATACTATATATGCACAGACTCGGTTTAACTTCCTCTACGACTTTTATGAAGGAAATTTTCTCAAATTTTGACCGGAAAAAAAAAGTCAACTTTAGATTTTGACAAAAAACCTAAATTCATTATCTTTTTTACCTAAAATTTAGTTTGGGCTCGCCGTCACCCCCGCCCCCCCCCCCACAAATGGATATCATAAATCCAATATTTCTGCACACATATTTTTCTATTCTCCAAACTATATAGTCTTCCCGCTGTTAGGGGGAGGAAATATACTATTGTAATGGCATGAATTTATGTGGAATATATCAACCAAGTCCAATGTTTCAAGCTTCCTATAAGAGAATATTATACAAGCCCTATAATGCTCTTCATGAGATTATACAAAGATCCCCATTCTCTAACTAATTTGTCCTACAGAGACAATAATTCCCTTAAAGATGAATGAGTACTTGATATCAACAAAGCTTATTATAGCTAATGCATGCATATATGAATGTGTGAGATCAAAATTTGATGATATCTCATCTATAGTAGCGCTACTGAAAATCATCAAGGGCTATATACTATACCATGTTTCACTGTGTCAACAAAATATTATATTGACCAAATTGGAAAGAGACAATTCCAATGAATTTGAATATTGTAAACGTGATGATATACTTGGACTTTATCAACCCTAAAAATTACAAAAGGGTGTACTAAAGTGAATTGAAATCACTGTGACACATGTCTCTTTATAAAGACATGGTCTTATCATTCTTCTCCAAGCAACAAGTTTTCTATAAGTATAGTGTTATATTGACGAGAGACTTATGGTATGTTGTCTTGGCTAATATGAAGATCTTAAAGGCAAATTGCTAAAAGCAAAAATCCCCAAATTCTACGTGTCATTATAAGCATAGTGCTTAATCAAATCCTTGATGGATTCATATTGCAAATGGCAAGTCCATGAATGAATGAAAGAGCTTAAAGCTCGCTCATGGAATCAAAAAGTGAGTATATATGCCCTTTAGACTTATTGCCTCAATGAGTACTATGACAAGACTAAGAAATCGAATTCGAATCATGCTCACAATGTTGCAACATATATTGTTATGAATTTAT